>NC_136402.1:18735883-18811897 GCF_965140285.1 Lepidochelys kempii
ACGCGCTATCTCAGAGTAAGGGGGGCTGCGGGGCGGGAGTGAGGGGCGCCGGGCGGGGGGGTGCTGCGGGAGGTTAAGGGGGGCTGCGGGGCGGGAGTGAGGGGCGCCGGGTGGGGGGGGGCTGCGGGGCGGGAGTGAGGGGCGCCGGCCGGGCGGGGGGCGCCGGACGGGGGGGGGCTGTGGGCCGGGAGTGAGGGGTGCCGGCCGGGCGGGGGGGCTGCGGGAGGTTAAGGGGGGCTGCGGGCCGGGAGTGAGGGGGCGCCGGCCGGGCGGGGGGGCTGCGGGAGGTTAAGGGGGGCTGCGGGGCGGGAGTGAGGGGCGCCGGGCGGGGGGGTGCTGCGGGAGGTTAAGGGGGGCTGCGGGGCGGGAGTGAGGGGGCGCCGGGCGGGGGGGGGCTGCGGGGCGGGAGTGAGGGGCGCCGGGCCGGCGGGGGGGCGCCGGGCGGGGGGGGGCTGTGGGCCGGGAGTGAGGGGTGCCGGCCGGGCGGGGGGGCTGCGGGAGGTTAAGGGGGGCTGCGGGGCGGGAGTGAGGGGGTGCCGGCCGGGCGGGGGGGGGCTGCGGGAGGTTAAGGGGGGGCTGCGGGGCGGGAGTGAGGGGCGCCGGCCGGGCGGGGGGGCTGCGGGAGGTTAAGGGGGGGCTGCGGGGCAGGAGGATGCTCCAGGTGAGCAGCGCCCCCTGGTGGCAGCCGCGGGCCTCGCACTCACCCGGGCTCTGCCCCCCGCAGACCCCGTGTTCCTCCGGGCCCACGTGGTGCCGGACAGCAGTGAGCGCGGCGACGACAAGCTGTATTTCTTCTTCCGCGAGAAGGCCCTGGAGGGCGCCGTGGGGCCCGGCGTGCTGGCCCGGGTCGGCCGGGTCTGTCTGGTGAGCGTGGCGCCGGGGGGCCGGGGGCGCTGGGGGGCGGGGGGTCTCCGTGCCCCCGCGCGCCAGGCGAGCCGGTCCTTGCCCCCGTTTCTCCCCCAGAACGATGACGGTGGGCAGCGGGCCCTGGTCGGCAAGTGGACGACGTTCCTGAAGGCCCGGCTGGTTTGCTCCGTGGTGGGCGAGGACGGGGTGGAGACCTTCTTCGACGAGCTGCGTGAGCCGGGGGGGGCAGGGGGGCCGGGTCCTAACTCGGGGCTCAGTCTGAGCCGTCGCTGGACGCCCGCGAAGTCCTCGTGCCGGCCAGGACGCGTCCGAGCCGCGGGAGAGTCAGGGCCCGGCCCCGGCGTGACAGGGACGTTTTCCCGGCTCTGCCGGGCGGGGGTCCGCCCTCCGGCTCTGGGGCAGGTCCCAGCCGCGGTCTCACCCCACGGCCCAGGTTGCTACGTGCGATTCCCGGGGACACTGATGTTCAGCGGGTTACGAGCTTTCGGGCGACCCCTCGCCAGGCAGCCGTCAGAGCGGGGACCGTGGCGGTGTAGACGGTCACAGGGGCCGGGGGGGTGAATGCAGCTGTGGAAGGTCACAGACAGGGGGGCGGGGGCCTGGATCCCTGGGTTCTCTCCCCAGCTGTGGGCAGGGAGTGGATTACAGCAGCGGGGGAGGGGCAGGGAGCCCGGACGCCTGGGTTCTATCTGATTCATCTCCCCCCTCCCGCCCCCCCATTTCCAGGAGATGTGTTCCTGCTGCCGACTCAGGACGAGAAGAACCCCCGGGTGTACGGGCTGTTCTCCACCCTGGGGTGAGTTGGGGGGCTGGGGCGGGGTTTGGGGGGAGTAACAGGGGCAGGGGGTGCTGGGCACTTGGGGGTGCTGGGCACTTGGGGGTGGGTTCTCGGAGGGGGCAGGGTGACCCCGGGGGGGCTGGGCGGTCTGTAACCCCCCTGTGTCCCCCAGGTCGGTGTTCCGGGGCTCGGCCGTCTGCATGTACCCCCTGAGTGCCATCCGCAGTGCGTTCAACGGCCCCTTCGCCCACAAAGAGGGGCACAGCTACGAGTGGGTGCCCTACACGGGCCGCGTGCCCTACCCCCGCCCCGGAGCCGTGAGTGGCGGGGCTGGGAGGCCGGACGCCTGGGTTCGCTCCCCGGCTCTGGGAGGGGAGTGGGCTCTGGTGGTTAGAGCAGGGGGGGGGGGGGGCTGGGAGCCCGGACGCCTGGGTTCTCCCCCTGGCTCTGGGAGGGGAGTGGGCTCTCGTGATTAGAGAGGGGGTCGGGCAGGGAGCCCGGACGCCTGGGTTCTCCCCCTGGCTCTGGGAGGGGAGTGGGCTCTCGTGATTAGAGAGGGGGTCGGGCAGGGAGCCCGGACGCCTGGGTTCTCCCCCCGGCTCTGGGAGGGGAGTGGGCTCTGGTGGTTAGAGCAGGGGGGGCAGGGAGCCCGGACGCCTGGGTTCTCCCCCCGGCTCTGGGAGGGGAGTGGGCTCTCGTGATTAGAGAGGGGGTCGGGCAGGGAGCCCGGACGCCTGGGTTCTCCCCCGGCTCTGGGAGGGGAGTGGGCTCTGGTGGTTAGAGCAGGGGGGGCAGGGAGCCCGGACGCCTGGGTTCTCCCCCCGGCTCTGGGAGGGGAGTGGGCTCTGGTGGTTAGAGCAGGGGGGGCAGGGAGCCCGGACGCCTGGGTTCTCCCCCCGGCTCTGGGAGGGGAGTGGGCTCTGGTGGTTAGAGCAGGGGGGGCAGGGAGCCCGGACGCCTGGGTTCTCCCCCGGCTCTGGGAGGGGAGTGGGCTCTCGTGATTAGAGAGGGGGTCGGGCAGGGAGCCTGGACGCCTGGGTTCTCCCCCCGGCTCTGGGAGGGGAGTGGGCTCTGGTGGTTAGAGCAGGGGGGGCAGGGAGCCCGGACGCCTGGGTTCTCCCCCGGCTCTGGAGGGGAGTGGGCTCTGGTGGTTAGAGCAGGGGGGGCAGGGAGCCCGGACGCCTGGGTTCTCCCCCTGGCTCTGGGAGGGGAGTGGGCTCTCGTGATTAGAGAGGGGGTCGGGCAGGGAGCCCGGACGCCTGGGTTCTCCCCCCGGCTCTGGGAGGGGAGTGGGCTCTGGTGGTTAGAGCAGGGGGGGCAGGGAGCCCGGACGCCTGGGTTCTCCCCCCGGCTCTGGGAGGGGAGTGGGCTCTGGTGGTTAGAGCGGGGGGGGGCAGGGAGCCCGGACGCCTGGGTTCTCTCCCGCTCTGTCCCCGCAGTGCCCGGGCGGGGGCCTTCACCCCGGGGCTGGGCTCCACGCGCGAGTTCCCGGACGAGCTGGTGACGTTCGTGCGTTCGCACCCGCTGATGTACGACCCCGTGTACCCGGTGCCACGCCGCCCCCTGCTGGTCCGCGCCGGCCTCCCCTACGGCTTCACCACGCTGGCCGTCGACCTGGCGCAGGCGGCCGACGGCCGCTACGAGGTGCTCTTCCTCGGCACGGGTACGCAGGACGCCGGGGTCCCATCCCCGCCCCGGGGGGGTGGGGGTTGGGAGCCCGGACGCCTGGGTCCCCGGGCGGGGGGCGGGGGTTCCCCATCTCAGGTGCTCTCTCCCCTCCCCCCAGACCGGGGCACGGTGCAGAAAGTGGTGGTGCTGCCGAAGGACCCAGGCGTCCTGGAGGAGCTGACGCTCGAGGAGGTGGAGGTGTTCAAGGTGAGAAGCCCCGCCCCTGCTGCCCAGGCCCCGCCCCTTCCCCTCCCTTCCCTCTGGGCCCCGCCCCTTTTGCTGCACCCTTGCATCCTAGCCCCGCCCCTTCCCACCAGGCCCTGCCTTCTATGGCTCCTCCCCCTCCCTGTAGGCCCTGCCTCCTCTTGGGCTCTTCACAGTCACCAGGCCCCGCCTCCTTCTCTGGCTCCGCCCCCCTTAGCCAGGCCCCACCTCCTTCCTAGGCTCCGCCTCTTCCTGCCCCACTTCTCACCACCCCGCCTGTCTCCCCACAGGTCCCAGTCCCAGTGAAGACGCTCTGGATTTCCTCAAAGCGGGTAGGTCGGGGGCGGGGCTGAGGCTACAGACGGGCTCCCAGGCAGGCAGAAGGGGCTGGGAGCCAGGACGCCTGGGTTCTCTCCCCGGCTCTGCGAGGGGAGTGTGGGCTGGTGGTTAGAGCAGGGGGACTGGGAGCCAGGACTCCTGGGTTCTCTCCCCGGCTCTGCGAGGGGAGGGGGGCTGGTGGTTAGAGCAGGGGGGCTGGGAGCCCGGACGCCTGGGTTCTCTCCCCGGCTCTGCGAGGGGAGTGTGGGCTGGTGGTTAGTGCCGGGGGGGCTGGGAGCCAGGACTCCTGGGTTCTCTCCCCGGCTCTGGGAGGGGAGTGGGGGCTGGTGGTTAGTGCAGGGGGGCTGGGAGCCAGGACGCCTGGGTTCTCTCCCCGGCTCTGCGAGGGCAGTGAGGGCTAGTGGTTAGAGCAGGGGGGGCTGGGGAGCCAGGAAGCCTGGGTTCTCTCTCCGGCTCTGCGAGGGGAGTGAGGGCTAGTGGTTAGAGCAGGGGGGGCTGGGAGCCAGGACGCCTGGGTTCTCTCCCCGGCTCTGCGAGGGCAGTGGGGGCTGGTGGTTAGTGCCGGGGGGCTGGCAGGGGTCTGTGGGTCGTGTGGGGGTCTGTCCGTGCGTCCGTTCCTCAGGTGCGTGTCTGTCCGCAGCACCAGCTGTATGTCTCCTCGGACGTGGGGCTGGCCCAGCTGAGCCTCCATCGCTGTGGGGCCTACGGCCCGGCCTGCGCCGACTGCTGCCTGGCCCGGGACCCCCACTGCGCTTGGGACGGGCACCGCTGCACCCGCTACAAGCCCCGCCCCCCGGCAGGTGGGTGCCCGGACGCCGGGGTCCCGCGCCCCGGGGGAGCCCCACCGCCCCCGCCCCCCGCCAGGGGGAGCGCCCCGGACGCCGGGGTCCCCGCGCCCCCAGGGAGGGGACTTGCCAAAGCCACGCTCCGGCACCACTTACCGCGGGGGGGGGGCAGAGGGGGGCGGGGCGGCAGGGACAGCCGGGGGGGAGGTGGCAGGAACTGACGCTGTATCCCCCCCCCGCCCCCCACCAGGCGTGTCCGGCGCCAGGACATCAAACACGGAGACCCCCTTCGCCAGTGCCGGGGCTTCAACGCCCAGGGTGAGTGCCCCTCGGGGGGGATGGGGGCAGCCAGGACGCCTGGGTTCGAACCCCGGGTGGGGGGGGGGCTGGGAGCCAGGACGCCTGGGTTCAATCCCCAGCCCTGGGGGAGGAGTGGGGGTCTGGTGATTAGAGTGGGGGGGCTGGGAGCCAGGACGCCTGGGTTCAATCCCCAGCCCTGGGAGAGGAGTGGGGGTCTGGTGATTAGGAGTGGGGGGGGCTGGGAGCCAGGACTCCTGGGTTCAATTCCCAGCCCTGGGAGAGGAGTGGGGGTCTGGTGATTAGAGTGGGGGGGCTGGGAGCCAGGACTCCTGGGTTCAATCCCCAGCCCTGGGAGAGGAGTGGGGGTCTGTTGATTAGAGTGGGGGGGCTGGGAGCCAGGACGCCTGGGTTCAATCCCTGGCTCGGGGGGGTGTCTCTGTTGCTCTCCCCCCTGACGTGTGTCTCCCCCCCAGCCGACCAGGAGCTGTCAGAGCAGGTGCAGTTCGGGGTGGAGGGGGGCAGCGTCTTCCTGGAGTGCCGGCCCCCCCTCCCCCCGCGCCCAGGTCCGGTGGCTCCTTCAGCCGGAGGGTGGCACCCGGCGCCCGGTGAGTGACCCCCCCGCTGCGCGGTGACCCCCAGTCCCAGCCCCGTCTGACCCCGTCCCCCGTGTCTCTCTCTGCCCCCCAGCTGCCCCGGGAGCGGGTTCTCCTGCAGACGCCCCAGGGGGTCCTGCTGGGCCCGGTGACGCCCGTCGGACGGGGGCCGGGTACCAGTGCGTGGGCACCGAGAACAGCTACACGCGGCCCCTGCATCGCCTGCTGCTCCGGGTCTTGCCCCGCGGCCTGCTGGGGGGCCCCCTGCCCCCCCGCCTGCCGGAGCCAGGGGGGCCGGCCCCGCCCCGGAGCCGGGCAGGGGGGCCCACAACGGGACCCGGACCGGAGCCGCGGCCCTTGGACCCAGCCCGGGGGGGCCCGGATCGGCGACGGGACCGGGCCAGAGCCAGCCGGCGCCCCCCACCCCGGAACTGACTGGGGACCCGAGGCCGGGGTGAGGGGCTCGGACCCTGGGGGGGCGCCGGCTGGGGGGTGGGTTCGTTCCACATTCCACGGGGGACCCCGGAGCGAATCGCCCACTGCTGGGGAGGGGGGGGCCGCGTTTCCTTTCCATGTACATAGTCTCCTTTGCTGATGGGGGGGAGGCGGGGAACCCGGATGCCTGGGTTCCCCCCCCTCCGTTTGATTTGCAGAGTCTATTTTTTCACAGCTGGGGGGATTTCTAACAGGGCTGGACTTGGGTTGTTTTAAAATTAATTTATTTTTTTATCCCGCCCCCGATTTCCTGGGACCCCGTCTGCTGTGGATGAATCCGGCTGCTGCCGATTAAAGGGGCCGGTCTTTGATTTTCCGAATGTGCCCCCCAGCGCATGGGGAGGGGCTGGCTCGTCACTTTGGGGGGGGACCCGCAGCCCCTGCCAGCCCGGCCCTGGGATCCCCCATTTCCCTCCCGGCCCTGCCGGTGCCCCTCACTCCGACCCGCAGCCCCCCGCCAGCCCGGCCCTGCCGGTGCCCCCCACTCCCGACCCGCAGCCCCTGCCAGCCCGGCCCTGGGATCCCCCATTCCCTCCCAGCCCTGCCGGTGCCCCCCACTCCGACCCGCAGCCCCCCGCCAGCCCGGCCCTGCCCCCCCCCAGCCCTGCCGGTGCCCCCCACTCCCGACCCGCAGCCCCCCCGGCAGCCCGGCCCTGCCGGTGCCCCGCACTCCGACCCGCAGCCCCCCGCCAGCCCGGCCCTGCCCCCCCCCAGCCCTGCCGGTGACCCCCACTCCCGACTCACAGCCCCCCCGCCAGCCCGGCCCTGGGATCCCCCATTTCCCTCCCGGCTCTGCCGGTGCCCCCCACTCCGACCTGCAGCCCCCCGCCAGCCCGGCCCTGCCCCGCCCCAGCCCTGCCGGTGACCCCCACTCCGACCCGCAGCCCCTGCCAGCCCGGCCCTGGGATCCCCCATTTCCCTCCCAGCCCTGCCGGTGCCCCCCACTCCAACCCGCAGCCCCCCGCCAGCCCGGCCCTGCCCCCCCCAGCCCTGCCGGTGACCCCCCACTCCCGACCCGCAGCCCCCCGCCAGCCCGGCCCTGCGCCCCCCAGCCCTGCCGGTGCCCCCCACTCCCGACCCGCCAGCCCCCCGCCAGCCCGGCCCTGCCCCCCCCCAGCCCTGCCGGTGCCCCCCACTCCCGACCCGCAGCCCCCCCGCCAGCCCGGCCCTGCCTCCCCCACAGCCCTCCCAGCCCTGCCGGTGCCCCCCACTCCGACCCGCAGCCCCCCGCCAGCCCGGCCCTGCCCCCCCCCAGCCCTGCCGGTGCCCCCCCACTCCCGACCCGCAGCCCCTGCCCTGGGCTCTCTCCTGCCCTGGGGGAGGTTGGGGGTGGGAGGGCTCTGGGGGACGGGTCGGGGCCAGCTTGGGGAAATTTGGGGTTGGGGCGGGCAGCTTCTCCATCCCCTGGCGCCCGGCGTGGTGGGGGTGGGGCTCGGGCTGCCCCGGTTCTGTCCCTTGGCCCCCCCCCGGCCAGCGTCCGAGAGGAGACGTCTGTGCAGCTGGCTGGTCACGTCCCAACCGGGTTTATTCCGGGCCCAGGCGTCGGGTCCTCTCAGGCCTGGTTTGCTTTCGGGGGCCCAGGAGATGGTCGGGGGGGGAAGCTGGGGGGCCCCCAATTTCTCTCCCCGAGTTCCAGGACCCAGAGGAGGAGCGGGGGGGGTTGGACACGTGTAACCGTTTGGGTCCCGATTCGGCCTCGATGCTCGCGGGGGGGGGCTGGCCCCTTTGCCGAACGCCAACCGCCGGGCTGGGACGCTCCCCGAGCCCGTGGCCAGGCCGCCCAGGGGAGCCCCCCGAGCCGGGAGCGCGGGGGATACGGGGCCAGCTGGTTTCAGCCTGGCCCCACGCCCAGCCCAGCCCCACGCCTCTGGGCTCCGTTCCCGGCGCCAGCTGCCCCCCCGGGGTGTCTGTGGCCCCCACCCGGAGCCGCCTCGGGGGGACAGTGCCTAGGTACGGGCACGGGACGCCCCCGGGGCCCTGCGGGGAGACTCGGGCTGGGCTTCGCGATGCTCCGGCCCTGTCCCGGGGGCAGCAGACGCCAGCCCCCGCCGCGTCTCCGGGGGGGGGACAGCCCCGTGCCTTGCCGCGCCGTGGGGGGATGCCGGGGAGTCGTCCCAGCCGCGTCCCGCTCCGGAGCCCACACTGAGCGGGCTGGGAACCCGGCGGCGTGAGGATGTGCCCGGCTGGGTCCGCGCCCGGGGCAGGACCGGGGAGACGCGAGCCGGGGTAACAGGAGTGTCCCAGCCTGGGGGTGAAGACGACGGACACGCCCGGGGCCGGGGGCGTTGTGTGAACAGGGGGGAGCCAGGAGCTGGTGTGCTGCAGGAGCCCCCTGCCCGATCCCCGGTCCCATCCGCCCCGAGGGGCAGGAGCCCCCTGCCCTGGTGATGGGGGCGTGGGGGCGGCTCTGGTACTAACTGGCCCCCCTCGCGGTTGCGTCGCCGGGCGCCATCCCCCCGGGTTCGATCCGGTCCGCGGGGGGCCGCGTTACATCTCCAGTCGGGCTGCCCAGACCCGACCCTGGGGCCAGCCCTCTCCCGGTCGTCACCCCCAGGTGTGAGAGCTACTGGGGGGGGCTTAGAACGAGAGAGTCCCGGGGGCTCAATTCACTTCCTCTGACGCCCCGGGACGAGAACCAGAAACCAGCCGCCCTGGCTAAAGAACCAAGGCAGAGAAGTGGTGAGGGGGAGACGCGTCTTGAACCCGAGAAATCCTCGCGGGGAGGCGGGAGGAGCCCGACCTCTGGCGAGTGAAGCGTGAAAATACCGTGGGGAGGCCGAAGGAACGTGAGAGCAGCGAGCCGGGGACCCGGACACTCCCAGCAAAACAGGCTCTGTCCCGCCGAAGCAGGAAGCTGCTAACCAACCCGTGGGGCCCCTGGGCGCTGGCTGTGCTGAGGGAGCAGTCAAGGACGACAAGGCCTTTGCGGAGAAACTCAGTGAATTCTTTGCATGGGTCTTCACGGCTGACGGGCGGGAGATTCCCAGACCTGAGCCGGTCTCGTTTGGCGACAGGTCTGAGGAACTGCCCCAGACTGAGGTGTCACGAGAACAAATGGATAAACTAAACGGCGGTAAGTCCCCGGGACCGGGGGGATCCACCCAAGAGTTGGGAAGGACTCAGAGGTGAAGTTGCAGAACTAACAACCGGGGTTTGTAACCTGCCCTTTAAATCCACTTCTGTCCCGCTGACGGGAGGGGGAGCGAATGTGACCCCACAATCGCTCCAAAGGGCTCCCGAGGTGACCCCGGCGATCCCGGGCCGGTGGCCTGACTCCAGGACCGGGCAACTGGGGGAAACTCGCAAAGCCCAGAACTGTCAGCCAGCGGGATGAGCGGAGTTTGTTGGGGAGGAGCCCCCCGGGTTTTTCGTAACGGGAAATTGGGCCTCCCCCATCGGCTGAGGGGCCGACAAGCGCGTGGACGAGGGGCCGCGGGGGCACCATGTGCGTAGATGGTCAGGCAGCCAGTGACAAGGTCCCTCACCAAAGCAGGGGGCGGCTGCTCCGAGGGATCCGGCTTTTCCACTTCCCTCGCCAGGGTCACTGCTGGTGGAGGGAAGGGGATTAGCCGGGCAGTCCCTGTGTCCCCCTCCGTCCCCAGACTCACTGAACACCCCCCCTTTTCTTTCCTGCTGCCTCCCCACCCGGATGCCTGGGTTCCTCTTTCTTCCTCTCCCTGTTCCTCCTCCCCCCACCAGTGCTTGGACACCCGGGTCCCCCCAGCTGGGCCCTGCCCAGACGTCTGGATCCCCTCCTGGCTCCCTCCCTATCTACGGACTGCCCCTGCCTGGACGCCTGGGTCCCTCCCCTCCCCCGGACGCCTGGGTCCCTCCCCTCCCCCCTGCAGCGAGAGAGGAAGGGGTAATAAGGCGGCAGGGAGGCCGGGGACAGGACCCCCCCACCCCAGATCTGGGCCCCATTCGGCCGTGCCCATTGGTAGTGGTTTTTCGGCAGCACCCCGACCGTCCAGCTGAGAGGTGACCCCTGGGGGGGGGGGGGGCGTCCAGCAGGGGCGCAACCCATAACTGGACGGTAGCCCAAGATCAGGCCTCGTTATGCTGTGGGCATTACTAGCAGCATTATGGTAGCCCAGACCAGGCCCCCCACCCGGGGCCCCCCCACCGCCAGACACCGCGAACATCACGAGGGGCCGGGGCCTTCGCTCAGGACAGGGACCCCCCCGACTCCCAGCCAGGAGGGACCCCCTCCCACCCGGCCACCTGCCTCCATTCAGGTGGGACACTGGGATAGACACCCCCCACCCCAGCCCCACTTTGCATGGGTCTTCACGGCTGACGGGCGGTTCCAGATACCCCAGCCCCCCATGGACCCCACACTGCCCCGGCTCTTCCGAGCTCTTCCCGCAAACTTCCCCCCCCCCACAGTGCCTGCCCCCCACACATCCAGCCCTGCCAGCCTGTGGTTACAGTCGGGTGACGCCCCGCCCCTGGCTTCCTGCTCTTCGTGGCCCCCAATGCTGCCCGGCTCCAACCCCCCGGCCCAAAATCCCCTTCCCCCCTCCGCACTCCCCTCCCAGAGTTGGGCAGAGAACCCAGGAGTCCTGGCTCCCAACGCCCCCCTGTTCTAACCACTTGCCTCATGGGTGTGAGCTGGGTGCGAGGCAGGATACCAGGGTAGATGGGCACAAAACTCCATGACACTCCCCCGCTAGGTTGACAGGTTTTATTATTGACAGATCATGGATGCGAAAGTGCCCCCCTGCCCCTCCCCCCACTTCTGCCAGTGCCCCTCACTCCCGACCTGCAGCCCCCGCAAGCCAGCCCTGCCCCCCCACCTCTACCGGTGCCCCTCACTCCTGACCTGCAGCCCCCGCAAGCCCAGCCCTGCCCCCCCCACCTCTGCCGGGGCCCCTCACTCCCGACCTGCAGCCCAGCCCTGGGCCCCCCCCACCTCTGCCGGTGCCCCTCACTCCCGACCTGCAGCCCCCTGCTGCTACTTATGGGGGGAGGGCTGGACCCATGTCTTATTGCAGTCTGTGGTGCCGGGGGTGGGGGGGGCTCTTTCTCCTTTTAGCCCCTCCCCATCCATGCCTCAGCTGTCTCTGGGGCAGGCGGGGGGCCTGTGGCCAGGGGCGAGTTGGGAAAGGCGGGTGGGGGGACTGTGGCCTAGTGGGGGGCGGGGCTGTGGTCCCAGGCTGTCCCCAGCCTCAGAGGGGGCGGCTGGGGGGGCTGGGGCTGGGGTTTGGTCCTTCATGCAGTTGGGTGGCTCATGCAGACGCCAGCACCTGCAGGGAGAAAAGGGGGGAGACCATGAGCGCTGGGAGGGGCAAGGCCCGGGGGGACCCCTGTGGGATGGGGGGGCTGGTGGGGGTCACTGCAGGGGGCCAGGCCGGGTCCCCACCTCTCTGGTGGGCAGCCCCTGTAAGGGAGGGGGCCAGGCTAAACCAGGGGGGCGTGGCTGGGTGGGTGGGACGGTGTGATGGGGCGTGGCCACGTGTGGGGGTTGTATTGTGGGCGGGGCCAGGGAGAGCGCTGCTGGGGGCGTGGCTGTTCAGGGGCGCGGCCAGGTGGGTGTGGCTAGGTGCCTGGGTGGGGTCTGTGCTGGGGGCGTGGCCTGGGTGCATACAGGGGCGTGGCTAGAGGGGTGGAGCCAATCCTCACCCCCCCTCCACATGCACAGACTCCCCCATCCTCACCCTCTGGGGTCACCAGTCCCCGCGTGTCCCCGCTGGAGCCCCCTCCTCCGCCCCGTCGGCCTCGGGGCCCTGCCCCATCTTGGTGATGTGGCGCAGGAAGGGACGTGGCGTTGATAGCTCGCTGGGGGGGCACAGAGAATATCCTGCGTGAGACCCCCCCCCGGGACGGCTAGCCCCCAGGGGAGTCCCGCAGCTCACCCACCCTCTGGGGCAGGACCCAGGTGTCCGGGACGGCTAGCCCCCAGGGGAGCCCCCCAGCTCACCCACTCTCTGGGGACGGGACCCAGGCGTCCGGGACGGCGACCTCCTAGGGGACCCCCATAGCTCACCCACCCTCTGGGGACAGGACCCAGGCGTCCGGGACGGCTAGCCCCCAGGGGAGCCCCGCAGCTCACCCACCCTCTGGGGACGGGACCCAGGCGTCCGGGACAGCTAGTCCCAAGGGGGACCCACCCTCTGCGGACAGGACCGAGGCGTCCGGGGTGGGGGGATGGGACCCAGGCGTCCGGAGCTCACCTTCCACTTAGTCCTGGCAAAGTTTTTCTGGATCTGTTCACTGACGGAGCCGTGGATGTCTTTGTCCAGCGCCGTGTCCCCCGAGATCCTGGGGGGGGTCAGAGGTGAAAGGTCAGGGGGCTCTCGCTGGGGACCCCCACCCCCTCCCGTCCCACGGTGGGGGGGAGCTCACCATGGGTGCTGCAGGGCCTGTTCACACGTGTAGCGCTTCTCGGGATCCCGCTGCAGCAGCTGCTGGATGAAATCCTTGGCTGGGGGAGGGAAGGGGGGTCCCTGTGAGCTGGGGACTCCCAAAGCCCCCCTGCCATCGGGGCCCCCCCGTGTCCCCTCCCAGGTAGGGACCCCCACTCCCAGATGGGGGACCCCCATCCGTCTCCCTGCTGTCCTAGCCCCCCCCGGTTCCCCTGCCTGCCCCCCAGGGGCCCCGCCCAGATTTTGGGGCCACCCCGCGGGTCTCACCTGAGTCCGAGATGTCGTCCCAATAGGGGGAGTCGAACTCGAACGCTCCTTTGAGGATCTGGGCGAAGAGTTCGGAGTCGTTGTCGTCGTAGAAGGGGGGGTAACCGCACAGCCTGGGGGGGGGGCACAGGAGGGTGAGAGGCGGGTCACCCCTCCCCCGGGGGCCAGCACCCCCCACCGTCCTCCCGGATGCCCGGGTCTCCTCCCCTCTCCAGAAACACCGTCCCGGACGCCTGGGTCCTGTTTGCCAAGCCCGGGTGTGCTGTGGGAGCCCCTGGTAGCAGCACCCCCGGACGCCTGGGTCCCATTCCCGACCCCGGACTCCTGGGTCCCATTCTATGGGGCGGAGTGTGCTGTGGGAACCCCCGGCAGTGGTGTCCCCCCGGACGCCTGGGTCCCATTCCCGACCCCGGACTCCTGGGTCCCATTCTATGGGGCGGGGTGTGCTGTGGGAACCCCCGGCAGTGGGTGTCCCCCGGACGCCTGGGTTCTCTCCCGCGCCGCCCCCCGGGTGGGACTTACAGGATGTAGGAGATGACGCCCAGGGCCCACGAATCCACAGCTTTCCCGTAGGGCTTCTGCTCCAGGAGCTCAGGGGCTGGAGGGCGAGAGATGGGAGTCACTGCCCCTGGGCCCCCCCACCCCCCAAACTGCCCCTGCCCCCCCGCCTGCCTCCGACCCCCCCGAACTTCCCCTGCCTGCCCCTGGCCCCCCCGAACTTCCCCTGCCCCCCACCTGCCCCTGGCCCCCCCAAACTGTCCCCGGGCTCCGCCTCCCTCACCCACGTAGCCGGGGGGTCCCGCAGGCCGTGGCCATCACCCCGTCCGACTCCAGCTTGGAGAGCCCAAAATCCGTGATCATGATCTTGGCGTCCTCGAAGGGGCTGGCGTAGAGCAGGTTCTCGGGCTGGGGGGGCACGGGGGGGGGTTAAACTGGGGGGCATCGGGGCAGAGACCCCCATGGCTGCAGGCCCCCCACCTAACCCCTCCCTGCAGCCCCCCACGACCCCACCCCCAGAGTGCAGCCCCCCATCCCTGCCCCTCTCAGATCCCCCCACCCCCCTCTGCCACGCTGCCCCCTGCTGTGACTCCGCCTCCACCCGGGACCCCACGGAGACCACGCCCCCTTCCTGTGGCCCCACCCCAGGCCCCTCCGAGACCGCGCCCCTCCCCCCAGGCCCCGCCCCATGGCCCCTCTGAGACCACGCCCCCAGGCCCCGCCCCTCACCTTGAGGTCCCGGTGCACTATCCCCCAGCCGATGCAGGTAGCTCAGGGCCCCCAGCACCTGCCGGACGAGGCGGCTGGCGTCCCGCTCCGTGTAGTGCCCCCTCTCGACGATCCGGTCGAACAGCTCCCCCCCCGTCACCCTGCCGGAGACGCCCCGTGAGCCGGGGGGAGGACCCAGGAGTCCGGGTTCCCAGCCACCTCCCCTCCCAGAGCCCGGGCGAGAACCCAGGAGTCCGGGCTCCCAGCCCCGCCTGGCGCTCACACCCCGCCCCAACCACCAGACCCCACTCCCCTCCCAGAGCCAGCAGAACCCAGGCGTCCGGGCTCACAGCTGCATGGCCAGGTACAGGTGCGTGGGGGTTTCGTAGATGTTCTCCAGAGCCACGATGTTCTCGTGCTGGATCCTGCAAGGGGGAGCAGAGACAGGTGGGGGGGGGCTCGGGCCGCCCGAAAGCGCCCCTGAGCCCCTCAAACCCGCCCCCCCACAGCTCCCTATCCCCTCCCCCATCCACACCCCCCACAACTCCCCATCCGCACCCCACTGCCCCCCACAGCTCCCCCATCCCCACACCCCCCATCCACACCCCCACAGCTCCCCATCCGCACCCCACTGCCCCCCACAGCTCCCCATCCACACACCCCTCCCCCATCCACACCCCCACAACTCCCCATCCGCACCCCACTGCCCCCACAGCTCCCCATCCCCACACCCCCCATCCACACCCCCACAGCTCCCCATCCCCACACCCCTCCCCTATCCACACCCCCCACAGCTCCCCATCCGCACCCCACTGCCCCCCACAGCTCCCCCATCCCCACACCCCCCATCCACACCCCCACAGCTCCCCCATCCCCACACCCCTCCCCTATCCACACCCCCCACAGCTCCCCATCCTCACCCCACTGCCCCCCACAGCTCCCCCATCCCCACACCCCTCCCCTATCCACACCCCCCACAGCTCCCCATCCTCACCCCACTGCTCCCCCATCCCCACACCCCCCATCCACACCCCCCACAACTCCCCATCCGCACCCCACTGCCCCCACAGCTCCCCATCCTCACCCCACTGCCCCCCACAGCTCCCCCATCCCCACACCCCTCCCCCATCCACACCCCCACAGCTCCCCATCCCCACACCCCTCCCCCATCCACACCCCCCACAGCTCCCCATCTGCACCCCACTGCCCCCCACAGCTCCCCATCCCCCCACAGCTCCCCCTGATGCTGGCCGTCCTCAACGCCCCCAACGTCCCCTTCTGATCACTGCCCCCCATCCCCACACCCCCCATCCACACCCCCACAGCTCCCCATCCCCACACCCCTCCCCTATCCACACCCCCCACAGCTCCCCATCCTCACCCCACTGCCCCCCACAGCTCCCCCATCCCCACACCCCTCCCCTATCCACACCCCCTACAGCTCCCCATCCTCACCCCACTGCTCCCCCATCCCCACACCCCCCATCCACACCCCCACAGCTCCCCGTCACCACACCCCTCCCCCATCCACACCCCCCACAACTCCCCATCCGCACCCCACTGCCCCCACAGCTCCCCATCCCCACACCCCCCATCCACACCCCCACAGCTCCCCGTCCCCACACCCCTCCCCCATCCACACCCCCCACAGCTCCCCATCTGCACCCCACTGCCCCCCACAGCTCCCCATCCCCCCACAGCTCCCCCTGATGCTGGCCGCCCCCAACGCCCCCGACGTCCCCTTCTGATCACTGCCCCCCATCCCCCTCCGTCCATGCCCACCCCACACTGACCCCCCGACCCCCCCCCTTACTTCCTGAGTACGGCGATTTCATTCTCCACAGCCAGCTCCTTGCCCCGCAGCGCCTTCTTGGGGATGCATTTCAGGGCCACCAGCCGCTGGGAGCCCCGCTCCTGGGCCAGGAACACCTCCGAGAAGGCCCCGCTGTGGGACAGACCGACAGGGGGTCAGTCTGCAGGTGGGGCGGCTCCCCCCCAACCCAGCGATGCAGAGAAGGGGAAACCGAGGCATGGAGACGCTGGAGAGCAGGTGTCCCCCCAGAGCCACCAGCCCAGGAGTCCTGGCTCCCAGCCCCCCGCCTCTAACCTGCCCCCTCCCTAGGTTTTGCCCCCCACCCTTGTTGGGTGACTCACGCCCCAAGTTTCTCCTTGATGTCATAGACAGCGCCGATCTCCTCCGTGGTTTTCCTCCAGCTCTCTCCCATCAGCATGGCACGCGGGTCCGGCCGGGCGCTGGGGAGACGGGGGAGGTCAGGCCCCATGGGTTGGGCACAGAACCCTGCTCTGACCCAGCAGCCCCCACTCCCCTCCCAGGGCTGGGAGAGAACCCAGGAGTCCTGGCTCCCAGCCCTCCCCCTCCACACTCTAACCACCAGCCCCCACTCCCCTCCCAGGGCTGGGAGAGAACCCAGGAGTCCTGACTCCCAGCCCCCCCCCCCACTCTAAGCACCAGCCCCCACTGCCCTCCCAGAGCGGGGAGAGAACCCAGGAGTCCTGTTCAGAACCGATAGGGGTTGAAGACCAGATGCCCTGAGCAGGGCTTTGGTGAGGGACCCCCCATTCTGGGGGGGGCAGGAAGTGGGGGCACCTTCCCATGGGGCTGTGCTAGACCCTCCCCCGAAAGACTGGGGTCACTGTGCCAAGCTTCCCCCCACACCACACACCAGGGACCTTCCATGGTTAATTGGTACATGGGAGGCAAAAAAGACGGCACCAGTGGGCGTCCCACAGGTCTGGGGGCGACAGGATCTAGGCAGGGGGTAAGGGCTGGGAAAGGGTCAGGGTTTGTGTGTTCAGTTAGTGTGTGGAAGGGAGGGAGAGGACACAAGGGGACGGTTGGGTCATATGAGTGGATGGATGGGGCGTGTGGGGATGGAGGGATGGGGCATGTGGGGGTGGATGGATGGAGGGATGGGGCATGTGGGGATGGAGGGATGGGGCACGTGGGGATGGAGGGATGGGGCACGCGGGGATGGAGGGATGGGGCATGTGAGGATGAAGGGATGGGATGTGTGGGGATGGACGGCTGGCGGGATGGGGCACGCGGGGATGGCGGGATGGGGCACGCGGGGATGGCGGGATGGGGCACGTGGGGATGAAGGGATGGAGGGATGGGGCATGTGGGGATGAAGGGATGGGATGTGTGGGGATGGACGGATGGAGGGATGGGGCGTGCAGGGATGGAGGGATGGGGCACGTGGGGATGGCGGGATGGGGCGTGCGGGGATGGAGGGATGGAGAGATGGGGCGCGTGGGGAAGGACGGGCCCAGACGAGGGAGGAGTCTAGTCTGGGAAAGAAGCTTCCTGGACCTTGTTCCCCGTGTTCGGTTCCGAGACGTGCTCGGCTTCGACTTGCGGGTTCTGTGGGGATGGAGGGATGGGATGTGTGGGGATGGACGGATGGAGGGATGGGGCGTGCGGGGATGGAGGGATGGGGCGTGCAGGGATGGAGGGATGGGGCACGCGGGGATGGAGGGATGGAGAGATGGGGCACGTGGGGATGAAGGGATGGAGGGATGGGGCACGTGGGGATGGAGGGATGGGGCATGTGGGGATGAAGGGATGGGATGTGTGGGGATGGACGGATGGAGGGATGGGGCGTGCGGGGATGGAGGGATGGGGCGTGCGGGGATGGCGGGATGGGGCGTGCGGGGATGGAGGGATGGGGCACGTGGGGATGGCGGGATGGGGCGTGCGGGGATGGAGGGATGGAGAGATGGGGCGCGTGGGGAAGGACGGGCCCAGACGAGGGAGGAGTCTAGTCTGGGAAAGAAGCTTCCTGGACCTTGTTCCCCGTGTTCGGTTCCGAGACGTGCTCAGCTTCGACTTGCGGGTTCTGTGGGGATGGAGGGATGGGGCGTGCGGGGATGGAGGGACGGGGCACGCGGGGATGGAGGGACGGGGCACGCGGGGATGGAGGGATGGGATGTGTGGGGATAGACGGATGGAGGGATGGGGCACGTGGGGATGGAGGGATGGGGCACGCGGGGATGGAGGGACGGGGCACGCGGGGATGAAGGGATGGGATGTGTGGGGATGGACGGATGGAGGGATGGGGCGTGCAGGGATGGAGGGATGGGGCACGTGGGGATGGCGGGATGGGGCGTGCGGGGATGGAGGGATGGAGAGATGGGGCGCGTGGGGAAGGACGGGCCCAGACGAGGGAGGAGTCTAGTCTGGGAAAGAAGCTTCCTGGACCTTGTTCCCCGTGTTCGGTTCCGAGACGTGCTCGGCTTCGACTTGCGGGTTCTGTGGGGATGGAGGGATGGGGCGTGCGGGGATGGAGGGACGGGGCACGCGGGGATGGAGGGACGGGGCACGCGGGGATGGAGGGATGGGATGTGTGGGGATAGACGGATGGAGGGATGGGGCACGTGGGGATGGAGGGATGGGGCACGTGGGGATGGAGGGATGGGATGTGTGGGGATGGACGGATGGAGGGATGGGGCGTGCGGGGATGGCGGGATGGGGCACGCGGGGATGGCGGGATGGGGCACGCGGGGATGGCGGGATGGGGCACGTGGGGATGAAGGGATGGAGGGATGGGGCATGTGGGGATGAAGGGATGGGATGTGTGGGGATGGACGGATGGAGGGATGGGGCGTGCAGGGATGGAGGGATGGGGCACGTGGGGATGGCGGGATGGGGCGTGCGGGGATGGAGGGATGGAGAGATGGGGCGCGTGGGGAAGGACGGGCCCAGACGAGGGAGGAGTCTAGTCTGGGAAAGAAGCTTCCTGGACCTTGTTCCCCGTGTTCGGTTCCGAGACGTGCTCGGCTTCGACTTGCGGGTTCTGTGGGGATGGAGGGATGGGATGTGTGGGGATGGACGGATGGAGGGATGGGGCGTGCGGGGATGGAGGGATGGGGCGTGCGGGGATGGAGGGATGGGGCGTGCAGGGATGGAGGGATGGAGAGATGGGGCACGTGGGGATGAAGGGATGGAGGGATGGGGCACGTGGGGATGGAGGGATGGGGCATGTGGGGATGAAGGGATGGGATGTGTGGGGATGGACGGATGGCGGGATGGGGCACGTGGGGATGGCGGGATGGGGCACGTGGGGATGGCGGGATGGGGCACGTGGGGATGGCGGGATGGGGCACGTGGGGATGGCGGGATGGGGCGTGCGGGGATGGAGGGATGGGGCGTGCGGGGATGGAGGGATGGGGCATGCGGGGATGGAGGGATGGGGCGTGCGGGGATGGAGGGATGGGGCACGCGGGGATGGAGGGATGGGGCACGCGGGGATGGAGGGATGAAGAGATGGGGCGCGTGGGGAAGGACGGGCCCAGACGAGGGAGGAGTCTAGTCTGGGAAAGAAGCTTCCTGGACCTTGTTCCCCGTGTTCGGTTCCGAGACGTGCTCGGCTTCGACTTGCGGGTTCTGTGGGGATGGAGGGATGGGATGTGTGGGGATAGACGGATGGAGGGACGGGGCGTGCGGGGATGGCGGGATGGGGCGTGCGGGGATGGAGGGATGGGGCACGTGGGGATGAAGGGATGGGGCATGTGGGGATGGACGGATGGAGGGATGGGGCACGCGGGGATGGAGGGATGGGGCACGCGGGGATGGAGGGATGGAGGGATGGGGCGTGCGGGGATGGAGGGATGGGGCGTGCAGGGATGGGGCGTGCAGGGATGGCGGGACGGGGCGTGCGGGGATGGCGGGACGGGGCACGCGGGGATGGCGGGACGGGGCACGCGGGGATGGAGGGATGGGATGTGTGGGGATAGACGGATGGAGGGATGGGGCACGTGGGGATGGAGGGATGGGGCACGTGGGGATGGAGGGATGGGGCACGTGGGGATGGAGGGATGGGATGTGTGGGGATGGACGGATGGAGGGATGGGGCGTGCGGGGATGGCGGGACGGGGCACGCGGGGATGGAGGGACGGGGCACGCGGGGATGGAGGGATGGAGAGATGGGGCGCGTGGGGAAGGACGGGCCCAGACGAGGGAGGAGTCTAGTCTGGGAAAGAAGCTTCCTGGACCTTGTTCCCCGTGTTCGGTTCCGAGACGTGCTCGGCTTCGACTTGCGGGTTCTGTGGGGATGGAGGGATGGGATGTGTGGGGATAGACGGATGGAGGGATGGGGCACGCGGGGATGGAGGGATGGGGCACGCGGGGATGGAGGGATGGGGCACGTGGGGATGGAGGGACGGGGCACGCGGGGATGGAGGGATGGAGAGATGGGGCGTGCAGAGATGGAGGGATGGGGCGTGCAGGGATGGAGGGATGGGGTGTGCAGGGATGGAGGGATGGGGCACGTGGGGATGGAGGGATGGGGCACGTGGGGATGGAGGGATGGGGCACGTGGGGATGGAGGGATGGGGCACGCGGGGATGGAGGGATGGGGCATGTGGGGATGAAGGGATGGGATGTATGGGGATGGACGGATGGAGGGATGGGGCGTGCGGGGATGGCGGGATGGGGCGTGCGGGGATGGCGGGATGGGGCGTGCGGGGATGGAGGGATGGGGCGTGCGGGGATGGAGGGATGGAGGGATGGGGTGTGCGGGGATGGAGGGATGGGGCGTGCGGGATGGAGGGATGGAGGGATGGGGCGTGCGGGGATGGAGGGATGGGGCACGTGGGGATGAAGGGATGGGGCATGTGGGGATGGACGGATGGAGGGATGGGGCGTGCGGGGATGGAGGGATGGGGCGTGCGGGGATGGAGGGATGGGGCGTGCAGGGATGGGGCGTGCAGGGATGGCGGGACGGGGCGTGCGGGGATGGCGGGACGGGCCACGCGGGGATGGAGGGATGGGATGTGTGGGGATAGACGGATGGAGGGATGGGGCACGTGGGGATGGAGGGATGGGGCACGTGGGGATGGAGGGATGGGATGTGTGGGGATGGACGGATGGAGGGATGGGGCACGCGGGGATGGAGGGATGGGGCACGCGGGGATGGAGAGATGGGGCGCGTGGGGAAGGATGGGCCCAGACGAGGGAGGAGTCTAGTCTGGGAAAGAAGCTTCCTGGACCTTGTTCCCCGTGTTCGGTTCCGAGACGTGCTCGGCTTCGACTTGCGGGTTCTGTGGGGATGGAGGGACGGGGCACGCGGGGATGGAGGGATGGGATGTGTGGGGATAGACGGATGGAGGGATGGGGCACGTGGGGATGGAGGGATGGGGCACGTGGGGATGGAGGGATGGGATGTGTGGGGATGGACGGATGGAGGGATGGGGCGTGCGGGAATGGAGGGACGGGGCACGCGGGGATGGAGGGATGGAGAGATGGGGCGCGTGGGGAAGGACGGGCCCAGACGAGGGAGGAGTCTAGTCTGGGAAAGAAGCTTCCTGGACCTTGTTCCCCGTGTTCGGTTCCGAGACGTGCTCGGCTTCGACTTGCGGGTTCTGTGGGGATGGAGGGATGGGATGTGTGGGGATAGACGGATGGAGGGACGGGGCACGCGGGGATGGAGGGACGGGGCACGCGGGGATGGAGGGATGGGGCACGCGGGGATGGAGGGATGGGGCACGTGGGGATGGAGGGACGGGGCACGCGGGGATGGAGGGATGGAGGGATGGGGTGTGCAGGGATGGAGGGACGGGGCACGTGGGGATGGAGGGACGGGGCACGCGGGGATGGAGGGATGGGGCACGCGGGGATGGAGGGATGGGGCATGTGGGGATGAAGGGATGGGATGTATGGGGATGGACGGATGGAGGGATGGGGCGTGCGGGGATGGCGGGATGGGGCGTGGAGGGATGGGGCGTGCGGGGATGGAGGGATGGGGCGTGCGGGGATGGAGGGATGGGGCACGTGGGGATGGAGGGATGGGGCACGTGGGGATGGAGGGATGGGGCACGCGGGGATGGAGGGATGGGGCATGTGGGGATGAAGGGATGGATGTATGGGGATGGACGGATGGAGGGATGGGGCGTGCGGGGATGGCGGGATGGGGCGTGCGGGGATGGAGGGATGGGGCGTGCGGGGATGGAGGGATGGGGCGTGCGGGGATGGAGGGATGGAGGGATGGGGTGTGCGGGGATGGAGGGATGGAGGGATGGGGCGTGCGGGGATGGAGGGATGGGGCACGTGGGGATGAAGGGATGGGGCATGTGGGGATGGACGGATGGAGGGATGGGGCGTGCGGGGATGGAGGGATGGGGCGTGCGGGGATGGGGCGTGCAGGGATGGCGGGACGGGGCGTGCGGGGATGGCGGGACGGGCCACGCGGGGATGGAGGGATGGGATGTGTGGGGATAGACGGATGGAGGGATGGGGCACGTGGGGATGGAGGGATGGGGCACGTGGGGATGGAGGGATGGGATGTGTGGGGATGGACGGATGGAGGGATGGGGCACGCGGGGATGGAGGGATGGAGAGATGGGGCGCGTGGGGAAGGATGGGCCCAGACGAGGGAGGAGTCTAGTCTGGGAAAGAAGCTTCCTGGACCTTGTTCCCCGTGTTCGGTTCCGAGACGTGCTCGGCTTCGACTTGCGGGTTCTGTGGGGATGGAGGGACGGGGCACGCGGGGATGGAGGGATGGGATGTGTGGGGATAGACGGATGGAGGGATGGGGCACGTGGGGATGGAGGGATGGGGCACGTGGGGATGGAGGGATGGGATGTGTGGGGATGGACGGATGGAGGGATGGGGCGTGCGGGAATGGAGGGACGGGGCACGCGGGGATGGAGGGATGGGGGCACGCGGGGATGGAGGGATGGGGCACGTGGGGATGGAGGGACGGGGCACGCGGGGATGGAGGATGGAGGGATGGGGCGTGCAGGGATGGAGGGACGGGGGCACGTGGGGATGGAGGGACGGGGCACGTGGGGATGGAGGGATGGGGCACGCGGGGATGGAGGGATGGGGGCATGTGTGGATGAAGGGATGGGATGTATGGGGATGGACGGATAGAGGGATGGGGCGTGCGGGGATGGCGGGATGGGGCGTGCAGGGATGGAGGGATGGGGCGTGCGGGGATGGAGGGGATGGGGCGTGCGGGGATGGAGGGATGGAGGGATGGGGTGTGCGGGGATGGAGGGATGGGGCGTGCGGGGATGGAGGGATGGAGGGATGGGGCGTGCGGGGATGGAGGGATGGGGCACGTGGGATGAAGGGATGGGGCATGTGGGGATGGACGGATGGAGGGATGGGGCACGCGGGGATGGAGGGATGGGGCGTGCGGGGATGGAGGGATGGGGCGTGCAGGGATGGGGCGTGCAGGGATGGGGCGTGCAGGGATGGCGGGACGGGGCGTGCGGGGATGGCGGGACGGGGCACGCGGGGATGGAGGGATGGGATGTGTGGGGATAGACGGATGGAGGGATGGGGCACGTGGGGATGGAGGGGATGGGGCACGTGGGGATGGAGGGATGGGATGTGTGGGGATGGACGGATGGAGGGATGGGGCACGCGGGGATGGAGGGATGGGGCACGCGGGGATGGAGGGATGGGGCACGCGGGGATGGAGGGATGGAGAGATGGGGCGCGTGGGGAAGGATGGGCCCAGACGAGGAGGAGTCTAGTCTGGGAAAGAAGCTTCCTGGACCTTGTTCCCCGTGTTCGGTTCCGAGACGTGCTCGGCTTCGACTTGCGGGTTCTGTGGGGATGGAGGGACGGGGCACGCGGGGATGGAGGGACGGGGCACGCGGGGATGGAGGGATGGGATGTGTGGGGATAGACGGATGGAGGGATGGGGCACGTGGGATGGAGGGATGGGGCACGTGGGGATGGAGGGATGGGATGTGTGGGGATGGACAGATGGAGGGATGGGGCGTGCGGGAATGGAGGGACGGGGCACGCGGGGATGGAGGGATGGAGAGATGGGGCGCGTGGGGAAGGACGGGCCCAGACGAGGGAGGAGTCTAGTCTGGGAAAGAAGCTTCCTGGACCTTGTTCCCCGTGTTCGGTTCCGAGACGTGCTCGGCTTCGACTTGCGGGTTCTGTGGGGATGGAGGGACGGGGCACGCGGGGATGGAGGGACGGGGCACGCGGGGATGGAGGGATGGGATGTGTGGGGATAGACGGATGGAGGGATGGGGCACGTGGGGATGGAGGGATGGGGCACGTGGGGATGGAGGGATGGGATGTGTGGGGATGGACGGATGGAGGGATGGGGCGTGCGGGGATGGCGGGACGGGGCACGCGGGGATGGAGGGATGGAGAGATGGGGCGCGTGGGGAAGGACGGGCCCAGACAAGGGAGGAGTCTAGTCTGGGAAAGAAGCTTCCTGGACCTTGTTCCCCGTGTTCGGTTCCGAGACGTGCTCGGCTTCGACTTGCGGGTTCTGTGGGGATGGAGGGACGGGGCACGCGGGGATGGAGGGACGGGGCACGCGGGGATGGAGGGATGGGGCACGTGGGGATGGAGGGATGGGATGTGTGGGGATGGACGGATGGAGGGATGGGGCGTGCGGGAATGGAGGGACGGGGCACGCGGGGATGGAGGGATGGAGAGATGGGGCGCGTGGGGAAGGACGGGCCCAGACGAGGGAGGAGTCTAGTCTGGGAAAGAAGCTTCCTGGACCTTGTTCCCCGTGTTCGGTTCCGAGACGTGCTCGGCTTTGACTTGCGGGTTCTGTGGGGATGGAGGGATGGGATGTGTGGGGATAGACGGATGGAGGGACGGGGCGTGCGGGGATGGAGGGATGGGGCGTGCGGGGATGGAGGGATGGGGCACGTGGGGATGAAGGGATGGGGCATGTGGGGATGGACGGATGGAGGGATGGGGCACGCGGGGATGGAGGGATGGGGCACGCGGGGATGGAGGGATGGAGGGATGGGGCGTGCGGGGATGGAGGGATGGGGCGTGCAGGGATGGCGGGACGGGGCGTGCGGGGATGGCGGGACGGGGCGTGCGGGGATGGCGGGACGGGGCACGCGGGGATGGAGGGACGGGGCACGCGGGGATGGAGGGATGGGATGTGTGGGGATAGACGGATGGAGGGATGGGGCACGTGGGGATGGAGGGATGGGATGTGTGGGGATGGACGGATGGAGGGATGGGGCACGTGGGGATGGAGGGATGGGGCACGTGGGGATGGAGGGATGGGATGTGTGGGGATGGACGGATGGAGGGATGGGGCACGCGGGGATGGAGGGATGGGGCACGCGGGGATGGAGGGATGGAGGGATGGGGCGTGCGGGGATGGAGGGATGGGGCGTGCAGGGATGGCGGGACGGGGCGTGCGGGTTGGCGGGACGGGGCGTGCGGGGATGGCGGGACGGGGCACGCGGGGATGGAGGGACGGGGCACGCGGGGATGGAGGGATGGGATGTGTGGGGATAGACGGATGGAGGGATGGGGCACGTGGGGATGGAGGGATGGGATGTGTGGGGATGGACGGATGGAGGGATGGGGCACGTGGGGATGGAGGGATGGGGCACGTGGGGATGGAGGGATGGGATGTGTGGGGATGGACGGATGGAGGGATGGGGCGTGCAGGGATGGAGGGATGGGGCGTGCGGGGATGGAGGGATGGGGCACGTGGGGATGGAGGGATGGGGCATGTGGGGATGAAGGGATGGGATGTGTGGGGATGGACGGATGGAGGGATGGGGCGTGCAGGGATGGAGGGATGGGGCGTGCAGGGATGGAGGGACGGGGCACGCGGGGATGGAGGGACGGGGCACGCGGGGATGGAGGGATGGAGAGATGGGGCGCGTGGGGAAGGACGGGCCCAGACGAGGGAGGAGTCTAGTCTGGGAAAGAAGCTTCCTGGACCTTGTTCCCCGTGTTCGGTTCCGAGACGTGCTCGGCTTCGACTTGCGGGTTCTGTGGGGATGGAGGGATGGGGCGTGCGGGGATGGAGGGACGGGGCACGCGGGGATGGAGGGACGGGGCACGCGGGGATGGAGGGATGGGATGTGTGGGGATAGACGGATGGAGGGATGGGGCACGTGGGGATGGAGGGATGGGGCACGTGGGGATGGAGGGATGGGATGTGTGGGGATGGACGGATGGAGGGATGGGGCGTGCGGGGATGGCGGGATGGGGCACGCGGGGATGGCGGGATGGGGCACGCGGGGATGGCGGGATGGGGCACGTGGGGATGAAGGGATGGAGGGATGGGGCATGTGGGGATGAAGGGATGGGATGTGTGGGGATGGACGGATGGAGGGATGGGGCGTGCAGGGATGGAGGGATGGGGCACGTGGGGATGGCGGGATGGGGCGTGCGGGGATGGAGGGATGGAGAGATGGGGCGCGTGGGGAAGGACGGGCCCAGACGAGGGAGGAGTCTAGTCTGGGAAAGAAGCTTCCTGGACCTTGTTCCCCGTGTTCGGTTCCGAGACGTGCTCGGCTTCGACTTGCGGGTTCTGTGGGGATGGAGGGATGGGATGTGTGGGGATGGACGGATGGAGGGATGGGGCGTGCGGGGATGGAGGGATGGGGCGTGCGGGGATGGAGGGATGGGGCGTGCAGGGATGGAGGGATGGAGAGATGGGGCACGTGGGGATGAAGGGATGGAGGGATGGGGCACGTGGGGATGGAGGGATGGGGCATGTGGGGATGAAGGGATGGGATGTGTGGGGATGGACGGATGGCGGGATGGGGCACGTGGGGATGGCGGGATGGGGCACGTGGGGATGGCGGGATGGGGCACGTGGGGATGGCGGGATGGGGCGTGCGGGGATGGCGGGATGGGGCGTGCGGGGATGGAGGGATGGGGCATGCGGGGATGGAGGGATGGGGCGTGCGGGGATGGAGGGATGGGGCACGCGGGGATGGAGGGATGGGGCACGCGGGGATGGAGGGATGAAGAGATGGGGCGCGTGGGGAAGGACGGGCCCAGACGAGGGAGGAGTCTAGTCTGGGAAAGAAGCTTCCTGGACCTTGTTCCCCGTGTTCGGTTCCGAGACGTGCTCGGCTTCGACTTGCGGGTTCTGTGGGGATGGAGGGATGGGATGTGTGGGGATAGACGGATGGAGGGACGGGGCGTGCGGGGATGGCGGGATGGGGCGTGCGGGGATGGAGGGATGGGGCGTGCGGGGATGGAGGGATGGGGCACGTGGGGATGAAGGGATGGGGCATGTGGGGATGGACGGATGGAGGGATGGGGCACGCGGGGATGGAGGGATGGGGCACGCGGGGATGGAGGGATGGAGGGATGGGGCGTGCGGGGATGGAGGGATGGGGCGTGCAGGGATGGGGCGTGCAGGGATGGCGGGACGGGGCGTGCGGGGATGGCGGGACGGGGCACGCGGGGATGGCGGGACGGGGCACGCGGGGATGGAGGGATGGGATGTGTGGGGATAGACGGATGGAGGGATGGGGCACGTGGGGATGGAGGGATGGGGCACATGGGGATGGAGGGATGGGGCACGTGGGGATGGAGGGATGGGATGTGTGGGGATGGACGGATGGAGGGATGGGGCGTGCGGGGATGGCGGGACGGGGCACGCGGGGATGGAGGGACGGGGCACGCGGGGATGGAGGGATGGAGAGATGGGGCGCGTGGGGAAGGACGGGCCCAGATGAGGGAGGAGTCTAGTCTGGGAAAGAAGCTTCCTGGACCTTGTTCCCCGTGTTCGGTTCCGAGACGTGCTCGGCTTCGACTTGCGGGTTCTGTGGGGATGGAGGGATGGGATGTGTGGGGATAGACGGATGGAGGGATGGGGCACGCGGGGATGGAGGGATGGGGCACGCGGGGATGGAGGGATGGGGCACGTGGGGATGGAGGGACGGGGCACGCGGGGATGGAGGGATGGAGAGATGGGGCGTGCAGAGATGGAGGGATGGGGCGTGCAGGGATGGAGGGATGGGGTGTGCAGGGATGGAGGGATGGGGTGTGCAGGGATGGAGGGATGGGGCACGTGGGGATGGAGGGATGGGGCACGTGGGGATGGAGGGATGGGGCACGCGGGGATGGAGGGATGGGGCATGTGGGGATGAAGGGATGGGATGTATGGGGATGGACGGATGGAGGGATGGGGCGTGCGGGGATGGCGGGATGGGGCGTGCGGGGATGGCGGGATGGGGCGTGCGGGGATGGAGGGATGGGGCGTGCGGGGATGGAGGGATGGAGGGATGGGGTGTGCGGGGATGGAGGGATGGGGCGTGCGGGATGGAGGGATGGAGGGATGGGGCGTGCGGGGATGGAGGGATGGGGCACGTGGGGATGAAGGGATGGGGCATGTGGGGATGGACGGATGGAGGGATGGGGCGTGCGGGGATGGAGGGATGGGGCGTGCGGGGATGGAGGGATGGGGCGTGCAGGGATGGGGCGTGCAGGGATGGCGGGACGGGGCGTGCGGGGATGGCGGGACGGGCCACGCTGGGATGGAGGGATGGGATGTGTGGGGATAGACGGATGGAGGGATGGGGCACGTGGGGATGGAGGGATGGGGCACGTGGGGATGGAGGGATGGGATGTGTGGGGATGGACGGATGGAGGGATGGGGCACGCGGGGATGGAGGGATGGGGCACGCGGGGATGGAGAGATGGGGCGCGTGGGGAAGGATGGGCCCAGACGAGGGAGGAGTCTAGTCTGGGAAAGAAGCTTCCTGGACCTTGTTCCCCGTGTTCGGTTCCGAGACGTGCTCGGCTTCGACTTGCGGGTTCTGTGGGGATGGAGGGACGGGGCACGCGGGGATGGAGGGATGGGATGTGTGGGGATAGACGGATGGAGGGATGGGGCACGTGGGGATGGAGGGATGGGGCACGTGGGGATGGAGGGATGGGATGTGTGGGGATGGACGGATGGAGGGATGGGGCGTGCGGGAATGGAGGGACGGGGCACGCGGGGATGGAGGGATGGAGAGATGGGGCGCGTGGGGAAGGACGGGCCCAGACGAGGGAGGAGTCTAGTCTGGGAAAGAAGCTTCCTGGACCTTGTTCCCCGTGTTCGGTTCCGAGACGTGCTCGGCTTCGACTTGCGGGTTCTGTGGGGATGGAGGGATGGGATGTGTGGGGATAGACGGATGGAGGGACGGGGCACGCGGGGATGGAGGGACGGGGCACGCGGGGATGGAGGGATGGGGCACGCGGGGATGGAGGGATGGGGCACGTGGGGATGGAGGGACGGGGCACGCGGGGATGGAGGGATGGAGGGATGGGGTGTGCAGGGATGGAGGGACGGGGCACGTGGGGATGGAGGGACGGGGCACGCGGGGATGGAGGGATGGGGCACGCGGGGATGGAGGGATGGGGCATGTGGGGATGAAGGGATGGGATGTATGGGGATGGACGGATGGAGGGATGGGGCGTGCGGGGATGGCGGGATGGGGCGTGGAGGGATGGGGCGTGCGGGGATGGAGGGATGGGGCGTGCGGGGATGGAGGGATGGGGCACGTGGGGATGGAGGGATGGGGCACGTGGGGATGGAGGGATGGGGCACGCGGGGATGGAGGGATGGGGCATGTGGGGATGAAGGGATGGGATGTATGGGGATGGACGGATGGAGGGATGGGGCGTGCGGGGATGGCGGGATGGGGCGTGCGGGGATGGAGGGATGGGGCGTGCGGGGATGGAGGGATGGGGCGTGCGGGGATGGAGGGATGGAGGGATGGGGTGTGCGGGGATGGAGGGATGGGGCGTGCGGGGATGGAGGGATGGGGCACGTGGGGATGAAGGGATGGGGCATGTGGGGATGGACGGATGGAGGGATGGGGCGTGCGGGGATGGAGGGATGGGGCGTGCGGGGATGGGGCGTGCAGGGATGGCGGGACGGGGCGTGCGGGGATGGCGGGACGGGCCACGCGGGGATGGAGGGATGGGATGTGTGGGGATAGACGGATGGAGGGATGGGGCACGTGGGGATGGAGGGATGGGGCACGTGGGGATGGAGGGATGGGATGTGTGGGGATAGACGGATGGAGGGACGGGGCACGCGGGGATGGAGGGACGGGGCACGCGGGGATGGAGGGACGGGGCACGCGGGGATGGAGGGATGGGGCACGCGGGGATGGAGGGATGGGGCACGTGGGGATGGAGGGACGGGGCACGCGGGGATGGAGGGATGGAGGGATGGGGTGTGCAGGGATGGAGGGACGGGGCACGTGGGGATGGAGGGACGGGGCACGCGGGGATGGAGGGATGGGGCACGCGGGGATGGAGGGATGGGGCATGTGGGGATGAAGGGATGGGATGTATGGGGATGGACGGATGGAGGGATGGGGCGTGCGGGGATGGCGGGATGGGGCGTGGAGGGATGGGGCGTGCGGGGATGGAGGGATGGGGCGTGCGGGGATGGAGGGATGGGGCACGTGGGGATGGAGGGATGGGGCACGCGGGGATGGAGGGATGGGGCATGTGGGGATGAAGGGATGGGATGTATGGGGATGGACGGATGGAGGGATGGGGCGTGCGGGGATGGCGGGATGGGGCGTGCGGGGATGGCGGGATGGGGCGTGCGGGGATGGAGGGATGGGGCGTGCGGGGATGGAGGGATGGAGGGATGGGGTGTGCGGGGATGGAGGGATGGAGGGATGGGGCGTGCGGGGATGGAGGGATGGGGCACGTGGGGATGAAGGGATGGGGCATGTGGGGATGGACGGATGGAGGGATGGGGCGTGCGGGGATGGAGGGATGGGGCGTGCGGGGATGGGGCGTGCAGGGATGGCGGGACGGGGCGTGCGGGGATGGCGGGACGGGCCACGCGGGGATGGAGGGATGGGATGTGTGGGGATAGACGGATGGAGGGATGGGGCACGTGGGGATGGAGGGATGGGGCACGTGGGGATGGAGGGATGGGATGTGTGGGGATGGACGGATGGAGGGATGGGGCACGCGGGGATGGAGGGATGGAGAGATGGGGCGCGTGGGGAAGGATGGGCCCAGACGAGGGAGGAGTCTAGTCTGGGAAAGAAGCTTCCTGGACCTTGTTCCCCGTGTTCGGTTCCGAGACGTGCTCGGCTTCGACTTGCGGGTTCTGTGGGGATGGAGGGACGGGGCACGCGGGGATGGAGGGATGGGATGTGTGGGGATAGACGGATGGAGGGATGGGGCACGTGGGGATGGAGGGATGGGGCACGTGGGGATGGAGGGATGGGATGTGTGGGGATGGACGGATGGAGGGATGGGGCGTGCGGGAATGGAGGGACGGGGCACGCGGGGATGGAGGGATGGGGCACGCGGGGATGGAGGGATGGGGCACGTGGGGATGGAGGGACGGGGCACGCGGGGATGGAGGGATGGAGGGATGGGGCGTGCAGGGATGGAGGGACGGGGCACGTGGGGATGGAGGGACGGGGCACGTGGGGATGGAGGGATGGGGCACGCGGGGATGGAGGGATGGGGCATGTGTGGATGAAGGGATGGGATGTATGGGGATGGACGGATAGAGGGATGGGGCGTGCGGGGATGGCGGGATGGGGCGTGCAGGGATGGAGGGATGGGGCGTGCGGGGATGGAGGGATGGGGCGTGCGGGGATGGAGGGATGGAGGGATGGGGTGTGCGGGGATGGAGGGATGGGGCGTGCGGGGATGGAGGGATGGAGGGATGGGGCGTGCGGGGATGGAGGGATGGGGCACGTGGGGATGAAGGGATGGGGCATGTGGGGATGGACGGATGGAGGGATGGGGCACGCGGGGATGGAGGGATGGGGCGTGCGGGGATGGAGGGATGGGGCGTGCAGGGATGGGGCGTGCAGGGATGGGGCGTGCAGGGATGGCGGGACGGGGCGTGCGGGGATGGCGGGACGGGGCACGCGGGGATGGAGGGATGGGATGTGTGGGGATAGACGGATGGAGGGATGGGGCACGTGGGGATGGAGGGATGGGGCACGTGGGGATGGAGGGATGGGATGTGTGGGGATGGACGGATGGAGGGATGGGGCACGCGGGGATGGAGGGATGGGGCACGCGGGGATGGAGGGATGGGGCACGCGGGGATGGAGGGATGGAGAGATGGGGCGCGTGGGAAGGATGGGCCCAGACGAGGGAGGAGTCTAGTCTGGGAAAGAAGCTTCCTGGACCTTGTTCCCCGTGTTCGGTTCCGAGACGTGCTCGGCTTCGACTTGTGGGTTCTGTGGGGATGGAGGGACGGGGCACGCGGGGATGGAGGGACGGGGCACGCGGGGATGGAGGGATGGGATGTGTGGGGATAGACGGATGGAGGGATGGGGCACGTGGGGATGGAGGGATGGGGCACGTGGGGATGGAGGGATGGGATGTGTGGGGATGGACAGATGGAGGGATGGGGCGTGCGGGAATGGAGGGACGGGGCACGCGGGGATGGAGGGATGGAGAGATGGGGCGCGTGGGGAAGGACGGGCCCAGACGAGGGAGGAGTCTAGTCTGGGAAAGAAGCTTCCTGGACCTTGTTCCCCGTGTTCGGTTCCGAGACGTGCTCGGCTTCGACTTGCGGGTTCTGTGGGGATGGAGGGACGGGGCACGCGGGGATGGAGGGACGGGGCACGCGGGGATGGAGGGATGGGATGTGTGGGGATAGACGGATGGAGGGATGGGGCACGTGGGGATGGAGGGATGGGGCACGTGGGGATGGAGGGATGGGATGTGTGGGGATGGACGGATGGAGGGATGGGGCGTGCGGGGATGGCGGGACGGGGCACGCGGGGATGGAGGGATGGAGAGATGGGGCGCGTGGGGAAGGACGGGCCCAGACAAGGGAGGAGTCTAGTCTGGGAAAGAAGCTTCCTGGACCTTGTTCCCCGTGTTCGGTTCCGAGACGTGCTCGGCTTCGACTTGCGGGTTCTGTGGGGATGGAGGGACGGGGCACGCGGGGATGGAGGGACGGGGCACGCGGGGATGGAGGGATGGGGCACGTGGGGATGGAGGGATGGGATGTGTGGGGATGGACGGATGGAGGGATGGGGCGTGCGGGAATGGAGGGACGGGGCACGCGGGGATGGAGGGATGGAGAGATGGGGCGCGTGGGGAAGGACGGGCCCAGACGAGGGAGGAGTCTAGTCTGGGAAAGAAGCTTCCTGGACCTTGTTCCCCGTGTTCGGTTCCGAGACGTGCTCGGCTTTGACTTGCGGGTTCTGTGGGGATGGAGGGATGGGATGTGTGGGGATAGACGGATGGAGGGACGGGGCGTGCGGGGATGGAGGGATGGGGCGTGCGGGGATGGAGGGATGGGGCACGTGGGGATGAAGGGATGGGGCATGTGGGGATGGACGGATGGAGGGATGGGGCACGCGGGGATGGAGGGATGGGGCACGCGGGGATGGAGGGATGGAGGGATGGGGCGTGCGGGGATGGAGGGATGGGGCGTGCAGGGATGGCGGGACGGGGCGTGCAGGGATGGCGGGACGGGGCGTGCGGGGATGGCGGGACGGGGCACGCGGGGATGGAGGGACGGGGCACGCGGGGATGGAGGGATGGGATGTGTGGGGATAGACGGATGGAGGGATGGGGCACGTGGGGATGGAGGGATGGGATGTGTGGGGATGGACGGATGGAGGGATGGGGCACGTGGGGATGGAGGGATGGGGCACGTGGGGATGGAGGGATGGGATGTGTGGGGATGGACGGATGGAGGGATGGGGCACGCGGGGATGGAGGGATGGGGCACGCGGGGATGGAGGGATGGAGGGATGGGGCGTGCGGGGATGGAGGGATGGGGCGTGCAGGGATGGCGGGACGGGGCGTGCGGGGATGGCGGGACGGGGCGTGCGGGGATGGCGGGACGGGGCACGCGGGGATGGAGGGACGGGGCACGCGGGGATGGAGGGATGGGATGTGTGGGGATAGACGGATGGAGGGATGGGGCACGTGGGGATGGAGGGATGGGATGTGTGGGGATGGACGGATGGAGGGATGGGGCACGTGGGGATGGAGGGATGGGGCACGTGGGGATGGAGGGATGGGATGTGTGGGGATGGACGGATGGAGGGATGGGGCGTGCAGGGATGGAGGGATGGGGCGTGCGGGGATGGAGGGATGGGGCACGTGGGGATGGAGGGATGGGGCATGTGGGGATGAAGGGATGGGATGTGTGGGGATGGACGGATGGAGGGATGGGGCGTGCAGGGATGGAGGGACGGGGCACGCGGGGATGGAGGGACGGGGCACGCGGGGATGGAGGGATGGAGAGATGGGGTGCGTGGGGAAGGACGGGCCCAGACGAGGGAGGAGTCTAGTCTGGGAAAGAAGCTTCCTGGACCTTGTTCCCCGTGTTCGGTTCCGAGACGTGCTCGGCTTCGACTTGCGGGTTCTGTGGGACTTGCGGGTGACTCACTTTGTTCTGTTGTTACTTGGGGCCACGCAAACCCGACCGGTTATACAGACTAAAATCACTTTTTGCTCATTAATGAGCCCAGAGTAAGTGATTAATGCCGGGGGGGCGGCAAACAGCTGTGCCTGTTTCTCTAGCCGCGTTCGAGGGGGCGGACGGCTCATGGCTTTACCCTGCGTAAGCTTCGGATCGATTTGGGGTTTGGACCCCACTGGGAACTGGGTGTCTGGGTGCGGGAGACAGGGGCAATTCTTAAGCTCTTCTCAGTTACGTCTGCAGCTCTGGGGCCTGTGGGTCAGACCCTGGGTCTGTGTTTGCAGCCGGCTGGCGGGTCCGGCTCGCCGGGGCAGGGGGCTGGAGGCCCAGGCTGGCAGGATGGATGGGGCGTGTGGGGGGGATGGATGGGGCGTGTGGGGCGATGGATGAGGCATGTGTGTGGGGGATGGATGGGGTGTGGGGGAGGGATGGAGGGAAACGTGGGGTGTCTTGCAGGGGACTTCGGCTCTCGTCCCGTCAACAGGGGAGCATCGATCCCGCTCGGCCGCCGCCCGGCTCCAGCCCTCCCGCCTCCCCCACCCCTGGCCAGGGACGGTCGGGGGGGCAACGAGCTGGTAACAACGACAAGACGGAGTGTGTGTGTGCCGGAGGGGGAGGGTGCGGGGGGGAGTGTGCGGGTGTGAGGGGCGTGTGCAGGGGAGGAGGAGGGGAGCGTGCGGGGAGCGTGCCGTCCATCATACGCGTACGCTCCAGTCTGGGCTGGGGCCGGTATTATCAAGCAACGCGGCATGGCGCCTTATCCCCCGACGAGAGCCGCGCAAAACACGGGGCGGCTGGGGATGGAGGGACGGACGGATTCACAGAGGGACGGACAGGGCGTATGGGACTATGGGGAAGATGTGGGGAGTGGGGGGCCCAGCCAGTGCTACACAATCCGTGCCCCCCCCTTCCACACTGGTGCAATATTCACACGACCTCCCTGCCAAATCTGCCCTGCTACGAACCAACAGGGCTCTGGGGGGGGCGGTGGGGGGCAGCGGGGGGCGCCATGCGAGATCTTGACTTTAGCAAAGCTTCTGACACAGGACCCCCCCAGGAGCCTGGCCAGCCGGGTAGGACGTCTGGGCTGGCTGCAGGGACGAGCCGGTGGCCGGATCCTTGGGCTCGGGGCGGGGGGGCCGTGGCTCCGGGGCTCGCTGGCAGCCGGGATCCAGCAGGGCGCCCCCGGGCTGGCCAGGCTCCTCGTCAACGATCTAGCGGGTGGGGTGGGCTGCACCCCCAGCCCCTCGGCAGAGGACCCTGGGCTGGGGGAGGCGGATCCGCGGCGGGGCAGAGCCCAAAGAGACCCGAGGGGATGAAGCGGGAGCAGGGCAGGGTCCTGCGCCGAGGCCGGGGGGCTCCCCGGCGCCGTGACAGGCCGGGGGCCGAGTGGCCCCGGGGCTCACGGGGGCCGAGGGGCCGGGCAGGAGTCGGCAGCGGGCCCCAGCTGCATTGTGGGCTGCGGTAGCCGGGGCCTCGCCAGGGCCGAGGGGCGGGACCGTTCCCCGCTCTGCGGCCGGGGGGCCACATCTGGAGCCCTGCGCCCCGGTCTGGGCCCCCCAGGAGAGAGGCCAGCGGAGGGCAAGGGAAACGGCCGGGGCTGGGGCAGGGGCCTGCCAAGGGGGGGCCGAGGGGGTGGGGGCGATTTCGTCTGCAGACGAGAAGAGCGAGGGGGGACTTGAGAGCAGCCGGTGCAGGGGGGTCCCCAAGGGGATGGCGCTCGGCGGGTCTCGGGGGGCAGAGCACAGAGCAAGGAGCCCTGGTCTCAAGTGGCAGTGGGGGGTCTAGGACGGATGTTAGGAAACACGGTTTCCCTGGAAGGGGGGGAGCCGGGGGGGGAAGTTGGGGAGGGGGTTCCCCGGGAGGGGGCGAGTTGGGGGGGGAAGTTGGGGAGGGGGTTCCCCGGGAGGGGGTGAGCTGGGGGGGGAAGTTGGGGAGGGGGTTCCCCGGGAGCGGGGGAGCCGGGGGGGGAAGTTGGGGAGGGGGTTCCCCGGGAGGAGGGGAGCCGGGGGGGGGGGGAAGTTGGGGAGGGGGTTCCCCGGGAGGAGGGGAGCCGGGGGGGGGAAGTTGGGGAGGGGGTTCCCTGGGAGGGGGCGAGCTGGGGGGAGGAAGTTGGGGAGGGGGTTCCCCGGGAGCGGGGGAGCTGGGGGGGGTTCCCCGGGAGGAGGGGAGCCGGGGGGGGGAAGTTGGGGAGGGGGTTCCCCGGGAGGGGGCGAGCCGGGGGGGGGAAGTTGGGGAGGGGGTTCCCCGGGAGGGGGCGAGCCGGGGGGGGAAGTTGGGGAGGGGGTTCCCCGGGAGGGGGCGAGCCGGGGGGGGGAAGTTGGGGAGGGGGTTCCCCGGGAGGGGGCGAGCTGGGGGGGGGAAGTTGGGGAGGGGGTTCCCCGGGAGGGGGCGAGCTGGGGGGGGAAGTTGGGGAGGGGGTTCCCTGGGAGGAGGGGAGCTGGGGGGGGAAGTTGGGGAGGGGGTTCCCCGGGAGGAGGCGAGCTGGGGGGGGTCCCCCGGGAGGGGGGAGGAATCTCCATCCTTGCAGGGTTCAAGGCCCCGCCGGGGTGATTTTGGGGGGCTGGACTCGGACCCCCTGGGCCCTTCCACCCCAATCTTCTGAGTCTCCGGCACCACCCAGCCGTCCCGACACACAGCGACACAAACCACAACCCAAACACCACACAACACACACAGCCACCCTAACACAACCCCCATACACACCACATCTCTCCACCCCCACAACACACACAGCCAGGGTAACACAACCCCTCCCTTACACACCACAGCTATGCACCCACACAACACACACAGCCAGGGTAACACAACCCCCCCATACACACTACATCTCTCCACCCACACAACACACACAGCCAGGGTAACACAACCCCCCCATACACACCACATGTATCCACCCACGCAACACACAGCCAGGGTAACACAACCCCCCCATACACACTACATCTCTCCACCCACACAACACACAGCCAGGGTAACACAACCCCCCCATACACACCACATCTCTCCACCCACACAACACACACAGTTAGGGTAACACAACCCCTCCCTTACACACCACAGCTATCCACCCCCACAACACACACAGCCAGGGTAACACAACCCCTCCCTTACACACCACAGCTATGCACCCACACAACACACACAGCCAGGGTAACACAACCCCCCCATACACACCACATGTATCCACCCACGCAACACACAGCCAGGGTAACACAACCCCCCCATACACACTACATCTCTCCACCCACACAACACACAGCCAGGGTAACACAACCCCCCCATACACACCACATCTCTCCACCCACACAACACACACAGTTAGGGTAACACAACCCCTCCCTTACACACCACAGCTATCCACCCCCACAACACACACAGCCAGGGTAACACAACCCCTCCCTTACACACCACAGCTATGCACCCACACAACACACACAGCCAGGGTAACACAACCCCCCCATACACACCACATCTCTCCACCCACGCAACACACAGCCAGGGTAACACAACCCCCCCATACACACCACATCTCTCCACCCACACAACACACACAGCCAGGGTAACACAACCCCCCCCATACACACCACATGTATCCACCCACGCAACACACAGCCAGGGTAACACAACCCCTCTCTTACACACCACATCTCTCCACCCACACAACACACACAGCCAGGGTAACACAACCCCTCCCTTACACACCACAGCTATCCACCCACACAACACACACAGCCAGGGTAACACAACCCCTCCCTTACACACCACATGTATCCACCCACGCAACACACACAGCCAGGATAACACAACCCCCCCATACACACCACATCTCTCCACCCACACAACACACACAGCCAGGGTAACACAACCCCCCCATACACACCACATGTATCCACCCACGCAACACACAGCCAGGGTAACACAACCCCCCCATACACACCACATCTCTCCACCCCCACAACAAACAGCCAGAGTAACACAACCCCCCCCCATACACACCACATCTCTCCACCCACACAACACACACAGCCAGGGTAACACAACCCCCCCATACACACCACATCTATCCACCCACACAACACACACAGCCAGGGTAACACAACCCCTCTCTTACACACCACATCTCTCCACCCACATAACACACACAGCCAGGGTAACACAACCCCCCCCGATACACACCCACATGTATCCACCCACGCAACACACACAGCCAGGGTAACACAACCCCCCCCATACACACCACAGCTATCCACCCACACAACACACACAGCCAGGGTAACACAACCCCCCCAAACACACCACATCTCTCCACCCCCACAACACACACAGCCAGGGTAACACAACCCCTCCCTTACACACCACATCTCTCCACCCACACAACACACACAGCCAGGGTAACACAAACCCTCCCTTACACACCACATGTATCCACCCACGCAACACACAGCCAGGGTAACACAACCCCCCCATACAACCCACATCTCTCCACCCCCACAACAAACAGCCAGAGTAACACAACCCCCCCATACACACCACAGCTATCCACCCACACAACACACACAGCCAGGGTAACACAACCCCTCCCTTACACACCACATCTCTCCACCCACGTAACACACACAGCCAGGGTAACACAACCCCCCCATACACACCACATCTCTCCACCCCCACAACACACAGCCAGGGTAACACAACCCCCCCATACAACCCACATCTCTCCACCCACGCAACACACAGCCAGGGTAACACAAACCCTCCCTTACACACCACATCTCTCCACCCACGTAACACACACAGCCAGGGTAACACAACCCCCCCCATACACACCACATCTCTCCACCCCCACAACACACACAGCCAGGGTAACACAACCCCCCCATACACACCACATGTATCCACCCACGCAACACACAGCCAGGGTAACACAACCCCCCATACACACCACATCTCTCCACCCCCACAACAAACAGCCAGAGTAACACAACCCCCCCCCCATACACACCACATCTCTCCACCCACACAACACACACAGCCAGGGTAACACAACCCCCCCATACACACCACATCTATCCACCCACACAACACACACAGCCAGGGTAACACAACCCCCCCCCGATACACACCCACATGTATCCACCCACGCAACACACACAGCCAGGGTAACACAACCCCCCCATACACACCACAGCTATCCACCCACACAACACACACAGCCAGGGTAACACAACCCCCCCAAACACACCACATCTCTCCACCCCCACAACACACACAGCCAGGGTAACACAACCCCTCCCTTACACACCACATCTCTCCACCCACACAACACACACAGCCAGGGTAACACAAACCCTCCCTTACACACCACATGTATCCACCCACGCAACACACAGCCAGGGTAACACAACCCCCCCATACAACCACATCTCTCCACCCCCACAACAAACAGCCAGAGTAACACAACCCCCCCATACACACCACAGCTATCCACCCACACAACACACACAGCCAGGTAACACAACCCCTCCCTTACACACCACATCTCTCCACCCACGTAACACACACAGCCAGGGTAACACAAACCCCCCCATACACACCACATCTCTCCACCCCCACAACACACAGCCAGGGTAACACAACCCCCCCATACAACCCACATCTCTCACCCACGCAACACACAGCCAGGGTAACACAACCCTCCCTTACACACCACATCTCTCCACCCACGTAACACACACAGCCAGGGTAACACAACCCCCCCATACACACCACATCTCTCCACCCCCACAACACACACAGCCAGGGTAACACAACCCCCCCCATACACACCACATCTCTCCACCCCCACAACACACACAGCAGGGTAACACAACCCCCCCCCATACACACCACAGCTATGCACCCACGCAACACACACAGCCAGGGTAACACAACCCCCCCATACAACCCACATCTCTCCCACCCACGCAACACACAGCCAAGGTAACGCAAATCCCCCCCCACCCCCGTCAGCCCATAACCCCCCCCATGCCCCACCCCCCCCCGCCAGCCCAGCACCGCCCACCTCTGCTGCATCCCCCTCCCCCCGGAGCCGGGCAGAGGACCCAGGCGTCCGGGCGCCCAGCCCCCCCCTCCCAGGGGGTTCTGGCACCTACCCGCTGGACCTGAGCCCCCTGCAGCTTCTCTCTGAATCCGTCCCTTAGTCCCCCCCCCCGCCCCTCTCTCCGCCCCCCCTCGCCCCTTCCCGGCGCGCCTCGGGCCATGTAAGGAGATTGCGGAGATCTCTGGAAGCCAACCAGAGAGACGGAGCCTGGATTTCCCCACCCGGGCTGCCCGGACGCCTGGGTTCCTTCCACAGCTCGGGGGCGAGGAGCGCGAAGGGGAGGGGGGGTTCTAGTGGTTGGGGGGTGGGGGCTGGGAGTGAGGTCTAGCCCACCAGCCCCCACTCCCCTCCCAGAGCCGGGGGGAGAACCCAGGAGTCCGGGCTCCCAGGCCCCCACCAGCCCCACTCCCCTCCAGAGCCCTGGGGAGAACCCAGGAGTCCGGGCTCCCAGGCCCCTCTCCCCTCCCAGAGCCCTGGGGAGAACCCAGGAGTCCGGGCTCCCAGGCCCCTCTCCCCTCCCAGAGCCGGGGGGAGAACCCAGGCGCCCGGGCTCCCAGCCCCCACTCCCCTCCCAGAGCCCTGGGGAGAACCCAGGAGTCCGGGCTCCCAGGCCCCTCTCCCCTCCCAGAGCCGGGGGGAGAACCCAGGCGCCCCGGGCTCCCAGCCCCCACCAGCCCCCACTCCCCTCCCAGAGCCCTGGGGAGAACCCAGGAGTCCGGGCTCCCAGGCCCCTCTCCCCTCCCAGAGCCGGGGGGAGAACCCAGGCGCCCGGGCTCCCAGCCCCCACCAGCCCCCACTCCCTCCCAGAGCCCTGGGGAGAACCCAGGAGTCCGGGCTCCCAGGCCCCTCTCCCCTCCCAGAGCCGGGGGGAGAACCAGGCGCCAGGGCTCCCAGAGCCCCGCCCCCAGCACTGCGCAGGTCGCCCCCCAGCGGGACAGGGAGCTAGACGGGCCCATCGGGTTCCCCGGGGGGAAGGGGCGTAGATGGGGAGAGAGCGGGGGGGGTTGGGGGGAGCTGTGGGGTAGGTGGGGGGGCTGTAAGCGCTGTGGGAAGTGGCCACAAGAGGGCGCCCTAATACCGCTGCTGGCCCCGCTCCGATCTCAGCAATCAGGCCACAGGCAGGGCAGGAGAACCCAGGAGTCCGGCCCCCCACTTGCTATGAGAGGATCCAGCAGGGTGGTGACGGGGGGCTCGGGATGCAGGAGCGGGGCTTTGGGCGCAGTACCGGGGGGGTGGGAGCTGGGGGGGCATCTCAGCTGGAGGGGGGAATCTGCCATCCGTACCGGCAGGAGTTGGTTTTTTTGGGGGGGTCCCAGCAGCCGGGGGGGGAGGGGCTGCGCTCTCCCAGCTGTGAGGGGGGGCGGGGGATCCCAGCAGCGGGGGGGAGGGTCTGCACTCTCCCAGCTGTGAGGGGGGGGTCCCAGCAGCGGGGGGGAGGGGCTTCGCTCTCCCGGGTGTGAGGGGGGGCGGGGGGGGTCCCAGCAGCGGGGGGGAGGGGCTTCGCTCTCCCAGCTGTGAGGGGGGGGCAGAGGGGGATCCCACCATGGGGGGGAGGGGCTTTGCTCTCCCAGCTGTGACGGTTGTCGGGGGGGGGGTCCCAGCAGCAGGGGGGAGGGGCTTTGCTCTCCCAGCTGTGACGGTTGTCGGGGGGGGTCCCAGCAGCGGGGGGAGGGGCTTTGCTCTCCCAGCTGTGACGGTTGTCGGGGGGGGGGGTCCCAGCAGCGGGGGGGAGGGGCTGCGCTCTTCCAGCTGTGAGGGGGGCGGGGTATCCCAGGAGTGAGGGGGGGTCCCGGTGGGATCCCAGCAGCGGGGCGGAGGGGCTGCGCTCTCCCAGCTGGGGGGGGCAGGGGGATCCCAGCCAGCGAGGGGGGAGGGGCTGCGCTTCTCCCCACCCCAGTCACACGCTTCTCCCGAAATAGAGGCTCCTCCCCCTGCCTGGCAGCGCGGGCTGCGGTGGGGAGAGCGGGGGGGCGGGTCCCAAGGCATGATGCTGCCCGTGACGTCACCCCCCTTGTCTGCATAAAGCCCGGGGGGGGGCGCGGACGGGGACAGACGGACCGACGGGCGGCGCCGAGACCGAGGACAGAGGGACACCAGCCTCCTCCCCCCCGCCGCAGAGACCTCGCCTCGGACCCCTCCCCCGCGCCCCGGCCCAGGGGGGGCTGCCCCGTGCCCGACCCCCCCATGAGATTTTTCAGGCTGACCTTCAAGTGCTTCGTGGATTGCTTCTGATCCCCCCCCCGCGGCTGCAGTGACCCCCCGCCTCCAGAGCACCCCCCCGGCGCCCCTCCCCCCCAGCTCGTCTCTTTGCAAGGGGGGGGAGGAGATTTTAAATTGCATCCCTTTCTTTCCCCCCCCCCCCGCCAAGACCAGATCCTGAGCCCCGCCTCGTAAGTTTGGGGAGACCTTCCTCTCCGCCCCCCTCCGCAGACCCCCGGATCCCCCCTTTGAATCCCCCCTCCAGCGCCCACAGACCCCACCGCAGCGCCCTCTCCCAGACCCGGATCTTTCCCCCCCCCCCGCACTTCCTAGATTGGGGGGGTACCGAACCCGCCCCCCCACCGGACCATGAGCAAAGGGAGCTTGCTGGGAAAACGGGGTGTACAGCGTCCCCTTGAGGGGGGTCATGTGCCAGGAGCAGGAGGAGGGGGGGCTGGTGGCGGTGTCCCGCAAAGGGGACCGGGGGGGCCCCCCTGCCGGCCCCCCCGCCGCCCGCCGCCGCCCCGCCGCCGCCCCCCCCGGGAGACCCTGGACCCGGCAGATGGATTTCATGATGTCCTGCGTGGGCTTCGCCGTGGGGCTGGGCAACGTCTGGCGCTTCCCCTACCTGTGCTACAAGAATGGCGGAGGTGAGGGGGCGGCTGGGGGGAGGGGGGCTGGAGGGGGAGAGGGGGCTGGCGGGGGGGGCTGGCTGGGGGGAGGGGGGCTGGCGGGGGGAGGGGGCAGAGGGGGCGGCGGGGGGGCTGGCGGGGGGGAGGGGGAGAGGGGGCTGGCGGGGGGGGGGGCTGGCTGGGGGAGGGGAAGGGCCGGGGGGGGGAGGTGTGTTGTGTGGGGGGGGCAATCACTGCCACCCTGGGTATCACTGCCCTGTAACTGCACGGGCAAAGTGCGGGCGGGGGGCGGGGGAGGGATGGGGGCATGCCGGATGTGGGGCTGGGCAAGGAGCGGGCAGCACAGGTGTGGGAGGGGCCTCCCCGCCCCACAAATCCCTCCTCAGCCTGTGCCCCCCCCAGCCCCTGGTCTCTGCCCTGAGCGACCCCAGCACTGCCCTGTGCCCCTCCCCCCCCCACACTCGGTCGTTCCCGCACTGTCTGTATCCCCCTGGTCCTCACCCCCACCGTCCACCCCCCTGGACACCCCCAGCTGTCAGTCAGTCTGTCTGCGTCCCCCCATCCACCCCCTCCGTCTGTCTGTCTATCCCAGGGGTGGGCAAACTTTGTGGCCTGAGGGCCACATCTGGGAAGAGAAATTGTCCGGCGTGCCATGACTGCTCACAGAATCGGGGGTTGGGGTGCAGGAGGGGGTGAGGGCTCCGGGGTGGGGCCAGAAATTAGGAGCTCAGGGTGTGGGAGGGGGTGCTGGGGCTGGGGCGGGGGAGAGGCGTCGGGGGGGGGTGAGTGCTGGGACTGAAGGTGGGAGGGAGCAGGGCTGGGGCAGGGGGTTGGGGTGTAGATGGGAGTGAGGGCTCCGGCTGGGGGTGCATGCTCTGGGGTGGGGCTAGGGATGAGGGATCAGGGCTGGGCAGGGGGTTCAGGCCAGGGTGGGGGTCAGGGGTGCAGGCTCTGGGTGGCACTTACCTCAAGCAGCTCCTGAAACAGCAGCAGGTCCCCTCTCCAGCTCCTATGCGTAGGGGCAGCCAGGGGGCTCTGCGCTCTGCCCTGTCCACAAGCACTGGCCCTGCAGCTCCCATTGGCTCTGGTTCCCAACCAATGGAGCTGCGGAGGCAGCGCTTCGGGCAGAGGCAGCATGCAGAGCCCCCTGGCTGCCCCTACACGTAGGAGCCGAGAGGGGACCTGCTGCTGCTTCCGGGAGCCGCATGGAGCAGGGCTGGACCCTGCTCCCTGGCGGGAGCTCAAGTGCCAGATTAAAACGGCTGGTGGGCCGGATCCAGCCCGGGGGCCACAGTTTGCCCCCTGCATCTATCTATCCCCATCCCACCCCCTCTATCTATCCCACGCCACCAGCCTGTCTGTCTGTCCTTCCCTCCCACAGCCCCCCCTCCAGGCCTGGTGCCCGGCTGGGTGTGCTGACAGACATCTGACACTGACTCACCGCCTGTCACACTCCCACGCGGTAACACACCCGCTGTTGCCCATTGTCGCGCTCGGCTGCCCCGGGCAGGGAACCGGGCGGGTTTCCAGGCCTCCCGCGGCCCAGGCGAGGCCGGGCCGGGCCCCGATGTGGGGCGAATCCAGCGGCTGCTCGGGAGGGTTGTGCCTGCAGCACGTGGGGCCTGTCCCGCCGCGTCGGGCTGGTTCTCCCCGAGCTGCTGGAGGGTCCGTGGGGCTGGGCTCTCGCTGGGCCTCCGCAATCGGTGCCTCTCGACGAATGATTCCTCACCCACCCCCTCAATTCACGACAAATTTCACAACGTTTAGTGAGGGACCCCAAACGACTGGTTTGGGGGCCTTTTTATTTGCCCCCGAATGTTTCATTTTACTCTGAGATAGCGCGTGCTTTTCAATTTACTGAAACCTGCCATTTTCAACCCAAAATCCACCCCCCTTCGATCCACCACAGCTGTCACGGCGTGGCCTGGTCGGCCTTGAAATGAATTTGTTCCAATCTTCTGATCTGGGATGTCACAGACTCCTGGGTCGTGCCCACTCTTGGCCCGTGCGGCCCCTGGGGGGAACCCCCATCAGCGCGGACAGCCCTTCTCGGGGGTCCAGCCCCCGCCTCCTGGAACTGCACCTCTCCAACCCTTCGCATGCCTGTCTCTGCCGTGGGCCCCCTCAGGGAGTCCCCTCGCTCTGGGGCCCCCACCCCCAGAGGGAATAAGGCCCCTCCGAGCTCCCCACCCCTAGAGGGAATAAGGCCCCTCCGAGCTCCCCACCCCTAGAGGAATAAGGCCCCCCCCAGAGCTCCCCACGCCCAGAGAGAATAATGCCCCCCTGTTCTCTAGACTGGAGTGACACTCAGCCGGCATAAAGTAGCAGGGTTTATTGAGCGTCTGAACCCAGCATAGGAAACTCTCTGGGCCTCAGGCCTGGCCCGCCTCAGCCCAGCACATCCCAGTCTCCCCTGCATCCAGCTGGGCTCTGCCTGAACCCTCTTTCCAGCCCAGAGCCCCCCGGCTTCCCCGCTGGGCATCTGATCTCACCGGCCCCAAGCCCCCCCTCTGTCCATTGTCGCCTGGTAAACAGGTTGCCAGGGTCCCCTCTCCCCTCTTCTGGCCCCTTGGCTGGACCCAGCTGGTCCGGTCACCGGGGGTCCTCCCCCCGCAGCCCACTGTCCCCCCACTGGCCAGACCCGGCTTGGGCTCCCGGTCCCCAGTCGCTGGGGTCTCCACTCTCCAGGCCATTGGCCGGGGGTCCCACGTTCCCTCGCTGGCCCTGTGTCCCCACAAACCCCCTCTCCCACCCCCTCGTTAAACCCATAACACCCAGGGAAACTGAGTCCCACCCCCTCGGCATGCAAACCACTGACAAAACCAAGAGACACCCCCCCCCCCTCGTCACAGGGAACAGTTTGAGGAAAGGTTTCAGTTAAACCCCAAGCCACTTTTGTCGATTTCCAAGCTGCCAGGAATTTTCAAGTTTCCTTTTTATCCCTAAATCAATCCCCCCCTCCCTCCCCACCTTTTGATTCACCAAAAAACGTTTTCGACTGAGAATTAATTGCCCCACCGATTTCTCAGCGCTGGCAGCTACCGGACAAATCCTTTCCTTGCCCCACTCCCTTGGCACACTGGAAGTGGCCCCGGGAGAGCTGGCCGGAGGCGGGCACAGGGGTAGCTCTGTCTCCCGCGGTCCTGGTGGCAGGTGCCCAAAGCCGCGGAAAATGATGAATTTTCAGCTGGCAGCGGGGTCTGTTTGCCAGACAAGTCCCGGCTGGCAAAGAGGGGGCGGAGGTTTCCCAGGGGAGGGGACGCAGCTTGGGGGCCCCTGGGCAGGGCCTGGGCCGGCTTCCCTCCAGCCCTGGCTGGTGCCCGCGTTTCCTGCAGGTCGAGGCGTTTGGCTTCTCATCCCAGCCACGAACCTGCCCCGCTCCTGGCCGCGTGCTCCGGGAACCTAATCCTCTTGGGAATCGGCCCACAGATCATCCTCTTACCGGGGCTTGGGGGGGGTCAGGACTCCCCGTACGGGGGGGGGGGGGGAATCCAAGTGCCAGGCTATAAATAGAGATGCCCAGGGTGACTCATGCCTGCCCATGTGAGTGAGGGCTGAGGGGCACTGGTGGGGCCGTGGAGGGGGGGCCTGGGCTAGCAGGGCCTGCGGTCGGGAGTGAGGGGCACCGGCAGGCTGGGGGGGCTGTGGGTCGGGAGTGAGGGGCACCGGCAGGCTGGGATTGACGCCCTGATTCTCCCCCCCGAGGTGTCTTTCTGATCCCCTATCTCCTCATCGCCGTGCTGGGGGGGGTCCCCATTTTCTTCCTGGAGACTTCGCTGGGGCAGTTCATGAAAGCTGGGAGCATCAACGTCTGGAACATCGCGCCCCTGTTCAAAGGTCAGCGACACCCCCACCCTGGCCAGGCAGCCCCCCCGGGTCAGAGCCGGCGCCCCCCAGAGGGGACAGGCCCCTGCCCCATTCCCAGCTCCCTCCCCCGATTTCTCCCCCCCCACAGGTCTGGGCTTCGCCTCCATGGTGATCGTGTTTTACTGCAACACCTATTACATCATGGTCCTGGCCTGGGGCTGCTACTACCTGGCCAGCTCCTTCGCGGACCCCCTGCCCTGGGCCAGCTGCGGCCACCCCTGGAACTCGCCCGCGTGCACCGAGAGCTTCCCCCCGCCCTGCACCCCCGGGAACCGCAGCTGTGAGCCCGAGGGGCGCTCGCCCGTGCTGGAGTTCTGGGAGTGAGTCCCCCCGTCCCCCCCCCGGAGACCCCCCGTCCCCTCCTGGGACCCCCTATCCCCCGCCTGAGGGGCGCTCGCCCGTGCTGGAGTTCTGGGAGTGAGTCCCCCCGTCCCCCCGGGGACCCCCTATCCCTCCGGGACCCCCCATTCCCCCACCCTGCGCCCCCCGGGAACCGCAGCTGTGAGCCCGAGGGGCGCTCGCCCGTGCTGGAGTTCTGGGAGTGAGTCCCCCCGTCCCCCCCGGGGACCCCCTATCCCTCCGGGACCCCCCCATTCCCCCACCCTGCGCCCCCGGGAACCGCAGCTGTGAGCCCGAGGGCGCTCGCCCGTGCTGGAGTTCTGGGAGTGAGTCCCCCCGTCTCCCCCCCCGGAGACCCCCCGTCCCCTCCTGGGACCCCCTATCCCCCGCCTGAGGGGTGCTCGCCCGTGCTGGAGTTCTGGGAGTGAGTCCCCCCCGTCCCGTTCCCCCCCCGGAGACCCCCCGTCCCCTCCTGGGACCCCCTATCCCCCGCCTGAGGGGCGCTCGCCCGTGCTGGAGTTCTGGGAGTGAGTCCCCCCGTCCCCCCCGGGGACCCCCCCCGTCCGCTCCTGGGACCCCCCCATTCCCCCTATCCCCCGCCCGAGGGGCGCTCGCCCGTGCTGGAGTTCTGGAGTGAGTCCCCCCGTCTCCCCCCCGGAGACCCCCCGTCCCCTCCTGGGACCCCCTATCCCCCGCCTGAGGGGTGCTCGCCCGTGCTGGAGTTCTGGGAGTGAGTCCCCCCGTCCCCCCCCGGAGACCCCCCCGTCCCCTCCTGGGACCCCCTATCCCCCGCCCGAGGGGCGCTCGCCCGTGCTGGAGTTCTGGGAGTGAGTCCCCCCGTCCCGCCCAGGGGCCGCCCCCCCCCCGGGGCCCCCTGTCCTTCTGGCCCGACCAGACAGCAAGTGTAAAAACTCAGGACATGGGGTCGGGGGGAACAGGCATCTCTATAAGACAAAGCCCCAAATGTCAGGACTGTCCCTGTAAAACTGGGCCATCTGGTCACCCCACCCCATGGGGCTGAGCTGGCAGCCCCCCCTCTCCCCCGCCCCCACACTCACGGCCCCCCCGTTGCAGGAACCGGGTGCTGCACCTGTCGAGGGGCCTGAGGTGCCGGGGGCCATCAACTGGGAGGTGACCCTCTGTCTGCTCGGGTGCTGGGTGCTCGTCTACTTCTGCGTCTGGAAGGGCGTCAAATCCACCGGGAAGGTACGGGGGGCCCTGGGGGGAGGGGAAAGTGGGGGGCTCGGGGGGGTGGGAAGCTGGGGGGGCTCGGGGTGGGTCACAGCCTGGGGGCCCCTGGGGAGAGGGGCTGCAAGAGACCCGTGGGGTACACGGGGGAGGGGCCTGGCTGTGGGGGAGGGGGCCTCAGCTGCCCCCCTGACCCGCCCCTGCCCCTGCCCGCAGATCGTCTATTTCACTGCTACATTCCCCTACGTGGTGCTGATCGTCCTTCTGATTCGGGGCGTCCTGCTCCCCGGTGCCGGCGCCGGGATCCTGTATTACCTGAAACCCGACTGGTCCAAGCTGGGATCCCCTCAGGTAACGGGGCGCCCGGACGCCTGGGTTCTCTGCCAGCTCGGGGAGGGGAGGGGAGGGGGGTCTGGTGGTTAGAGCAGGGGCCTGGGAGCCCGGACACCTGGGTTTCTCTCCCGGCTCTGGGAGGGGAGGGCAGCCTGGTGGTTAGAGCAGGGGGGCTGGAGCCCGGACGCCTGGGTTCTCTCCCGGCTCTGGGAGGGGAGGGCAGCCTGGTGGTTAGAGCAGGGGGGCTGGGAGCCCGGACGCCTGGTTCTCTCTCTCTCTTTCCACGCAGGTCTGGATCGACGCGGGGACTCAGATCTTTTTCTCTTACGCCATCGGTCTGGGCGCCCTGACAGCCCTGGGCAGCTACAACCGGTTCAACAACGACTGCTACAAGTGAGCCTGGGGGGGGGGGTCTGAGTCCCCCGGCCCCTCCCCTGCTGCTGGGATCCCCCCCAAGTTCCCCTCCAGCTGGTGTGCTGCCCCCTCCGGCCTGTCCTCTAACCCCCCCTCCTCTCCTCCCCCCAGAGATGCCATAATCCTCGCCCTGATCAACAGCGGGACGAGTTTCTTCGCGGGCTTTGTTGTATTTTCCATCTTGGGCTTCATGGCAGCGGAGCAGGGGGTCGACATCTCCAGGGTCGCAGAATCCGGTGGGTTCCACCCGGACGCCTGGGTTCTCTCCCCGGCTCTGGGAGGGGAGTGGGGGCTGGTGGGTCAGAGCAGGGGGGGCTGGGAGCCTGGATGCCTGGGTTCTATCCTGGTCTCTCTCCCCCAGGGCCTGGCCTGGCGTTCATCGCGTATCCCCGAGCTGTCACCCTGATGCCCGTCGCTCCCCTCTGGGCGGCTCTGTTCTTCATCATGCTGCTGCTACTTGGACTGGACAGCCAGGTGGGGCTGAGGCCCGGACGCCTGGGTTTCTCTCCCCGGCTCTGGGAGGGGGCTGGTGGTTAGGGCAGGGCAGGGCTGGGAGCCAGGACGCCTGGGTTCTCTCCCCGGCTCTGGGAGGGGGCTGGGGGCTGGTGGTTAGGGCAGGGCAGGGCTGGGGCCCGGACGCCTGGGTTCTCTCCCTGGCTCTGGGAGGGGGCTGGGGGCTGGTGGTTAGGGCAGGGCAGGGCTGGGAGCCAGGACGCCTGGGTTCTCTCCCTGGCTCTGGGAGGGGGCTGGGGGCTGGTGGTTAGGGCAGGGCAGGGCTGGGGCCTGGACGCCTGGGTTCTCTCCCTGGCTCTGGGAGGGGGCTGGGGGCTGGTGGTTAGGGCAGGGCAGGGCTGGGGCCCGGACGCCTGGGTTCTCTCCCTGGCTCTGGGAGGGGGCTGGGGGCTGGTGGTTAGGGCAGGGCAGGGCTGGGGCCCGGACGCCTGGGTTCTCTCCCTGGCTCTGGGAGGGGGCTGGGGGCTGGTGGTTAGGGCAGGGCAGGGCTGGGGCCCGGACCGCCTGGGTTCTCTCCCAGGGGGCTCAGAGCTGGCTGTGCTCCCCCCCAGTTTGTGGGGGTGGAGGGTTTCATTACAGGGATCCTGGACTTGCTCCCGGCAGCTGCTCGTTCCGGTTCCAGCGGGAGGTGACGGTCGCCCTGAGCTGCACCCTCTGCTTCTTCATCGACCTCTCCATGGTCACCGAGGTACGGGGGGGCTGCGGGTCGGGAAGGAGGGGCACCCCCGGCCAGCGCCCCGGGGCTCGGCCCCCGCTCACTCCTGCCCTCTCCCGCCCTAGGGGGGCATGTACGTCTTCCAGCTCTTCGACTACTACTCGGCGAGCGGCACCACGCTGCTGTGGCAGGCGTTCTGGGAGTGTGTGGTGATCGGCTGGGTGTACGGTGAGTCCCGCGCCGGCGGGCTGCGGGTCGGGAGTGAGGGGCGCCGGCGGGGCAGGGGGCTGCGGGGCGGGAGTGAGGGGCGCCGGCGGGCTAGGGGGCTGCGGGGCGGGAGTGAGGGGCGCCGGCGGGGCAGGGGGCTGCGGGGGCGGGAGTGAGGGGCGCCGGCGGGGCAGGGGGCTGCGGGGCGGGAGTGAGGGGCGCCGGCGGGGCAGGGGGCTGCGGGGCGGGAGTGAGGGGCGCCGGCGGGCTAGGGGGCTGCGGGGCGGGAGTGAGGGGCGCCGGCGGGCAGGGGGGCTGCGGGGCGGGAGTGAGGGGCGCCGGCGGGCTAGGGGGCTGCGGGGCGGGAGTGAGGGGCGCCGGCGGGGCAGGGGGCTGCGGGGCGGGAGTGAGGGGCGCCGGCGGGGCAGGGGGCTGCGGGGCGGAGTGAGGGGCGCCGGCGGGGCAGGGGGCTGCGGGGCGGGAGTGAGGGACGCCGGCGGGGCAGGGGGCTGCGGGGCGGGAGTGAGGGGCGCCGGCGGGGCTGGGGGCTGCGGGGCGGGAGTGAGGGGCGCCGGCGGGGCAGGGGGCTGCGGGGCGGGAGTGAGGGGCGCCGGCGGGCTAGGGGGCTGCGGGGCGGGAGTGAGGGGCGCCGGCGGGGCAGGGGGCTGCGGGGCGGGAGTGAGGGGGCGCCGGCGGGGCAGGGGGCTGCGGGGCGGGAGTGAGGGGGCGCCGGCGGGGCTGGGGGCTGCGGGGCGGGAGTGAGGGGCGCCGGCGGGGCAGGGGGCTGCGGGGCGGGAGTGAGGGGCGCCGGCGGGCTAGGGGGCTGCGGGGCGGGAGTGAGGGGCGCCGGCGGGCAGGGGGCTGCGGGGCGGGAGTGAGGGGCGCCGGCGGGGCAGGGGGCTGCGGGGCGGGAGTGAGGGGCGCCGGCGGGGCAGGGGGCTGCGGGGCGGGAGTGAGGGGCGCCGGCGGGGCAGGGGGCTGCGGGGCGGAGTGAGGGGCGCCGGCGGCTAGGGGGCTGCGGGGCGGGAGTGAGGGGCGCCGGCGGGGCAGGGGGCTGCGGGGCGGGAGTGAGGGGCGCCGGCGGGCTAGGGGGCTGCGGGGCGGGAGTGAGGGGCGCCGGCGGGGCAGGGGGCTGCGGGGCGGGAGTGAGGGGCGCCGGCGGGGCAGGGGGCTGCGGGGCGGGAGTGAGGGGCGCCGGCGGGGCTGGGGGCTGCGGGGCGGGAGTGAGGGGCGCCGGCGGGGCAGGGGGCTGCGGGTCGGGAGTGAGGGGCGCCGGCGGGCTAGGGGGCTGCGGGGCGGGAGTGAGGGGCGCCGGCGGGGCTGGGGGCTGCGGGGCGGGAGTGAGGGGCGCCGGCGGGGCAGGGGGCTGCGGGTCGGGAGTGAGGGGCGCCGGCGGGCTAGGGGGCTGCGGGGCGGGAGTGAGGGGCGCCGGCGGGGCTGGGGGCTGCGGGGCGGGAGTGAGGGGCGCCGGCGGGGCAGGGGCTGCGGGGCGGGAGTGAGGGGCGCCGGCGGGGGGCAGATCTGGGTTCAGCAGGCAGGATGCCGGGATTGATGGGCCCATGGCTGTGACGTGGGGGGCAGCAGGCAGGGGCTGGGGGTCGGCTGCGGGGGAGGAGGGCGTATGTGGGTCTCTCTCACCCATTGCCTCCCAGGGGCTGATCGGTTCATGGACGACATCGCCTGCATGATCGGCTACCGGCCCTTCCCCTGGATGAAATGGTGCTGGATGGTCCTGACGCCCCTCATCTGCCTGGTACGGGCCTGGGCGGGGGGGCCCGGACTCCTGGGTTCTCTCCCTGGCGGGAGCCGGGCTCCACTCCGCGTTTTTAACCTCCCGCCTCCCGCAGGGCATTTTCCTCTTCAACGTTGCCTATTACAAGCCGCTGATCTACAACCAGACCTACGTGTACCCCTGGTGGGGCGAGGCCATCGGCTGGGCCTTCGCCCTCAGCTCCATGCTCTGCCTGCCACTCACCGCCCTCTACAAGCTCCTCCGCGCCCAGGGGACCCTGGCTGAGGTGAGCCCGGGGGTCGCTGCCCCGCTCCGGGAGAGGAGGGGGGGGGGAGCCCGGGGGTCGCTGCCCCGCTCCGGGAGAGGAGGGGGGGGGAGCCCGGGGGTCGCTGCCCCGCTCCGGGAGAGGAGGGGGGGGGGAGCCCGGGGGTCGCTGCCCCGCTCCGGGAGAGGAGGGGGGGGGGAGCCCGGGGGGAGCTGCCCCGCTCCGGGAGAGGAGGGGGGGGGGAGCCCGGGCGCCGGGGGTCGCTGCCCCGCTCCGGGAGAGGAGGGGGGGGAGCCCGGGGGTCGCTGCCCCGCTCCGGGAGAGGAGGGTGGGGGGAGCCCGGGCACCGGGGGTCGCTGCCCCGCTCCGGGAGGAGGGGGGGGGGGGGGGGAGCCCAGGGGTCGCTGCCCCGCTCCGGGAGAGGAGGGGGGGGGGAGCCCGGGGGTCGCTGCCCCGCTCCGGGAGAGGAGGGGGGGGGAAGCCCGGGGGTCGCTGCCCCGCTCCGGGAGAGGAGGGGGGGGAAGCCCGGGCGCCGGGGGTCGCTGCCCCGCTCCGGGAGAGGAGGGGGGCAGCGGGGGTGCCGGACGCCTGGGTTCGATGACCCCTCTCTCTCCCTGCCCCCAGCGCTGGCAGGACCTGACCAGCCCGTCTGGGGGCTGCACCACCTGGAATACAAACCGCCCGAGGGGGACGGGAGGGCGCTGACGACGCTGAGCCCCGGCGCCGGAGGACGTGGGGAAAGTCGTGATCCTGGAGAGCGTCATGTGACTGCGAGCGGCCCCCCTCCCTCCAATCACACAGCCGCTCTGTGGGGGGGGGGGCAGGACCCCTGAACCAGCCCCCACAAGCCCGGACGCCTGGGTTCTCTCCCTGGCTCGGGCAGGGGAATGGGGTCTAGGGGTGAGAGTGGGGGGCTGGGAGCCCGGACACCTGGGTTCTCTGGGAGGGGGCACCCCACACGCCACAGAGCCAGCATAACACCCCCCAGCCGGCGAACCCAGGCGTCCCTGCCCCGCCCCCAGCCCTTGAACATAGATTATATTTTGCACATTTTGTATCGAGAGCTATAGGGAGATGGGGGGGGGGTAATTGCGGGGCCTGTTCAAAGCACTAACGAGCCGCAGCGTCGAGGCCGGGTGTCGCGCGGGGACCCGGCGGGCAGGTTTGCACAGGACAAAGTGTGTGTGTGTCTGGGGGGGGGGGTGTCCCCATCCGTCCATGGGGGGAGGGGGTGTCTGTAGGGGCAGGGCTGTGTGTCTGGGGGGGGAGTCTGTGTCAGTGTCCAGGTGTGTGTGTCCGTGGGGGGGTGTATGTGTCTGGGGGGGGGTCTGTCAGTGTCCAGGTGTGTGTGGGGGGGGGTCGGGGCGTGTATGTGTCTGGGGGGGGTCTGTCAGTGTCGGGCATGTGGGTGTCCGTGGGGGGGTGTATGTGTCTGGGGGGGGTCTGTCAGTGTCCAGGTGTGTGTGTGTGGGGGGTCGGGGCGTGTGGGTGTCTGTGGGGGGGGTGTATGTGTCTGGGGGGGGTCTGTCAGTGTCCAGGTGTGTGTGTCCGTGGGGGGGGTGTGTCAGTGTCCAGGTGTGTGTGTGTGTGGGGGGGGGTTGGGGCGTGTGTGTGTCCGTGGGGGGGTGTATGTGTCTGGGGGGGGTCTGTCAGTGTCCAGGTGTGTGTGTGTGGGGGGTCGGGGCGTGTGGGTGTCTGTGGGGGGGGTGTATGTGTCTGGGGGGGGGGGTCTGTCAGTGTCCAGGTGTGTGTGTCCGTGGGGGGGGTGTGTCAGTGTCCAGGTGTGTGTGTGATGGGGGGGGGGTTGGGGCGTGTGTGTGTCCGTGGGGGGGTGTATGTGTCTGGGGGGGGTCTGTCAGTGTCCATGGTGTGTGTGGGGGGTCAGGGCGTGTGGGTGTCCGTGTCTGTTCATGCTACATCCATGTACCAACTCAACCTCAATCCAACGGGGCTAGAACTGGGGGGGCTGCAGTGGCCGGTGGGGGGGGCTGTAGCTGGGGGCTCAGCCCCCCTGGGGTGTGAGCAGGGGCCCGGCCCTGTTTCTGGCCCCTTTGTCCCCCCCGCGCAGCGCGGCCCAGCCCGGAAGCAGCCCCTGGGCTGGGTTTGTTTTGAGGGAGGTGGGGGGATGCCCCCCAGCAGGGGGCAAAATCCAGAGTGACTCCAGATTCCCCCCCTCCCTGGGAGAGGCGTCCCAGGTGTCCCCCCAACCCTAGGGGCTCCGGGGGTGCTATTCCACATCAGTCTTCCACGGTGGGCAGCTTTAACGTGTCGTGTGTTGTGTCAAACCAGCAGGGGCTCCCTGACCCCCCATCCCAGAGCCCCCCCAATCCCCTGACCCCCCCATCCCCAGAGCCCCACGTCTGTGATCGTGTTAATTTCCATCCTCAGACAGCAATAAACGAGACATATCCCGGCCGGCTGCCTGTGCCTGTCTGTGGGGGGGTGGAGTTGGGGGGGAGGTGAGACATGGGGCTGCACCAACCCCCTCCACACCCCCCACTTTGTTCCCATGGAAGCTGGCTCCCAAATCCACCCCCTGGCGCTCTGCCAGCCTGAGCCTCCCTGCAACCCTCCACCCACAGCTCACCAACAGGAGGGGGGGTGGAGTGGTTAGAGCAGGGGGGGTAGGGGCTGGGGGCCAGGACGCCTGGGTTCTGTCACAGCTCTGGCAGGGGAGTGGTTCGAGCGGGGGGGGCAGGGGCTCCCCCAGCATCACCCCCCTGAGTTCTCCACGTGGGCCAAGCTGTCCTGCCCAGGAAGGTTCGGGGGAGCTGGGGCCTGGCCACGCCGCACGCTACCCCTTGGCCTAGGCTCGCCCGAGGCGCAGCCAGGGGGGCACAACAGGATCCCCCTCCAGCAGGAGATCTTTCCCCAAATGGGGGAAACTGAGGCAGGGGGCAGAGAGGCTGTGATCAGCTCATGCCCCCACAGCCAGATCTGCCCCCCCGTAGCTTTAGGCACTGGGAGGTTTGATTAGATCCATTGCCAGGCCCCCCGGCCCCCCAAGAGCCAGGCCCCCCACCGAGCTGCCAAACTCCACAGGGCAGGGGAGAGTCAGGGACTGGGCACAGCTTAAACACCCCCGAGGAAGTCCAGGGCCACAGACTTGGTCACAGGGCACCCCGTGGCCCTGACTCATGGGGGCAAACATGCACCAGCCCCCCACCCCATTTACCCTGAGTCACCCTCTGAGAGAACCCAGGCATCCGGGAGCAGGGACAAGCACATGGATGGAAAGGGGGGTGGGGACAGAACCCCATTGGCTGGACTCCTAAGTGCCTCACTTTGCCAGGAGCAAGTGGCTCCTTGCCCCCCAGGGAAGATGGAGTTGGGGACCCAGGCAGCCCACCACCCACCGTTCAACAAGGCGCCGTGCCCCAAGCCTGGCGTCTGACCCCTTTATTGAAGGCAAAGCTCAGATCGCTACAGACCCGGCCCCAGTAACAAAAAAGGCCGGGGGGTGGGGCGCTAGGCCCCTGCCAGAAACACAGGGCTTACAAGGAAGGAGTACAGCTTGAGGGGGAGGGGAGAATCACAGCTCCCCACAAACCTTGGTCCAATGGGGAAATCTAGGGGTCACCCAGCTCAGGACAGGGGGAAAGAGCAGGTCACAGAGAGGGGAAACTGAGGCACAGGGGCTTGACACCCCTGCTTGGAATGGGCACAGCCCAGTGATGGGGTAAGCGTAGCAGCCCCCCCTCCTGCGAGCAGAGGGGGAAGGGAGGGGAGCCTGACCCACACCGAATACTGTAGACTCCACCCACGGAGGAGCTGGGGGCGTGGTCCACGAGAGGCTCCGCCTACAGAAAGCAACAGCCAAGGCTGCAGGGGGGCAGGGAGGGGCCGTCACTCCTCCTTCTTGTCCTTGGGTCCCTCCTGCTGCATCTAGAGACAGACCAAGGGGGGGGTCAGGAGGGGCAGACAGACCCCTGAGGTGGAGCTCCCCCATCCACCCCTCCCCGCAGCAGGGCCCCCCCCATGGTTCTGTCCAGGACCCTCGCTCCCAGGCCGCCACCCCCCCAACCAGGACCCCTCACTCCCAGCACGCAGCCCCCCCCCCCAACAAAAGGCTCTCTCAAGCTTGAAGCTCACTCTGAGATAGCGCGGGGCCCCACCCTGGCAGCGGGAGCAGGGTTGGGCAACCGCGCCCCCGGCCCGACGCACCTGCCTGCACGTAGCCGTCACGAGGCACCGGGCACCGAGCCCACAGCCAGGCTGGGCTGGGCAGGGGAGGGCAGGGAGCCAGCCCTGCCCCCCCCCATGGCAGCAGTGCCCCCCACTCCCGACCCACAGCCCCCTGCCAGCCCAGCCCTGCCCCCCCCCAGCCCTGCTGGTGCCCCCCACTCCCAACCCACAGCCCCTGCCAGCCCGGCCCTGCCCCCCACACAGCTCTGATTGTGCCCCTCACTCCCGACCTGAACTCCCCCCACCCCCACAGCCAGTGCCCCTCACTCTTGACCCACAGCCCCCCCCACCCCATCAGCTGACAGCCCCCCCTTGCCAGCAGGTTATTTATAGGCCCCTGTGGCCAGCTAGCCGGATCTCTTACAGATCAGCTCCCAGCCAGCCCCTTGCCAGGCATGGCTGGGCTGCCCCCTGGTGGTGGGAGAGGTGCTGCCTCTCTGGGGGGCTCTGGCCAAGTGTGTGGGGGGCTGCCAGGCCCCAGCCCCACCCCCAGCTCTGTAACACATTCTGCTCCCCCATGCCCCAGAGGCCTGCCCTAGACCACAGGCTCCAGCCACCCCCCACGACCCTCTGCCCCACCTGCAGTTTGCCGTGTTCCTCCAGCAGCCGGTCGTACTCCTTGGTCAGCCCCTCAGCCTGCTTCCTCATGGCCAGCGCCTCGCTCTCCGCCTTCTCCACAGCTGGGGGGGCAGCCCAGGTTAGCCACAGCAGGGCCCCCCCGGTGGGGAACCGGCCCAGCCTTCCCGGCAGCCGAGGGGGCATAGCTGAGCCAGCGCCCGCCGGGGTGAACAGCCCGAAGCGTGGCCGGGACTGCCCGAGTGTGCAGAGAGCCTGAGCCCCCGTCCCCCACTGTGCAGCGCCTCCAGCCTCGGGAGCTGCCTCAGTTTCCCCAGAAGGGTTGTCTTCGGCCAGGGCCGCCAGGCCCCAGCTGACACGCACCAGCCATGGGGCTGGGATTCATGGGGTAACCTAGGCCAACGCTGACCTCAGGACTTAACCCCCGAGTGGCTGCAGGGGTGGAAATCCCGCCCCTGCTCCCAGCTCACCCCTCTTGCTCAAGGCCAGCTCCTCCTTCAGCTGCTTGAGCTCCTCCTTCAGCACCTCGTTCTGGCCAGCGGCCCCCGGCCCCTCGGCCGGCCGCTCTCCGACATCCACGCCAGCCTGCTTCAATTCCTGGAGGGGGGGGAGACAAGTGACCCCAGCTGGACCCCATACCCTAAGCCAGGGCCCCACATCCCCCGAGGCCTAGCCACAGCCCCTGCACCCCTGTAACCGAACCCAGGGCCCTGCCATCCAGACCCTCGGTCATAGGGCCCAACCCCCCTCCCCCACGGACAGATCTCACTTGAGGGCCCCGACTGAGTCCCCCACCCCCTGAAACACCCACCCCCTCATGAGGGCTCCAGCTTCACCCGCAAGGGGGCTGGCAGCCTGCGGATGCAGAGGATGTGGGTTGGAGCCCCACCCCCACCACGCTGGCCCCCCCTCACCCCACCTTCTTCAGCTGGTCGTTGTCCTCCATGTATCTCTTGGCCGCATCACTGGCGCTCTCCGCCTGCTTCTTACTCTGAGATAGCGCGTCCAGGAGCGTGGCCTGCTGGGAGATGAGCGTCACCAGCCGGCGCAGGAGACTGCAGGGACCCAGGGCAGCGAGGGGTTAACAGCGGAGGGGCCCCTCGCTCCCGACCCCCCACCCAGGGCCCCCCCGGCCCCCCGCACTCACAAGGAGAGCAGCAGGGCGAAGCCGGCCAGGTAGAGGTTGCGCTGGGCGCGGAAGAGTTTCATGTGGAAATGCTCCATGGTGCCCGGGTTGTTCTGCAGATTCACTTTCTCCGTCACGTCGTCGTACTTCTGGATCTCGCGCACGGCGTCTGGGGGCAGCACGGGGTTAATGCGCCGGGCACCCCGCTCCCAGCCGGGAGCCCGAAGGAACCCAGGCGTCCGGGCTCCCGGCCCCGCCCCCAGCCCTGACCCACCAGACCTCGATCCCCCCCAAAGCCAGGGAGAGAACCCAGGAGTCCTGGCTCCCAGGTTCCCACCCTAAGGGCGTTGGGTCACAAGGGTAAGTATGCCCCCCGGCCGGCCCCCAGTGCCCCCCGGCCGGCCCCCAGTGCCCCCCGCTCACCAAGCAGCAGCAGGATGAGGATGACGATGAGCACCACGAAGAAGGTGTTCCCATAGGTCACCACCAGCCGGACCAGGCGGGACCGGAAGATTTTCTGCCATCTGCCGGGAGTGGGAGAGGATCACACAGGCAGCCCCCCAACCCCTCCTTCCCATCATGTGCCCAGGCCCAGCCCACCAGAGGCCCCCCCAACCCTGCAGGGATATGGGGACAGAAGCAGACCCCAGGTTCCCCCGAAGAGAGACAGGGGTGACTCCGCTGGGACCCCAGCAGAGAGGTGCCCACCGCCCCACGGGGAACGGGAGATGGAGCCTCCAGACCCCTGGGAGGCCAGCCCAGCCCCCCAGCACCAGGGCAGGCTCCCCGCCAGGAGGGGGAATATCAGCAGAGAACCCAGGAGTCCTGGCTCCCTGCCCCCACCGGGATGGGGGCCCCACCTGGGTGCAGAGATGAAGGGGACGCAGAGGAGCAGGACGGCGAAGACCTCGGCGTAGAGAAACGTGGCCACAGCCGTCCACTGCAGGCTCATGGCGGCCACGGGGGGGGGGGAAGCTAGGGGGGAGGGAGAGCGTCAGCCCAGCCCACTCCCTGCCCCACTGCACCCCCCCCAGCCCCACTCCCAGCCCATCACCGGTGCCCCTCACTCCCACCCCACAGCCCCCCATCACCCTTCACCACATTGCAGCCCCCCTGCACCCCCCAGCCCATCACCAGTGCCCCTCACACCACTGCACCCCCCCCAGCCCCACAGCACCCCCCCAGCCCATCACCGGTGCCCCTCATTCCCACCCCACAGCCCCCCATGACTCCCCACCCCACTGCACCCCCCCAGCCCCACTGCACCCCCCTAGCCCATCACCGGTGCCCCTCACTCCCACCCCACAGCCCCCCATCACCCTTCACCACATTGCAGCCCCCCTGCACCCCCCAGCCCATCACCAGTGCCCCTCACACCACTGCACCCCCCCCAGCCCCACAGCACCCCCCCAGCCCATCACCAGTGCCCCTCATTCCCACCCCACAGCCCCCCATGACTCCCCACCCCACTGCACCCCCCCAGCCCCACTGCACCCCCCTAGCCCATCACCAGTGCCCCTCACTCCCACCCCACAGCCCCCCATGACTCCCCACCCCACTGCACCCCCCCAGCCCATCACCGGTGCCCCTCATTCCCACCCCACAGCCCCCCCCATCACCCTCCCCCAGGCCCTGACTGCCAGGGGAGAGCACCCCCCCCAGCACCCTCCTTGCCCGTTCCCAGAGGCCCGCCCCCAAGGGGCTCACTATCTGGCAGGGCCCCCCCCGCCCCCAAGGGGCTCACTATCTGGCAGGGCCCCCCCGCCCCCAAGGGGCTCACTATCTGGCAGGGCCCCCCCGCCCCCAAGGGGCTCACTATCTGGCAGCCCCTCACCAGGCCTCTAGCCGACGGGCAAATTCCAGCTGAGCTCTGCGCGCCCCCCAACCGGAAATAGGAACTGAACAGGAAGTCCCGCCCCCTCGGGCCGCCGTCCGCCAATGAGCGCACAGCTTCCTTACCGGACGGCGCCGCGCCCCATCAGCGGAAGTTCCCATCCGGGCGGAAACACTTCCCTCGTGGCGCCGGAAGAGATTCTCTCCCATACCGGAAGTGCAGCCATGACATCTAGCGAGGCGGCGGCGGCTTCCTGGGCCGCACCGGAAGTACAGCCATAAAACCCGAACGGGGCGGAAGCGCCGTGCTGCTCCCAGCGGAAGTGACGCCACAGCTAGTACCGGAAGCGCCGCCATGGCAGCTACCGAGGCGGAAGTGGTGTGGCTGGGAATTGCCGGGCGGGAAGCCGCGGAGCGTCAGGGCGGGACTCAGCGGCCAGGAGCCCTCAGCCGGGCCGGGGGGGCCGGACCCTGGTTCTGGGCCCCCCCCCCCGGCCCGGCCCCGCCCGGCCCGGCCTGTGCCCCTCGCTCGCTTCCCGGCCCCGGGGAAACTGAGGCACCAGGAAAACTCCCCTGCAGAAACCCGGCCCGGAGCCGCCCCGAGACCCCCCCCGGGGCACCCTGGGGTGCAGAGCGGGGAGATGGGGGGGGTCTCTGCTCCTCCCCGTCACAGGAACCAGGCGCCGCCCCGTGACAGCAACGGGCAGCCGCGTTAACCCACGGAACGGGCGGCTGCGGGCCGGGAGTGACGGGCACCGGCAGGCTGGGGGGGCAGGGCCGGGCTGGCGGGGGGCAGGGCCGAGAGTGAGGGGCACCCGCAGGCTGGGGGGGCAGGGCCGGGCTGGCGGGGGGCAGGGCCGGGAGTGAGGGGCACCCGCAGGGTGGGGGGGCAGGGCCGGGCTGGCGGGGGGCAGGGCCGGGAGTGAGGGGCACCCGCAGGCTGGGGGGGCAGGGCCGGGCTGGCGGGGGGCAGGGCCGGGAGTGAGGGGCACCCGCAGGGTGGGGGGGCAGGGCCGGGCTGGCGGGGGGCAGGGCCGGGAGTGAGGGGCACCCGCAGGCTGGGGGGGCAGGGCCGGGCTGGCGGGGGGCAGGGCCGGGAGTGAGGGGCACCCGCAGGCTGGGGGGCAATCAGGGGTTTCTCTCTCTCTCCCAGCTCCTGCCCTTTGGCCGACCTCGGGCTGCCTCACCCAGGAGCAGCCGGGCTGTAAAAGTTCCCTGTGGGGAGGGAGATAACGGGCCCCCCCAGGGACTCTGCCCTTTGCCCCTGGGTATCACGCGCCCGCGATAGCAGCCCCGGATTGTGAGCCCAGGACGCCGGGGTTCCTGGCCCAGCTCCCTCTGCCGGCTGCTGCCCCTGCTTCGTGCCTCAGTTTCCCCTCTGCTAGTTAGGTTGGGGCACAGTCAGTAAGACCTGGGACAGAGTGCACCCCCGAAGAGCCTGGGGGACCCCCGGGGCCGGGCCACGGCCTAGAGCAGGGAGCTGAAGGAGGGAGGGGAAAGGTGGCGTGTGCTGGGCTGGAAGCAGGGACGCTGGTGCCGGACCTGGCCTGGCCAGACGTGGGGCGAAGCAGGAGGGTCGGAGCCCCAGGGCGTGGCCCCCGATCCCAGGCAGCCGGGAGAGCCTGGCGTGGGGGGCCCGCGCGTACGGGTGTGACACGAATGAATACGAGAGGAAGGAATTCTGGGGCTCCCCCTTCGGATCTCGGCTCCCCCAGGCTCAGTCCGGAGTCACCCCCCCCTTCGGATCTCGGCTCCCCCGGGCTCAGTCCGGAGTCACGCCCCCCTTCGGATCTCGGCTCCCCTGGCTCAGCTCCCCCGGCTCAATCCGGGGTCACCCCCCCCTTCAGATCTTGGCTCCCCCGACTCGGCTCCCCCGGGGTCAATCCATAGTGTCCCCCCCCCTTCGGATCTCGGCTCCCCCAGGCTCAATCCGGAGTCACACCTCCCTTCAGATCTCGGCTCCCCCGAACTCGGCTCCCCCGGCTCAATCCAGAGTCACCCCCCCTTCAGATCTCAGCTCCACCGGGCTCAATCCAGAGCCCCCCCCTTCGGTTCTCGGCTCCCCCAGGCTCAAGCCAGAGTCACCCCCCCTTCAGATCTTGGCTCCCTTGACTCGGCTCCCCCGGGCTCAATCCGGAGTCACCCCCCCTTTGGATCTTGGCTCCCCCAGCTCAATCCAGAGTCACCCCCCCTTTGGATCTCAGCTCCCCATGGCTCAATCCGGAGTCACCCCCCCTTTAAATCTCAGCTCCCCTGGGGTCAATCCAGAGTCACCCCTCCTTCAGATCTCAGCTCCCCCAACTCGGCTCCCCCGGCCTCAATCCAGAGTCCCCCCCCCTTCGGTTCTCGGCTCCCCCAGGCTCAAGCCAGAGCCCCCCCCCCTTCGGATCTCAGCTCCCTCGGCTCAATCCAGAGTCACCCCCCCCTTCAGATCTTTGCTCCCTCGACTCGGCTCCCCCGGGCTCAATCCGGAGTCACCCCCCCCCTTTGGATCTTGGCTCCCCCAGCTCAATCCAGAGTCACCCTTCCTTCGGAGCTCAGCTTCCCTGGCTCAGTCCAGAGTCACCCCCCCCTTCGGATCTCAGCTCCCCTGGGCTCAATCCGGAGTCACCCCCCCTTCAAATCTCAGCTCCCCTGGCTCAATCCAGAGTCACCCCCCCTTCGGATCTCAGCTCCCCTGGCTCAATCCAGAGTCACCCCCCATTCTGATCTTGGCTCCCCCAGGCTCAATCCAGAGGCACCCCCCCCCCTTCGGATCTCGGCTGGGCTCAATCTGGAGTCTCCCCCGATTGCAGTGGGGCAGATTCAGATCTCAGCTCCTGCAGGCTCAATCTAGAGTCTCCCCGCTCTTTGAATCTCAGCCCCCCCCCCCGGGCTCAATCCAGAGTCACCCCTGATTGCAATGGGAGCAGGGCCAGCTTTGGATCTCTCAGCTCCACTGGGGTCAATCCGGAATCTCCCCTGGATTGCACTGGGCACAGGGCCAGATTCAGATCTCAGCTCCTGCAGGCTCAATCCGGAGTCACTGCGATTGCACTGGGGGCAGGGGCAGCAGGATGGACATAACCCCCGCCCCCCGCGCCCCGGGTCCCGCCCCCGTCTCCCATCCGTGGAGCCACAGCGCCACCTAGTGCCCGCTGCGGGGCTTCTCCCCAGGCGTGTCCCGTCCCCCCCCGACGTGTCTCTATGGTCAGCCCCCCCGGGGCAGGGCATTGTGGGACCGGGGAGGAGCCGGGCTTGACATTTCGCTCCCAGCTGAGCGCGGAGCAGGACAGTGTTTGGGGGTGTGGGGCTCTTAAAGGGCCAGCGCCGTGAAGGGGGGGCAGTCCCGTGGCACCCCCATGCCGTGGTCTGCGAGCCAGGTGGCCGGGCGGCTGGCCCGGGGGGTGACGGCCAGGGCGGGCGGCCCTGGCTCTGGCGGTGGCGGCCCTGGGTGCCCGGAAACTGTACCCCCTGCTGCGCCGGGCCACCGCCGGCTCCCGGCCCGTGGCCGCCTCGACCGGCGCGGGGCCCGACTTGGGCCACGGCCGGCCCGTGGCTCAGTGGCCGGAAGAAGACGCCGCGCCCGGCGTCAACCGGGCTTTCCTGCGGCGGCTCCTGCGGCTCCTGCGGCTGCTGTTCCCCGGCCCGCTGTGCCCGGAGACGGGGCTGCTGGCCCTGCACTCGGTGGCCCTGGCCAGCCGCACCTTCCTCTCGGTCTACGTGGCCCGGCTGGATGGGCGCCTGGCCCGCTCCATCGTCCGCAAGAGCCCGCGGCGCTTCGCCGGGCAGCTGCTTCAGTGGTTGCTCATCGCTGTGCCCGCCACCTTCGTCAACAGCGCCATCCGCTACCTGGAGGGCCGGCTGGGCCTGGCCTTCCGTGGCCGCCTGGTGGCCCACGCCTACGGGCGCTACTTCCAGGCCCGGACCTACTACCGGGTCAGCACCATGGACGGGCGCCTGCGGGCGCCGGACCAGTCGCTCACCGAGGACCTGGTGGCCTTCGCCAGCTCCGTGGCCCACCTCTACTCCAACCTGACCAAGCCGGTGCTGGACGTGGCCGTCACCACCTACGCCCTCCTGGGGGCGGCCCGGGCCAAGGGGGCCGGCACGGCCTGGCCCTCGGCCATCGCCGGCCTGGTGGTCGGCCTGACGGCCAAGGTGCTGCGGGGCTGCTCGCCCCGCTTCGGGGAGCTGGTGGCCGAGGAGGCCCGGCGCAAGGGGGAGCTGCGCTGCCCTGCATGCCCGGGTGCTGGCCAATGCTGAGGAGATCGCCTTCTACGGAGGGCACCAGGTGCCAGGGGAACGGGGGGGGCTGGCAGCCTGGACGCCGGGGTTCTCTCCTGGCTCAGGGACGGGGGCGGGGGCGGGGGGCGGGCTGGGAGCCAGGACTCCTGGGTTCTCACCCGGGCTCTGGGAGGGGAGTGGGGTCTGGGGGGCGGGGGCGGGCTGGGAGCCAGGGCTCCTGGGTTCTCACCCCGGCTCTGGGAGGGGGTGGGGGTGGGGACCCTGGACTCCTCGGTTCTCTCCCCACTCTGGCAGGGGGGCAGTCTGGTGGTTAGAGCAGGGGGGAGTGGACCCCGGACGCCTGGGTTCTCTCCCTGGCTCTGGGAGGGGAGTGGGGTCTGGGGGGTGGGGACCCTGGACTCCTGGGTTCTCTCCCCGCTTTGGGAGGGGAGTGGGGTCTGCTGGGTCAGAGCAGGGGGGGCAGGCCCCCGACGCCTGGGTTCTCGCCCAGCTCGGGCAGGAGCGGGGGGGGGGGGGATTTAAAGGGCCAGCAGCCCCAGGGAGCTCCGGCTCCGCAGCCATGTTCCTCCACCTTGATTACGTTTCTCTCCCGCCCGGTTCCTCGAATCCCGCCCCAGGCCGGGTGCGGGGGTGACTGACCCGGGACTGGGCCCTGCCCGGGGCTGCTCGCTGGGACTCACGCCTCGGAACCGCCCTGCCCTCTTCCTCATTCCTGCCGCGGGCGGTGGGGGCTGGGCGCCCGGACTCCTGGGTCCTCCCAGGAGGGAGGTCTGGTGGTTAGAAGGGGGATGGGAGCTAGGACACCTGGGTTCTCATCTTGGTTCGACTTGCTTCTCTCTTCCTCAGATTCCCTTTCTGGAGCAGAGCACCCCATTCAGTGCTGCCATTCGCACCCCAAAAGGGCTCCCCTTCCCCGGTGCTGCGAACTCCACCCCCTCCGCCAGTCACCCCTCTTCCCCCCTCCAGCCTGTCTAGCACAGAGTCCCCACTCCTGGGGGGGGTCCTGGATGGGGGTTCCCCCAAGTCCCTCACTCACCCCGCCCCCGCGGACAGAGTGAGCCCCTGACGCTCCTGTCGCCCCCCGGAGGTGGAGCCGGCCCCTGACGCTCTGTCGCCCCCCGGAGGCGGAGCCGGCCCCTGACGCTCTGTCGCCCCCCGGAGGCGGAGCCGGCCCCTGACGCTCCCTGTCGCCCCCTGGAGGCGGAGCCGGCCCCTGACGCTCCCTGTCGCCCCCCGGAGGCGGAGCCGGCCCCTGACGCTCCCTGTCACCCCCCCGGAGGCGGAGCCGGCCCCTGACGCTCCCTGTCGCCCCCCCGGAGGCGGAGCTGGCCCCTGACGCTCTGTCGCCCCCCCGGAGGCGGAGCTGGCCCCTGACGCTCTGTCGCCCCCCGGAGGCGGAGCTGGCCCCTGACGCTCCCTGTCGCCCCCCGGAGGCGGAGCTGGCCCCTGACGCTCCCTGTCGCCCCCCGTGGGCGGAGCTGGCCCCTGACGCTCCCTGTCGCCCCCCGGAGGCGGAGCCGGCCCCTGTCGCTCCCCGGAGGCGGAGCCGGCCCCTGACGCTCTGTCGCCCCCCCGCGGGCAGAGCCGGCCCCTGACGCTCCCTGTCGCCCCCCGTGGGCGGAGCCGGCCCCTGACGCTCTGTCGCCCCCCGCGGGCGGAGCTGGCCCCTGACGCTCTGTCGCCCCCCCGCGGGCGGAGCTGGCCCCTGACGCTCTGTCACCCCCTGCAGGTGGAGCAGGCCCTGCTGCAGCGGTGCTATGGGGCGCTGGCTGCCCACCTGGACCTGATGCTGCTGCAGCGGCTCTGGTTCGTCATGCTGGAGCAGTTCCTCATGAAGTACGTGTGGAGCGCGGCCGGGCTGGTCATGGTGGCCGTGCCCATCGTCACGGCCACCGGCTACTCCGAGAGTGGTGAGCCAGCGGCTGGCCGGCGGGGGGCTCTGGGGAAGGCTGGGGGGCACGGGGGGGGGCTCTTGGGAAGGCTGGGGGTGCCCAGGTGAGGGGGGGGGCTGAGTTGCCGTTTCCAGCTTGCTCCGGCCTGGCCCCCCGCAGCGCCCCCCCCGGGTCCCTCTCGGCCGTTGCAGGCACCAGGCACTGGGCCGCGTTCCCGAGGGGCCCCGTCGCGCCGCGGAGACGGACGGGAGCTCGCGGCTGGATCGTCCCCTCGCCGGCCCTCGGGGAACGGGGGGAACCAGCCGCCGAGGGAGCCAAGCGCCGCCCTCCAGGCCAGGCCCAGTGCGCTGGAAACGGGGCTTGATCGTGGCCGGCCGGCGCTTGGCCCCCTGCCACTTTCCTGGGCTCAGGGCCTCGCTGGCCCCTTGCCGAGCCCGCCGGGGTTGGAGTCTCTCCCGGCCTGCGCGTCTCGTTCCACGCCCTCAGGTTTCGTCCCCTCCCTGCCTGCGTCCGCCGGGGGTTCAATCCCCGTGGGTCCCGTGTGGGCCGTGCCGGCTCTCGCTGATGTCTGCCCTGCGGGGCGCTGGCGTCCTCCCTCGCGTGGGGCCCGGTTGGCTCCCGTGGGCCGCAGAGGACAAGCTGAGCGCCCCGAATGTGGGGTCTAACTGCGGAGAGCTCCCCTTTCGATTCTCCATCAGCCACGTGCCACCTGGATTTCCTTCACCCCGGGACCGTGGCGCCCCTCTCATCCGCCCCCCCTGCATCCCAGAGACCTACCCCAGCCCCATCCCATCTTGAGTCCAAACGGCCAGAATGGGAGAATCTGCCCCGTAAAGATCAGCCCCTTATTCCCAGGGTGTCCCGGTCCCTGTCACTGGCTCATGTTCGACCTTCCTCAGCTGGATGGACGAGCCCGCTGTGAATTTGTTCTCTACAGAGACAGGGGTCCGGTCCCCCCTTCGCGTCTCTCGCCTGCAGGCCGATTCCTTCAGGAATTGTTGGCCCCAGAGGTGGGATCCTAGCCGCGGTCGCACCAGGGCCAGATCCCGAGTGAAATCACTGCTCTGCTCCTACGCAAGAGTCCCCCGTTCGTACCCCCCCAGGATCACATTCGCTCTTGGGGGGCTCCCAGTCAGTGGTCGTCTGCCTTGACCCACAAACCTTTCCCGCTTGCTGAGGCAGAGGCCTCCGGCGGCCTCTTTCCTTCCCAGCCAGCCAGGGCGCGGCTTGGCCGGATTCACACGCCCCGTTTGCCCGGCCATTGCACTCGCTCTGTCTCACCCCCACCCCGTCTTCTGCCTTGCGTCCCCCCCACCCCATGGACATTTGCGTCAGCCGCAGACCTGTGTTCCCCACCGAGCCGAGATCCCTGCCTGGGGAGGGGGCCCCAGCCTGGAGTTCATCCAGCCACCCTGTCCCAGAGCAGGGGGGCGGAGGGTGGGGCAGCGGGGAGCCACAGGGGGAAGGGGCTGCCAGAAGGGGGTGCCATCCACACGAGGGGGTGCTTGGGCTGCTGAAAGAGGCAGAGCGTTTTGGGGGTGGACCCGGGGCGGGTAGATCTGCCCCCCCTGATTCCTGCTCCTCCCCAGACTCGGAACAGGTGAAGCGAGCCGCGCTGGAGATGAAGGAGGAGGAGCTGATCGGTGAGAGGACCGAGGCCTTTACCACGGCCAGGAACCTGCTGACCGCAGCTGCCGACGCCACCGAGAGAGTCCTGGCCGCCTACAAGGAGGTGAGGGGGGGCCGGACGCCTGGGTTCTTTCCCCGCTCTGGAAGCCCGGACGCCTGGGTTCTAACTCCCTCCCCCGCAGGTGACGGAACTGGCCGGTTACACCGCCCGGGTCTATGAGATGTTCCATGTCTTTGAGGACGTGCAGCTTGGGCGCTTTACCCGGCCCGGCGAGGAAGAGGAGGGCGGGGACCAGGCCACAGCCGTGATGAGGCCCGGGGTGCGCGTGGAGGGACCCCTCAGGATTCGTGGTGAGCCCTGGGGCAGCGTGGCAGCCATTTTTGTGGGTCCTGCTAAAATGGGTCTTCTCTGAAATGTGTGTGTCCCCGCACCCCCTGCTGGATGGGACGAGCCCTGCGGTTAATTCTTTCTCTCTGCCTCCCCCCTTTGCCTCCGTTCGCCCCCCAGGCCGGGTCGTGGACGTGGAAAGTGGAATCATCTGTGAAAACATCCCAATTATCACCCCCACCGGGGACGTGGTGGTGGCTGCCCTGAACCTCAGGGTAAAGTGGAGCCCAGAGCCGGGCTAGCAGGGGCTGCAGTTCGGGAGTGAGGGGCACCGGCAGGGCTGGGGGGGCAGGACCGGTCTAGCGGGGGGCTGCAGTTCGGGAGTGAGGGGCACCAGCAGGGCTGGGGGGACAGGTAGGGCTGGGCTAGCAGGGGGCTGCGGGTCGGGAGTGAGGGGCACCGGCAGGGCTGGGGGTCAGGGCTGGGCTGGCAGGGGGCTGCGGGTCGGGAGTGAGGGGCACCGGCAGGGCTGGGGGTCAGGGCTGGGCTGGCAGGGGGCTGCAGGTCGGGAGTGAGGGGCACCGGCAGAGCTGGGGGGGGCAGGGCTGGGCTAGCAGGGGGCTGCGGGTCGGGAGTGAGGGGCACCGGCAGGGCTGGGCTAGCAGGGGCTGTGGGTCGGGAGTGAGGGGCACAGGCAGGGCTGGGGGGAGCCCAGGGAGTGAGGGGGGCTGGGGGAGGAGCTGGGGAGGGGGCTGGAAGGGGCGGAGCCAGGGGAAGTCGTGGGGGGGGGCTGGGAACCTGGCGTGGGGCTCACATGGGGGGTGGGTATCAGGTAGCAGGGCCCTGCCCCATCTCTGAGCCCTCCCCACGTCCTAGAGACCCCGGGGGAGGCTGGGAGCCGGGGGGGGGCAGGGTTTCCCTCTCTCTGCCCCCCTGCAGGGGGGGGGTCTCACGTCTCTGGCTCCCCCTGCAGGTGGACGGGGACATGCATCTGCTCATCACTGGCCCGAATGGCTGCGGGAAAAGCTCCCTCTTCCGGATCCTCGGGGGGCTCTGGCCGGCCTACGGGGGGGTCCTCTACAAACCACCCCCCCAGCGCATGTTCTACGTGCCCCAGAGGTGTGGGCTGCCCGGACGCCTGGGTTCTCTGCCGGGCTTGGAGGGGAGGGGGGTCTGGTGGTTGGGGCGGGGTCTGGGAGCCAGGACGCCTGGGTTCTCTCCCCGGCTCTGGCAGGCCAGTGGGGGCCGGTGGGTCAGAGCAGGGGGCCCAGGAGTTTGTTTACCCCCCATGTTTCCCGTAGGCCCTACATGTCGGTGGGCTCCCTGCGGGAGCAGGTGATCTACCCCGACACGGCCCAGGACATGGCGCAGAAGGGGCTGACGGACGCCCACCTGGAGCAAATCCTCGGCGTCGTCAACCTCAACTACATCGTCCAGCGGGAGGGAGGTGGGTGCGGGGGGCACGGGGCAGAGTGCGGGGGGAGGGTCAGCGGGTGATGGGGGCAGAGGGAGGGTGACAGGCCAGGGGGGCCATAGGGGGGACGGGGCAGAGTGGGGGGGGTGGGGGGAGGGTCAGTGGGTGATGGGGGCAGAGGGAGGGTGACAGGCCAGGGGGGGCCATAGGGGGGACGGGGCAGAGTGGGGGGGGTGGGGGGAGGGTCAGCGGGTGATGGGGGCAGAGGGAGGGGGACGGGCCAGGGGGGGCCATAGGGGGGACGGGGCAGGGTGGGGGGGAGGGTCAGCAGGTGATGGGGGGTCACGGGGGAAGAACTAACACCCCCCCCAAGCGAGTGACCAATGAGGCATCTCCTTTCCCCCATGGGGGCGGGGCCAGGCTGGGAGGCCGTCTGCGATTGGAAGGACGTCCTGTCGGGGGGTGAGAAGCAGCGAATGGGGATGGCCCGCATGTTCTATCACAGGTCAGTGACCCCCGCCAGGACGCCCCTCCCCCCCCAGGGATTCCCCCCTCCGCCCCCCTGCAGCTGAGTCCCTGCCCCCCCCCGAGCTGGGCCCTGAGGGTGGGGGTGATGGGGGTGGGGGAGGATTTGGGGGGCGGGGTGGTAGCTGCTCCCCTTGTTGCCAGGGGGAGGCGTGGGGGGGGAGTTGGCTCGGGGTCTGCCCCCCCCCCATCCTGACACCTGCCCCCCAGGCCGCAGTACGCCCTGCTGGACGAGTGCACCAGCGCCGTGAGCATCGATGTCGAGGGGCGCATCTTCCAAGCCGCAAAGGATGCTGGGATCTCGCTGCTCTCCATCACCCACCGGCCCTCACTATGGTACGGCCCCTTTCCCCCTGCCCCGCTATGGTACGGCCCCTTTCCCCCTGCCCCGCTATGGTACGGCCCTTTCCCCCTGCCCCGCTATGGTACGGCCCATCCCACCCCCGCTATGATACACCCCATTCTTCCCAATGGGCCACTCCCCGATCCTGACCTCTGACCTCAACCAGCCCAACCCCAGCCCTTGACCTTAACCCCGCCTCCTGACCTATGACCCCGACCCCAGCTCTCATCTGACCATAACCCTGACCCCGCCCCTGGATCTTGACCCCACCCCTGACCACAATGCAGAAGGGGGCGGGGCCAGTGCCAGGGTGGGGGGAGAGTCCAGCCAGGGGTCCCCCCAGCAGGGAGCCCCCCGCCCCCCGCGGCACATATCACCCCCCCCTCACATGCCGGCACCCCCCTTCACCCAGCCACCAGCCCCCCTGCATAGCACCCCCCCAATTCTCTGCCCTCTTCTCCCCGAGCCCCCCCAGGTCCCCTGCAAGGATTCTCCTCATTCCCCCCCCACCCAGAACCCCGGCCCCCCTCCCAGCAGCCACCACGTCCGTCCCCGGGAGCCAGCGTGGGCAGGGGGGCATGGCCAGGCCCTGGCCAGACAATGGCCCTTTGTTCCCAGCCCCCGGGTACCCGCAGGGCTGGGGGGGCCGCGGGTCGGGAGCGAGGGGCCCCCGGGGGCTGTGGGTCGGGAGCGAGGGGCGCCGGCAGGGCTGGGGGCCGCGGGTCGGGAGTGAGGGGCCCCGGGGGGCTGTGGGTCGGGAGCGAGGGGCGCCGGCAGGGCTGGGGGCCGCGGGTCGGGAGTGAGGGGCCCCCGGGGGCTGTGGGTCGGGAGCGAGGGGCGCCGGCAGGGCTGGGGGGCCGCGGGTCGGGAGCGAGGGGCCCCCGGGGGCCGCGGGTCGGGAGCGAGGGGCCCCCGGGGTCTGCGGGTCGGGAGCGAGGGGCCCCCGGGGTCTGCGGGTCGGGAGCGAGGGGCGCCGGCAGGGCTGGGGGCCATGGGTCGGGAGTGAGGGGCCCCTGGGGTCCGCGGGTCGGGAACGAGGGGCGCCGGCAGGGCTGGGGGCCACGGGTCGGGAGTGAGGGGCCCCCGGGGGCTGTGGGTCGGGAGCGAGGGGCGCTGACAGGGCTGGGGGCCGCGGGTCGGGAGCGAGGGGCCCCCGGGGGCCGCGGGTTGGGAGCGAGGGGCCCCCGGGGTCTGCGGGTCGGGAGCGAGGGGCCCCCGGGGGCTGTGGGTCGGGAGCGAGGGGCGCTGGCAGGGCTGGGGTCTGCGGGTCGGGAGTGAGGGGCGCCGGCAGGGCTGGGGGCCACGGGTCGGGAGCGAGGGGCCCCTGGGGTCCGCGGGTCGGGAACGAGGGGCGCCGGCAGGGCTGGGGGCTGCGGGTCGGGAGTGAGGGGCCCCCAGGGGCTGTGGGTCGGGAGCGAGGGGCACCGGCAGGGCTGGGGGCCGCGGGTCGGGAGTGAGGGGCCCCCAGGGGCTGTGGGTCGGGAGCGAGGGGCACCGGCAGGGCTGGGGGCCGCGGGTCGGGAGTGAGGGGCCCCCAGGGGCTGTGGGTCGGGAACGAGGGGCGCCGGTAGGGCTGGGGGCCGCGGGTCGGGAGCGAGGGGCCCCCGGGGGCCGCGGGTCGGGAGCGAGGGGCGCCGGCAGGGCTGGGGTCCGCGGGTCGGGAGCGAGGGGCCCCCGGGGGCCGCGGGTCGGGAGCGAGGGGCGCCGGCAGGGCTGGGGGGCCGCGGGTCGGGAGTGAGGGGCCCCCAGGGGCTGTGGGTCGGGAGTGAGGGGCCCCCGGGGTCCGCGGGTCGGGAACGAGGGGCGCCGGCAGGGGCTGGGGGCCGCGGGTCGGGAGCGAGGGGCCCCCGGGGGCCGCGGGTCGGGAGCGAGGGGCGCCGGCAGGGCTGGGGGCCGCGGGTCGGGAGCGAGGGGCCCCGCTGACCCTGCCCCCCCCCAGGAAGTACCACACCCACGTGCTGCAGTTCGACGGGGAGGGCGGCTGGAAGCTGGAGCGTCTGGACGCGGCCGCCCGGCTCTCGCTGACCGAGGAGAAGCAGCGGCTGGAGACGCAGCTGGCCGGGGTCCCCCGAGTCCAGCAGCGCCTGGCCGAGCTCTGCCAGATCCTGGGGGATGACGTCTCCCCCAGCCCGGCCGGGGCCCCCCACAGCTCGGCCTGAAACATGGGGGGGATCCCGCGGGGCACCGCCTGTTGCCCCCAATACGGTGTGTGCGGGGGGGGGACCGTTAAAAGTCCCCTGGGAGTTGGGGTGACCCTTGCTGCCCCCCATCTCCCAGTCATTGAAGTACAGGGCCCCTCCCCCTGCCCAGCTCCCCAATTGCCCCCCCACCACTAAGCATTTCAGGGGTCTTCTGCAGCACCCCCACTTTTAGTGCACTTAATGACTCTTCCCCGCTCCTTTGGAGGCGGCCTGCACTGTGAAATGGGGGGCTCATGCCATCCCCCAGCTCCTCGGTTCCTCGCGGCGCCCAAAGAATCCATGGCCACGGCCAAGACCCGCCCCCCGACCCGCTGGCGCCCCAGGCCTCTCTCCGGCTTCCCCTGGACCCTCAACGGTGTGGGGGCGCACAAGGGCAGCGGGGCATGCTCACGGCTCCCCCGTGGCAGGGCCCCCCAGGATTTTCAGGGCAGAGCTTGCTGATCCCAGACCCCCGTGACCCCCCCAGCAAGCCGCACAAGGCTTTATACTAACCCAGCCTGGAGAATGTCACTGCTGGTGGGTGCAGAGGAACCAGCCTGTTGCTTCGATTCCACTTTGACTTAATCTGGTTGGAGAACCAATTTAAATCCCTGTGTGGACGCTCTGAATTCTCTTTAAGGAGGAGTTAAACTGGTTTAAAGCCCCATGTGGATGCTCTTAATTCAATTTACAAACCAGGTCAGTGGCTGGTGCTTAAACGGATGTAAAGTTAAACCAGTTTAAATCCCCCTCGGGATTTGAAGTGGTTTAAAATTTGCACCCGGGGTTTAAACTGGTTTAAAATATTGCACCTCAGGCCACGTCCACACTTGGGAGCTCGTGGCGGCTGTACCGATGTATCTGCTGCCCCAGGGCTCCCCTCAGCTCACCCTGCCCCCATCCCCTCTCTACCCCCCCATTGGCCCTGCCCCCACTGTCCTCCTGTCCCCCACGATTCATCTTCACCCCCCTGTAGCCACCCCTCCTTTCCCTCCTAGCCCCCCGGGTCTGGACCACTTGTCCCCATTTCCCCATGGAGGGGGGCTCTGCCAACCCGGGGGGATCGTTCCCCAGCCCCCCCATTGCAAGGGGTAGAGTCCGACTATGCAATGTGCCCCCCCAGCCCGGCTGGTGCCTTATGAGCCGACAGAGGCCAGTAAAAGAAACCCAGAGAGACCCCCGTGTCTGGTGTGACTCATTGGGCTGGGGGGGATGTGGGGGGGCTCGGAGGGGGCACTATGGGGTGGGGAGCAGGCCAGGGGGTGCTCTCCCCTGGCAGTCTGGGCCCTGGGGGGTCTGGGGGTATGTGGGGGGGTTGTGGGGGGTGCGCTCCCCTAGCAGTCTGGGCCGTGGGGGGTACGTGGGGGGGCTGATCTCCCCGGCAGTCCGGGCTGGGGGGGGGGCGGGGCGGTGAACGCTTGGGGTGGGAACCCAGGCGTCCTGGGACGGGGCCCTGAGTTCCGAGGCATGGCCAGCAGGGGGGCGCCCGTGGCCTGGCACGTCGGTCCCGCTGGGGCGGGGTGTGGGGCGGGGTGTGGGGCTGGCTGGTCGCGGTGCAGTGTGGGGGAAGCCTGGTGCAGTCCATGAGTTCAGACCTGCTCGGAGCCGGGACCGGCGGCGCCGCAGCCGGGTAGGGGGGAGTGGGGCCCCCCGGGGGGGGGAGTGGGGCCCCCCAAGCCATCTCCTTAACACGCCCCCCGGTCCCGCCCCGCCTCAGTTTCCCCCAGTCCCACTGGCTGGGGGATGCTCGCTTCTTAGGATGCGAATCCGCCCCCTTTAATCCGGGGCGGGGGGTGACGGGGAGTTTGGGGGGGCAGTTGCTTCCCTTGCCCCCCATTGGGGTGCCTGAGAATTTCTTAGGGAGACCCTAAATATCTTCCCCTTCAGTATGGAACGTCACCCCCAAAACTCTGGCTGCACCCCCGGCTCCTCACCCCCCTGAGACCCCCCCCACCCGATCCTCACCCCGCTGAGATCTCCCTCAAACGGATCCCCACCCCTCGGCCCCCCAACCCCCCGGAGCCAGTGAACCCCAATTCCCTGAAGATCCTGCAGCATGTGTCCCCCGGAATGGAGAAACCCCCCCTCACTGCCCCCCAAATCTACAGCAACCCCCTCCGCAGGCAGCCTGGCTCCTTGCCACGCCCCCACCCTGGGGAGCCCCCCCATGAATCTCCCCCCCCCTTGGGTGTCTCTCCCCAGCCAGCGCCCCTCAGCGTCTTTCTCCACGTCCCCTCTGCCAGCGCCCGGTTCCGCCCCAAACCCGGTAGCCCCAGGGGCCACCCTGGGAGCCCCCCGGCAACACCGGCCCCGCCCCTGAGCTCCTGTGACCCCAGTCGGCGCCCCCCAAAGGGGACCGGCCCCTGCCCCCCATTCCCGCCGCCCGGAGCCAGCTCGTCCCGGGTTAATGCCGGATTCCCGTGGCCGGGCGGGGGGGGTCAGTGTCCAGGGCCCCTCATGGGCCTCGGGGTCCCCGGCTGCAAATCCTTTAAAGCTGCCTCGGCGGAGCCAAAAAACAGCGATTAGCCCCCCCGGGTCCCCCCCACGCAGGGCTGCGGGTCGGGAGTGAGGGACAGCAGACGGGGAAGGGGGGGAATAGGACCCGCAGCCCCCCCCCAGCTCTGCCGGTGCCCCTCACTCCCGACCCGCAGCCCCCCGCCCGCCCGGCCCTGCCCCCCCAGCCCTGCCGGTGCCCCCCACTCCCGACCCGCAGCCCCCCAGCCCGCCCGGCCCTGCCCCCCAGCCCTGCCGGTGCCCCCCACTCCCGACCCGCAGCCCCCCGCCCGCCCGGCCCTGCCCCCCAGCCCTGCCGGTGCCCCCCACTCCCGACCCGCAGCCCCCTCTTCTGCCTTGTCCGGGTGCCAGCCTGGTTCCCCCATTTCGCATCCCCCCCCCCCGGTTAATTTCTCTCTGCTCCAATCTCAGCTGCTCTGGCTGCCTGAGGATTAAATGAACCCGCCCCGCCCCGCCCCCACCTGCTCTGGGCTCCCCCCCCCCCCCCCCCTGGGCCACCAGGGCCAGGCTGGCACAACAGGGCACGCGGGAAACTGCCACACGGCTACCAGTTGAACCAGTGCACACAGGTGTGTGCGGGGAGCTGGGGCTGCGGGTCGGGAGTGAGGGGCACCGGCAGGGCTGGGCTGGGGGGGGCAGGACTGGGCTGGCAGGGGCTGCGGGTCGGGAGTGAGGGGCACCGGCAGGGCTGGGGGGGGCAGGGCTACTCTGAGATAGCGCGTGGGGCACCGGCAGGGCTGGGGGGGGCAGGGCTGGGCTGGCAGGACTCTGAGATAGC
>NC_136402.1:18812097-18846845 GCF_965140285.1 Lepidochelys kempii
ACGCGCTATCTCAGAGTTCCGAGCATGGCCCGGGGACCCCATGACAGGGGCTCATTGGGCTTGGGAGGGAAAGGGGGGGCTGGAAACCCCCCTTAAATTTGGAGGCCTCAGCACAGGTGCTGCCAGAGAGTTTGGGGCGACACCCCAGTGCTGGGGTCCCCTCCCCTCCCCCACCAGAGCTCCCCTCCCCCTCCCGGGATTCCCCCACGTGGAGCAGCAGCTGTTGGGGGGGGGCTGCACATGCGCCGCGGGCTCCAGGGTCAGAAATGAGCAGCAAGAAGGGTGAGAGGGACTGGGGGGTGCTGGGGGAGGGGTTCAAGGGGGGGAGGGCAGCAGGGGGGGCATGGTGCAATGGCTGGGGGGTTGCTGCCAGGACCCCTGTCATTAACCCTCCCTCCCCCCAGGTCCAGGCAGCTCCCAGGGCAAGAAACCCAAAAAGAAACACAGGAAAGAAAAGGGACCAAGAATCCCGGCCCCCAGGTGAGAGGGGCTGCGGGTTGGGAGTGAGGGACACCGGGGGGGCTGTGGGTCGGGAGTGAGTGAGGGGCACCGGGGGGGGCTGCGGCTCGGGAATGAGGGGCACCGGGGGGGGCTGTGGGTCGGGAGTGAGCGAGGGGCACCGGGGGGGGGCTGTGGGTTGGGAGCGAGGGGCACTGGGGGGGCTGCGGGTTGGGAGTGAGCGAGGGGCACCGGAGGGGGCTGTGGGTCGGGAGCGAGGGACACCGGGGGGGGCTGCGGGTCGGGAGCGAGGGGCACCGGGGGGGGCTGCGGGTCGGGAGCGAGGGGCACCGGGGGGGGGGGCTGCGGGTCGGGAGTGAGTGAGGGGCACCGGGGGGGGGGGCTGCGGGTCGGGAGCGAGGGGCACCGGGGGGGCTGCGGGTCGGGAGTGAGTGAGGGGCACCGGGGGGGGGTGGCTGCGGGTCAGGAGTGAGTGAGGGGCACCGGGGGGGGCTGCGGCTCGGGAGCGAGGGGCACCGGGGGGGCTGTGGTTTGGGAGTGAGTGAGTGAGGGGCACCGGGGGGGCTGTGGGTCGGGAGTGAGTGAGGGGCACCGGGGGGGGGCTGCGGGTCGGGAGTGAGTGAGGGGCGCCGGGGGGGGGCTGCGGCTCGGGAGCGAGGGGCACCGGGGGGGCTGTGGTTTGGGAGTGAGTGAGGGGCACCGGGGGGGGGGCTGTGGGTTGGGAGCGAGGGCACTGGGGGGGCTGCGGGTCGGGAGTGAGTGAGGGGCACCGGGGGGGTGGGGCTGCGGGTCGGGAGCGAGGGGCACCGGGGGGGCTGCGGGTCGGGAGTGAGTGAGGGGCACCGGGGGGGGCTGTGGGTCGGGAGTGAGTGAGGGGCACCGGGGGGGGGGCTGCGGGTCGGGAGTGAGTGAGGGGCACCAGGGGGGGCTGCGGGTCGGGAGTGAGGGGCACCGGGGGGGCTGCGGGTCGGGAGTGAGTGAGTGAGGGGCACCGGGGGGGCTGTGGGTCGGGAGTGAGTGAGGGGCACCGGGGGGGGGCTGCGGGTCGGGAGTGAGTGAGGGGCGCCGGGGGGGGGGCTGCGGCTCGGGAGCGAGGGGCACCGGGGGGGCTGTGGTTTGGGAGTGAGTGAGGGGCACCGGGGGGGGGGGGCTGTGGGTTGGGAGCGAGGGGCACTGGGGGGCTGCGGGTCGGGAGTGAGTGAGGGGCACCGGGGGGGTGGGGCTGCGGGTCGGGAGCGAGGGGCACCGGGGGGGCTGTGGGTCGGGAGTGAGTGAGGGGCACCAGGGGGGGGCTGCGGGTCGGGAGTGAGTGAGGGGCACCGGGGGGGGGGCTGCGGGTCGGGAGCGAGGGGCACCGGGGGGGCTGCGGGTCGGGAGTGAGTGAGGGGCACCAGGGGGGGGCTGCGGGTCGGGAGTGAGTGAGGGGCACCAGGGGGGGGCTGCGGGTCGGGAGTGAGTGAGGGCACCGGGGGGGGGGGGGCTGCGGGTCGGGAGTGAGTGAGGGGCACCAGGGGGGGGCTGCGGGTCGGGAGCGAGTGAGGGGCACCGGGGGGGGCTGCGGGTCGGGAGCGAGTGAGGGGCACCAGGGGGGGGCTGCGGGTCGGGAGCGAGTGAGGGGCACCGGGGGGGGGCTGCGGCTCGGGAGCGAGGGGCACCGGGGGGGCTGTGGTTTGGGAGTGAGTGAGGGGCACCGGGGGGGCTGCGGGTCGGGAGTGAGTGAGTGAGGGGCACCGGGGGGGCTGTGGGTCGGGAGTGAGTGAGGGGCACCGGGGGGGGCTGCGGGTCGGGAGTGAGTGAGGGGCGCCGGGGGGGGGCTGCGGCTCGGGAGCGAGGGGCACCGGGGGGGCTGTGGTTTGGGAGTGAGTGAGGGGCACCGGGGGGGGGGGGCTGTGGGTTGGGAGCGAGGGGCACTGGGGGGGCTGCGGGTCGGGAGTGAGTGAGGGGCACCGGGGGGGTGGGGCTGCGGGTCGGGAGCGAGGGGCACCGGGGGGGCTGTGGGTCGGGAGTGAGTGAGGGGCACCAGGGGGGGGCTGCGGGTCGGGAGTGAGTGAGGGGCACCGGGGGGGGGGCTGCGGGTCGGGAGCGAGGGGCACCGGGGGGGCTGCGGGTCGGGAGTGAGTGAGGGGCACCAGGGGGGGGCTGCGGGTCGGGAGTGAGTGAGGGGCACCAGGGGGGGGCTGCGGGTCGGGAGTGAGTGAGGGGCACCGGGGGGGGGGCTGCGGGTCGGGAGTGTGTGAGGGTCACCAGGGGGGGGCTGCGGCTCGGGAGTGAGTGAGGGGCACCGGGGGGGCTGCGGCTCGGGAGTGAGTGAGGGGCACCAGGGGGGGGCTGCGGGTCGGGAGTGAGTGAGGGGCACCAGGGGGGGGCTGTGGGTCGGGAGCGAGTGAGGGGCACCAGGGGGGGGCTGCGGGTCGGGAGCGAGTGAGGGGCACCGGGGGGGGGCTGCGGCTCGGGAGCGAGGGGCACCGGGGGGGTTCATAGCCTGGACCGTATCCCTCCCTGCCAAGGCACGAGCCCAGCTGCCCTAGTCTGTGGGCTCCCAGCCGTCCCCTCGGGCTCGGGGGGCGCCTGGGTCTGGGGGGGCTGCTTCCTCAGGCCCCCTGGCCCCGGGGGGGAGCTCGTTGGGGGGCTCGGTGCCAGGCTCGGATTCCTTCCCCTGGGCAGCCCCAGCTGGCCGGGGGCTATTTTTAACCCCGCGATGCCAGCCAGGGGGTGAGGTCATGGCTGAGACGGGGGCACATATCCCAGCATGCACTGCACACCCCCCCCCCGCACAGACCAGCCCAGCTGGGGCCTCCGGGGAGGGGATTGTGTCCAAGTCCCCCCCTCACATCCCTGGGACCCCCCGAATCTCCCCTCCTCTGGCCTAGACCCCCCCGAGGTGGCTGCATCTGGGGCCGGCGCCATGGGGGAGCCGCCAGACGGACCCAGGTATGGGGGGGATGCGCTGCACCCCGGGGGGGCCACGTCCCAGCTCCGGGGGTCACTAACCCCCCGTTTCTCTCCCCAGGGCGCCCCAGCCCCCCAGCCCCACGCAGCCCCCCACCGCCCCGGCGACACTGCCAGTCCTGCCCCCCCAGTGTGGGGGGCACCTGGGCTCTGACGAGGAGGAGCAGGAGGACCCCAGGGACTATTGCAAAGGTGGGGGGGTCTGGGCCGTACCACTGAGTGGGGGGGTGGGGATAAATGGGAAGGTGCGGAGGGGACGCCGGGGGCGGGATGAACCACGGAGAGGGCGGGGGGGGTGCCATAGGGAGGGATGTACCACAGGGGCAGGCGATGTCACGGGAGGGCCATACCATGGGGAGGGGTGCGAGAGTGCCACGGGGGGGAGTGCCACGGGGAGGGATGTACCACATGGAGGGGTGGGGGGCACGAGAAGGGATGTACCTCGGGGCCATACCATGTGTCGAGGGCAGGGGGGTTCTGTCTGCAGCAAAGGGGGGAGACACTGGGGTTTGTAGGGCCCTGGCCCCCCCAGCTGGCAGCAGCTGACCCCCCTATTCCCCCAGGCGGGTATTACCCGGTGGCGATCGGGGACCTGTTCAACGGGCGCCACCACGTGGTCCGAAAACTCGGCTGGGGCCATTTCTCCACCGTCTGGCTCTGCTGGGACATCCAGTGAGTGGGGGCTGGAGGGAGGAGCCCGGACTCCTGGGTTCTCTGCCCGGCTCTGGGAGGGGAGTGGGGGTTGGTGGGTCAGAGCAGGGGGGGCTGGGAGCCAGGACTCCTGGGTTTTCTGTCTGGCTCTGGGAGGGGAGTGGGGGTTGGTGGGTCAGATCATGGGGGGCTAGGAGCCAGGACTCCTGGGTTCTCTCCTGGCTCTGGGAAGGGAGCTGGGGTTTGTGGGTCAGAGCGGGATGGGGCTGGGAGCCAGGACTCCTGGGTTCTCTCCCAGCTCTGGGAGGGGAGTGGGGGCTGGTGGTTAGAGCAGGGGGGGCTGGGAGCCAGGACTCCTGGGTTCTCTCCCGGCCCTGGGGATCGGGGGGGTCTGTGGGGCACTTACCTCCCCTCCCTGCAGGCGGAAGAGGTTCGTGGCGCTGAAGGTGGTGAAAAGCGCGAGGCATTACACGGAGACAGCCATGGACGAGATCAAACTGCTCAAATGTGTGAGTGCCCCCCTGGCCCCCCCCACATCTCCCCCTCCAGGGCCCCGGCCGGCCCTGCTCCCCACACCACCCGAGACTCACAGAAGATCGCCCAGGGGGTCCTAGTCCAGCCCCCCTAAATCACCCTGGCCGGCCCTTGAACCCTGCAAGGATGGAGATTCCCCCCCCCTCCCGGGGAACCCCCTCACCGGCCTCCCCCCGCTAGCTCCCTCCCTCCCGGGGAAATCGTGTTTCCTAATATCCCACCTGGACCCCCCACTGCCACTTGAGACCACAGCTCCTTGGTCTGTCCTCTGCCCCCTGAGACCCGCCGAGTGCCGTCCCCTTGGGGACCCTGTCCCGGGGTCCCCGGGCGATGCTCTGACCTGCTCCCCACGAAGCCGGGCAGGACTCTGGGGGAGTCTCCTCTCGGGGAGCAGCCTGTCTGCAGGACACACAGCTCCCCCGGCTTCCCCCTTCCTGGGTCTGACCCCGGAGCCTCCAGCGTCCTCTGCCCCTCCGTGCACTTCCTGCAGCCAGTCCGCCCAGGCGGGGTCCTGGGGGGCCAGAGGGTCCTGCCCCCCAACTCCGCAGTCAGACGGGACTCTCAGCCAGCCGAGGAAACAGAAGGTTTATTAGACGACAGGAACAGGGTCTAACACAGAGCTTGTAGGTGCAGAGAACAGGACCCCTCAGCCGGGTCCATTTTGGGGGGCAGTGAGCCAGACACCCCCGTCTGCCCTTCACTCCATGTCCCCAGCCAGCCCCAAACTGAAACTCCCTCCAGCCCCCCTGCTCTGGGCTTTGTCCCTTTCCGGGGCCAGGTGGTCACTGGATCCCTTTGTTCTCCAACCCTTCAGCTCTCACCTGGCAGGGGGAAGGGCCCAGGCCACCAGTGGCCAGGAAACAGGGTGTCGGCCATTGTCTGTGTCCAGACCCCTGCACACACCTGCCCTCTAGGGCTCTGCAATGATCATACACCCTCATCCCACCCCCTAGATACTTAAGAACTGCCTAGGGGAAACTGAGGCACCCCCATACTATTCAGAGGAAACATTAAGAACAGTCCCACTTCGTCACAGACCCCCCTGCACCGGCTGCTCTCAAGCCCCCCTCGCTCTTCTCGTCTGCAGACGAAATCGCCCCTGCCCCAGCCCCGGCCGTTTCCCTTGCCCTCCGCTGGCCTCTCTCCTGGGGGGCCCAGACCGGGGCGCAGGGCTCCAGATGTGGCCCCCCGGCCGCAGAGCGGGGAACGGTCCCGCCCCTCGGCCCTGGCGAGGCCCCGGCTACCGCAGCCCACAATGCAGCTGGGGCCCGCTGCCGACTCCTGCCCGGCCCCTCGGCCCCCGTGAGCCCCTGGGCCACTCGGCCCCCGGCCTGTCACGGCGCCGGGGAGCCCCCCGGCCTCGGCGCAGGACCCTGCCCTGCTCCCGCTTCATCCCCTCGGGTCTCTTTGGGCTCTGCCCCGCCGCGGATCCGCCTCCCCCAGCCCAGGGTCCTCTGCCGAGGGGCTGGGGGTGCAGCCCACCCCACCCGCTAGATCGTTGACGAGGAGCCTGGCCAGCCCGGGGGCGCCCTGCTGGATCCCGGCTGCCAGCGAGCCCCGGAGCCACGGCTCCCCTCATGCCCCCCCCATCCTGCTGCCTCTCTCCTGCCCCCCCCAGGTTCTTCCCAGGCTCCCTCTTGCCCCCCCTACCTCCCTCCCTCCCTCCGTTCCCCCCTCTGGCTCCTAGCTCACCCCCTGTCATGGAGTGTGGGGGAGTCAGGCCCCTGCACCCCCACTTCCTGCGATCCCCCGGGACGCTCAGCCAGCCAGGAACACAGGCCACAACAGAGCTTGTGGGTCCAGGAAGCAGGATCCCTCAATCAGGTCCCTCTTGGGGGTGGGCCTCCCCCCATCTCCCCAGCTAGCCCCAAACAGAGACTCCCCCCCGGCCCCTCTCTTCCGGGCCAGGAGGCCACCAGATCTCTTTGTTCTCCAGCCCGGGCCCAGGAGACGGGGTGTCGGCCATTCTCCGTGCAGACCCCATCACCCCGGCCCCCTAGAGCTCTGTGACCGTCACCCCCCTGATCCCCCCACCTGGATCCTTAAGAAAGGCCTAGGGGAAACTGAGGCACCCACCCAGTATTCAGAGAAGACCTGAAGGCCATTCCCACTTCGTCAAACACCTCCTGTGCCCCCCCCCCCCCCCCAGCCTCTGGCTCCCATCCCAGGGCGATGGGGACGGGGGGGGAAGACGACAATGTGGCCGTGACTCAAGGCGGGGCCGGACGCCTGGGTCCCCATGTCCTGCCTCAGCGCAGTGACCCCAGGGCACCATTTCCCTCCCCCAGGTGCGGGACTCTGACCCCAGCGACCCCAAGAGAGAGAACATCGTCCAGCTCCTCGACGACTTCAAGATCTCGGGCATCAACGGTGTCCGTATCCTTCCATGGGGAACCCAGGCGTCCGGCTCCCAGCCCCCCTGTTCTAGTCACCAGCCCCTGCACCCCTCCCAGAGCCAGGAGAGAACCCAGGCGTCCGGGCTTCTGGCCACCCCCTGGTCTAACCCACCAGCTCCCACTCCCCTCGCAGAGCCGGGAGAGAACCCAGGCGTCCGGGCTCCTGGCCCCCCATTTCCTTGACTCCCGAGCCCAGATGTCTGCATGGTGATGGAGGTGCTGGGCCACCAGCTCTTGAAGTGGATCATTAAATCCAACTACCAGGGCCTGCCCCTGCCCTGCGTGAAGAGCATCCTGCGCCAGGTACGGGGGGCCGAGAGCCCCCCAGAGCCGGGAGAACCCAGGCATCCGGGCTCCCGGCCGCCCCCTGCTCTAACCCACCAGCCCCCACTCCCCTCCCAGAGCCAGGAGAACCCAGGCATCCGGGCTCCTGGCCCCCCCACCCCACTTGAAGCCACTGGACCTTTGGGGTGGGTCAAGGGGTCAGGCTCTGCCCAGTTCACCCAGGTCCATACAGCCCCGTATCTGACACACACACCCCAGTGCAGGGAACGGGGGAGCTCTGTGTTTGGGGAGCCTCTTCCCCTGGTCTGTCCATGCCCCCATTATCGCAAAATTGGGGGGCGGGCTGCTTTTGGGAGGTCCTGGGGGGGGGCGGGGCAGGCTGGCCCCGTCCCTACCGCCCCAGCTGCGCCCCCAGGTGCCGGTTTCGGGGGGGCTCGGCTGCCCCGGTCCCCGCCGCCCCGTGTGCGCCCCCGTGTGCCGGTTTGGGGGGGGCTCGGGCTGCCCCGGTCCCCGCCGCCCCGTGTGCGCCCCCGGGTGCCCGTTTCGGGGGGCTCGGGCTGCCCCGGTCCCCGCCGCCCCGGGTGCGCCCCCGGGTGCCCGTTTCGGGGGGCTCGGGCTGCCCCGGTCCCCGCCGCCCCGGGTGCGCCCCCGGGTGCCCGTTTCGGGGGGCTCGGGCTGCCCCGGTCCCCGCCGCCCCGGGTGCGCCCCCGGGTGCCCGTTTCGGGGGGCTCGGGCTGCCCCGGTCCCCGCCGCCCCGGGTGCGCCCCCGGGTGCCCGTTTCGGGGGGCTCGGGCTGCCCCGGTCCCCGCCGCCCCGGGTGCGCCCCCGGGTGCCCGTTTCGGGGGGCTCGGGCTGCCCCGGTCCCCGCCGCCCCGTGTGCGCCCCCGGGTGCCCGTTTCGGGGGGCTCGGGCTGCCCCGGTCCCCGCCGCCCCGTGTGTGCCCCCGGGTGCCCGTTTCGGGGGGCTCGGGCTGCCCCGGTCCCCACCGCCCCGTGTGCGCCCCCAGGTGCTGCAGGGCCTGGATTATCTCCACACCAAGTGCAAGATCATCCACACGGACGTCAAGCCGGAGAACGTGCTGCTCTGGGTGAGCGAGGGGGACGTGCGGCGCCTGGCGGCCGAGGCCACCCGCTGGCAGCAGCTGGAGGGGCCGCCCCCCCCCGCCTCCGCCGGTAGGGCCCCCCCAGCACGGGGGGAGGGGCCGGGTCCGCTCACCGCTCGGGGGGGCTGGGGGCCCGGACGCCTGGGTTCTCTCACCGCGTGGAGGGGGTGGGGGCCCGGGGGGCTGGGTTCTCACCACTTGGAGAGGGTGGGGTAGGGGCTGGGGGCCCGGACGCCTGGGTTCTCTCACCGCGTGGAGGGGGTGGGGGCCCGGGGGGCTGGGTTCTCACCACTTGGAGAGGGTGGGGTGGGGTAGGGGCTGGGGGCCCGGACGCCTGGGTTCTCTCACCGCGTGGAGGGGGTGGGGGCCCGGGGGGCTGGGTTCTCATCACTTGGAGAGAGGGGGGTGGGGGGGCTGGGGTCCCAGACGCCTGGGTTCTCTCACTGCTCAGCAGGGGTGGGGGCCCGGACTCCTGGGTTCTCTCCCTGCTTGGGGGGGGCCGGGGGCCCGGACACCTGGGTTCTCTCCGTGTCTGTCTGTTGATGCTTTGCACATGCGATGCCTTTTGTGTTCTGAGAATCTCGACCTCGTTCCCCCCCCAGTGAGCTCGGCCCCCCAGGGGATGGAGGTAAGTTCTGCATGGGGGGCTGGATGCCCTCGCACGCCCACTGCCTCGCACGCCTACCCGGGCACCTGCTCGCACTCCCTCCCCCATTGGGTAGGCATCTCTGTCCTCCTGGTTCCTTCCCGGCACGGCCCTTTGCACGCTCGGTTCCTTCCACGCCCTCCCAGCACAGCCCTTCGCACGCTCAGAGCCATCCATGCCAGCCAGGCACGGCCCTTCGCACGCTCGGTGCCTTCCCGGCACGGCCCTTCACACGCTCAGAGCCGTCCACGCCAGCCGGGCACGGCCCTTCGCACGCTCAGAGCCGTCCACAGCTCTTCGCACGCTCGGAGCCGTCCACGCCGGCTGGGCACAGCCCTTGGCCCGCTCGGGGCCTCGCTCCCCCCCGCGGCCTGTCCCGGCTCCCCCTGCCCTGCCCCGGCTCCCCCCGCCCCGCCCCGGCTCCCCCTGCCCCGCGGGCACTGACCGGGGCTCCCGGCAGCTCTCCAGGAACCGGCGCAAGAAGCTCAAGCGGAAGCAGAGACGCCAGGGCCGGCTGCTGGCCGAGCGGCTGCGGGACCTGCAGCAGCTGGAGGAGCTGGAGACGGGGGCCCCCCCCCAGGGCCCCCCCCTGCCTGGGGCCGACTCCGACACAGAGGAGGGTGAGCGTCAGCAGGGCTGTGGGGGGGGCCCTGGGGGCACGGAAGTGGGGGTTAGTGGGAGAGGGGGAAGTCAGGGGCTTGTGCGGGGGTTGGGGGGCAGGGAGATTTGGGGGGTTGCTGGGTGGGGTGGAGGGGCACTGGGGCATCACCAGGGATGTGGGGCAGGGGGGAATATGGGGGTTAGTGGGGGAGCTGCAAGTCGGGGGCTCGTGGGGCGGGTTGGGGGGCAGGGGGATTTGGGCGGTTGCTGGGTGGTGGGGAATGGCCCCCCCTTCTTCTGGGGGGTCACACCACCCCCGCTCTCCCCCCCGCAGAGTGGCCCCTCCCCGGGCAGGGCAGCCTGGCCAGCAGCCCCCAGAGCCAGACCTCGTCCTCCGGCTTCCAGGCCCTGCCGCCCTACGACGCTTGGAACGGCCACGTGGGGGGCCCCCCCCGCCGCCGGCCCCCCAGCCCCGACTCGGCCACGTCCGGCTTCTCCAGCTCCCTCTTCTCCACGGCCTCCGGCTCGGGCCAGTCCGGCAGCTCGGGCCAGCGGGGACGCGGGGGGCTGCTGGCGCCCAGCGGTGAGTGGGGGGCTCTCCCCGGCACTCAGGGATGGGGCGGGGGGGGTCTCAACCAGGGACACGAGGCCTCACTCTCCCTCCACCCCCCCCAGCCTCCGAGTTCCTGGTGAACCCCCTGGACCCCCAAAACGCTGACCGGATCCGAGTGAAGATCGCAGATCTGGGCAACGCCTGCTGGGTGGTGAGGGGGCGCTCGCGCTATGGGGCGGGCGGCTGGGTTCTGTGGGGCAGGAGCGGTTGAGGGGCTGGAGTCGGGGGAGGCTGGGTTTTGGGGGTCACTCTCCCTGCCCTGTTCTCACCCCCCCCCCATTTCAGCACAAGCATTTCACCGAGGACATTCAGACCCGGCAGTACCGGGCCCCGGAGGTTCTGATCGGCGCCAGCTACAGCACCCCGGCCGACATCTGGAGCACGGCCTGCATGGTACGGCCCCCCCCGGCCGGGCCCCCCCCCAGCCCCCCGGCCGGCCCTGACCCCCCTCTGCTCCCCACAGGCCTTCGAGCTGGCGACCGGCGACTACCTCTTCGAGCCCCACTCGGGGGACGATTACAGCAGGGACGAAGGTTGGTCGCGCCCAGACACCGGGGTAGATGGGCCTGGGGTCTGCCTGCGGGGGGGGCAGCAGGGGGAGGGAGCTGTGACTGGGGGGGGGGAAGAGGACTGGGGGCTCTGCCCTGGGGGGGAGATGGGCGTGGGGATGTGATGTGGGGGGCAGGGGCGATGGGACCGCACTGACTCCCCCCGCCCGTTTACCCCCCCAGATCACATCGCCCACATGGTGGAGCTGCTTGGTGAGATCCCCCCCCACTTTGCGCTGTCGGGGCGCTACTCGCGGGAATACTTCACCCGCCGAGGTGAGGGGCGGGGCTAGGGGGCGGTGGGGGAGGCTGGGAGGGGGGATGGGCCAGGGCATTAGCTGGGGGGGCTGGAGGGTCAGGGGCCCCCGCTGGGCGGGGGGGTCGGAGGTCCGGGGGGTCTGGGTTTGTCACGGAGTGTGGGGGAGTCAGGGCCCTGCACCCCCACTTCCTGCGATCCCCCGGGACGCTCAGCCAGCCAGGAACACAGGCCCTAACAGAGCTTGTGGGTCCAGGAAGCAGGACCCCTCCATCGGGTCCCTCTCCCCCCCATCTCCCCAGCCAGCCCCCAACGGACAAAACCCCCTCCAGCCCCGCCCCCAGCCTCCCCCTGGCTCCTCCTCCAGCCTGTGTCCCGTGTCCGGGGCAGAAGGTGACACTTGGGCCCAGGTCACCCCGATTCCCCCCCCCCCCCCAGTGCAGACAGTCCCAGCAACACCCCCAGGTCAATCTGCCCCCTCCCTGCTCCATCTCAGGGCCGGGGGGCTCAGGTGGGGCTGGGGATCGGGGGAGGCCAGGGCTGGGGGGGCTCAGGGGCGGCAGGGCTCGGGGAGCTCGGGGGGGCTGGGGGGCCCTGTACCCCAGCACTGACGCCCCCCCGCCCCCCAGGCGACCTGCGGCACATCCCCAGCCTGCGGCCCTGGGCGCTGGGCGCGGTGCTGCTGGAGAAATACGAGTGGCCCCCGGAGCAGGCGGCCGCGTTCACCCGCTTCCTGCTGCCCATGCTGGACTTCCTGCCCGAGCGGCGCCCCACGGCCGCCCAGTGCCTGCAGGGCCCCTGGCCGCGCCCCTAGGGACCCCGGCGTCCGGCCGCCCACTGCCTGCAGGGCCCCTGGCCACGCCCCTAGGGACCCCGGCATCCGGCCGCGCCCCTGGGGACCCCGGCGTCCGGCCGCTCCCCTGCGTGTCAAGGACCCTGGCGGCCAGGCTGGCCTGTCCCGGCAGAGGGGGGCCGGTTGTTGGTGTTTGGGGTCACGGCCCGTGTGGGGCTGGGAGCTTGGGGAACACTGGCCCCATGGGGCTAGGGCAGCTCTGGGCCCCCCTGTGTGGGGGAGGGGGGCTGAGCCCAGCTGGGGGCACCGTGGGGGGAACCCGCCCCCCAGCGTGTGACATTTGATTAAATGGTTTGACAAAACCCTCCTGTCAGCGTGATCCTGTTTGGGGGGTAGGAGGGACCCAGGCGTCCGGGGTCTCAGTGCGCCCCCGCCCCCGCCCGCATCCCATTGGGGTGGGAACCCAGGTGTCCAGGCAGGAGGCGGAGCCAGCCGACATTGCACTGACATTTATTCCCTGTGGGGGGCCCTGGCCCCACGGCGACAGACACACAGCAGCAGCAGCGACATGGACGGGGGGCTACGGGCCCGCCCCGGGGGGCAGCGCCCCATGGATTGCCCGGCTGGGGGCACTGGCCTGCGCGGCCCCTTCAGCTTGCCTGAGAGTGGGGTCCTCCCCTGCGGGAGAGAGGGGGGTCAGAGAGAGAACCCAGGCATCCGCCCCGCCCCCGACACGCGTGCCCCCAGCTTTCCCCGCCTCACCGCCCGCTCCAGGCGGGGAGGGACCCAGGCGTCCGGCTCCCCGTGGCCTAGCTGCTCTGGCTCCAGCCGGTCGCCGTGCGGACGTGGTGCAGGATGGACTGGACAGCCCCCGACGTGGTGCCCTGGCCCCCGATGTCCGGCGTGTGGGTCTGCGGGGAGGGGCGGGTTAGAGCAGGGCCGTGGCCGTGAACTGGGTCCCACCCCCTCCACCCTGCTCTGCCCCCCGTTCCCGTTGGGCCGCCTCTCCCAGGGGCGGAGCCACGACCCACTTGTCCCACTGGGGCAATTACCCCTCACAGGACGGCCTCCCCCAGAAGAGGCGGGACTTCCTGTCCCAGTAGCTTGCGATTGGCTAGTGCTGAGGGAAGAGGCGGGACTTGTGCTCCTGGTTGGACTCTTCCTCCCATTAAGGCGGGACTTCCCCACGCGGCCGACTGCCGCGGCCAATACTAGGGGAGGTTGGAAGGAGGTGCAGGAAGTCCCGCCCCTGCTCCCCCCTAGAGGGCAGGACTTCCTCCCTTGCCGGCCAGAGGAAGGGGCAGGGCTTACCGCCTGGTCGTCCAGGGAGGCCAGCACTGCCTGGCGGATGGTGGTGGCGAAGACGTGCAGCCTGCAAGGGGAGGAGCAAAGAGGGGCGGAGTCAGAGCAGCACAGGCCCCGCCCCCTGGGGAGGGAGGAGGATAGATGGGGCTGGGGACACTCACCGGAGGTGGGGGCGGGGGGACAGGGGGTGCAGGGGACGGGGGGGGGCTCACCGGAGATGATCCAGCATCATGCAGGCGGCCAGCAGGGTGGCCGTGGGGTTGGCGATGTTCTTGTGGGCGATGCTCTTCCCCGTGTTCCGTGTGGCCTGGGGGGGGGGCGGGCGGTGAGACCCTGATCCTGCCCCCCCGGCCCCCTTTGAACCGCGCACCCCTGCCAGTGTCTGCCCCACAGCATCCCTCACTCCAGCCCTGCACCCGCCCTGCTCCCCTCATTCCCGCCCCGCAGCCCCCCTGCACCCCTCATTGCGGCCCCCACCCCACCCCTCATTCCCGCCCCGCAGCCCCCCCGCTCACGGTCTCGAAGACGGCGAAGTCTCTCCCATAGTTGGCACCGGGCACGAGCCCCGGGCCCCCGACCAGCCCCGCACACACGTTGTTCACGATGTTCCCGTAGAGATTGGGCATCACCATGACGTCAAACTGCTGGGGGCGGGACACCAGCTGGGGGGAGAGCAGGGGGGTCAGGATGCCTGGGTTCTCTCCTGGGCTGGGGGCGGGCCCCGGACGCCGGGGTTCTCACCTGCATGGTGGTGTTGTCCACGATCATGCTGTCGAAGGAGATCTCCGGGTAGCCGCCCGCCACCTCCCGGCAGCACTGCAGGAAGAGCCCGTCGCCCAGCTTCCTGCGGGGGGGGCAGGGGGTGAGTGACCCCCTGCGGGCCCCCCCAGCAGCCCGCTCTGCCCGCCCCCCCCGGGGCCCGGCACCCACATGATGTTGGCCTTGTGCACGGCGGTGACCTTGGCGCGCCCCGTCTCGCGGGCCAGCCGGAAGGCGTAGTCGGCGATGCGCAGCGACCGCGCCCTGGTGATGATCTTCAGGCACTCCACCACGCCGGAGACGCTCTGCGGGGGGAGGGGGTCAGGACGCCAGGGTTCCCCTTGTCCCAGGCGGGGGGGCTTGGCCCTCCCCTCCCAAAAGGGGATGGACTCCTGGGATGGTTGGGGGGGGCCCAAGGTGGAGCCAAGGCACCCAGGTGGGCACAGATCCCGGGGGGTGGAGGGGGCTCCCAGGGGTGGGTGGGGCAGGGGTGGGGACCCCAGAGGCTGGTTTCCGCAGGGATGGGCAGCGACCCCAGAGGGTGGGGCTCCCTGGGAGTGGGCGGGGCTCCCTGGGAGTGGGCGGGGCTCCCTGGGAGTGGGCGGGGCCCCAGGGCAGCACCTCGTGCTCCAGGCTGCTGTACTCGCCCTCCGTGTTCTCGCGGACTATGAGGATGTCGATGTCCCGGTGCCGCGTCAGCACCCGCGGGAGGCTCTGGCAGTGGATCACATTGGCGTAGAGATCCAGGCTGGTGCTGGGGGGGGGAGGGGGTCAGAGCCCCCCCAGGACAACCAGCACCCCTCACTCCTGACCCCCAGCCCCCCTGGCGCCCCTCACTCCCGACCCACAGCCCCCCAGGGTTCCCGGCGCCCCTCACTCCCGACCCACAGCCCCCCAGGGCTCCCGGCGCCCCTCACTCCCGACCCGCAGCCCCCAGCCCCCCCTCAGCCCCGTCCCCCCCAGGCACATAGCCCCCGCTCACCGCAGGACGTTGTTTCGGGATTTGTAGGACGGCGGCAGGTTGTGGTTGGTCTCAATGTTTCCTGTCGACCAGAAACTGGTTAATCCCCAAATGCAGGAACCCAGACCAGACGGGGACCCGGGCAGGGACGCAGCCCCGCAGTGTGGGGCAGGGGGCCGGTCACCCAGGGACCCCTTGGGCGGGGGGTAGGAGCTGTGACAAAGTGGGAATGTTCTTAATGTTTTCTCTGAATACTGGGTGTGTGCCTCAGTTTCCCTCGGCATTTCTCAAGTATCCAGGTCGCAGAGCCCTGGGGGGCAGCGTGATGGGGTCTGCACAGAGGATGGCCGACACCCCGTCCCCTGCAAGGTGCCGACTGAAGGGGCTGGGGAACAAAGAGACCAGGTAGCTCCTGGCCTGGGAAAGGGACAAAGGCTGGAGGAGGGAGGGAGAGTTTCAGTTTGGGGCTGGCTGGGGAAATGGGGGGAGGCCCTGATGGGGCTCTGGCCTCCCTGCCCCCCAAGACGAACCCGGCTGTGGGGTCCTGGTCTCTGCACCTACAAGCTCTGTGTTAGACCCTGTTCCTGTCGTCTAATAAACCTTCTGTTTCCCCGACTGGCTAAGAGTCCCGTCTGACTGCGGAGTTGGGGGGCAGGGCCCCCCCACCCCAGGACCCTGCCTGGGCGGACTGGCTGTGGGAAGAGTCCTGCCTGGCTTCGTAGGGAGCAGGTCCAGAGCATGGCCCGGGGACCCCTAGGGGAGCGGGGGAAGAGGCTGGAGCCAATTATGGGGGACTCTGCCCGGCACTGGGACTGACCCTTCAGGGCGACGCGATTTCGCCGGATGGCCATGATCGCGTTCTGAATGTCGTCCTCCACCGCGTCCGAGCTCACCCGGACCTCCTCGAAGTCCACCGGGACACAGGCCTGCCTGGGGGAGGGGAGAGAGACAGGATGCCTGGGTTCTCTGGGAGGGGAGTGGGGGCTGGGAGCTAGGACTCCTGGGTTCCCACGCTCTCTGGGTCAGCACAGGGCGGCACTGAGGCCCAAGTGTCTCCAGCAGGGGGCAGTTGCCCCGATCCCCTGCCCCCATACCTGAACACCTCCTTCACGTGCAGCATCAGCTCCGGTCCGATGCCGTCTCCCGGGATCATGGTCACGGTGTGACGCCCCCCGTACTTCGCGGGAGGAGGCTGTGGGAAGAGAGGCAGTGAGAGAGAACCCAGGAGTCCGGGGTCCCAGGCCCCCCTGCCCAAACCACCAGACACCAATCCCCCCTAGAGCTAGGAGAGAACCCAGGAGTCCTGGCTCCCACCCCCCACTCTCCTCCCAGAGCTGAGGAGAGAACTCAGGAGTCCGGGCTCCCAGTCCCCTGCCTTCCCTCCCTCTGGGTCCATTTTGGCCCCCACAGTCTGGGAGCAGTACTCACGATGGGGGTGTGCTGTGGGTCGCAGGATGCACGGAGGGGGGCAGAAGAGAGAAAGGGGTTAGTTCAGCTCAGTGAGAAGGACGACAGGTCTGGGGGGGCGGGAGGCCTACCTGAAGGACCCCCCCTTCCTTCGGGGTAGAGGTTCTGAAGCTACGCCCATAGGCCATGGTACCCCGAGCCGTTGTTCTCCCTGTTCCCCCCAATCCTTGACCCATCCCCCAGCCAGCCCCCCATCTTCTAGCCACCGCATTCCCAGCCAGCCCCCCACCCATCCTGTCCACCCTCTCCTGGCTTTCGGCGCTTTGGGGTCCTGTGGCAGGGAGTTCCCCAGGCCCGCCGGCCGCTGTCCCTCCGCAGGGATAGGGGGGATTCTGCTGGCTCGCGTGCGATGGGGGGGTCGGGTCCCCGCACGGGGGATTTTCCAGCCCTGCAGCCGCCCCTCCCCCCGGCCCGTGGCCAGAGCCGGGGGAGGGGGGGGCACTCACTGACGTCAGGGTCCTGCACTCGGCACCCGGCACCTGGGGGAGAACAACGGGGGACAGGTTAGAGCCAGGGCGAGGGGGGACCAGGACGCCTGGGTTCTCTCCCCGGGTGGGGGCCGGGAGCCCGGGCGCCTGGGTTCTCTCCCCGGCTGGGGGTGGGGGCCGGGAGCCCGGGCGCCTGGGTTCTCTCCCCGGCTGGGGGGGGGGAAGGGCCGGGAGCCCGGGCGCCTGGGTTCTCTCCCCGGCTGGGGGTGGGGGCCGGGAGCCCGGGCGCCTGGGTTCTCTCCCCGGCTGGGGGGGGGGGAAGGGCCGGGAGCCCGGGCGCCTGGGTTCTCTCCCCGGCTGGGGGGGGGGGGGAAGGGCCGGGAGCCCGGGCGCCTGGGTTCTCTCCCCGGCTGGGGGGGGGGGGAAGGGCCGGGAGCCCGGGCGCCTGGGTTCTCTCCCCGGCTGGGGGGGGGGGAAGGGCCGGGAGCCCGGGCGCCTGGGTTCTCTCCCCGGCTGGGGGTGGGGGCCGGGAGCCCGGGCGCCTGGGTTCTCTCCCCGGCTGGGGGGGGGGGAAGGGCCGGGAGCCCGGGCGCCTGGGTTCTCTCCCCGGCTGGGGGGGGGGGGGAAGGGCCGGGAGCCCGGGCGCCTGGGTTCTCTCCCCGGCTGGGGGGGGGGAAGGGCCGGGAGCCCGGGCGCCTGGGTTCTCTCCCCGGCTGGGGGGGGGGAAGGGCCGGGAGCCCGGGCGCCTGGGTTCTCTCCCTGGCTCGGGGGGGTTCACTCTTGCTTGCCCCAGAGGATGCTGGGAACTGGACCCAGGGGCTGGAGTCTCTCTAGCGCCCTCTACGGGGCTGGGCAAGGTCACCCCTTCCATCCCCCCTCCACCCCGAGGCTGAGGATAGCCTCAGCCAATCAGAATCGGCCGCTTCGCTGTGGCCCGCCCAATCGGGGAAGCCGGCCCAATCAGCAACGGCCCACGGTGACGAAACGACCAATTGAAAGAGACTATCAGGCTTGGCCCCGCCCTAAGTCTTTGGAAGCGCCTCTTTGCCGCCCCCTTCAGGCGTTCCAACTAATTAGCTCCGCTAAGGTCGGTCAAGCCCCACCCATCTCCTCGGCCCTGTTCCAATCAGAACTAAGCCTCTGACGCTCGCCCCGCCCATTTCCTTCCTCCCCCAATCAACTCAAAGCTGGTCGGACAGCCCCTCTCCAACTGCAGCGTCGACTCCTGATTGGTCCCGGCCTCTACGGGGGTCCTGTCCAATGAAGAGGCCGCTGCGCCATCCTGCCCCGCCCATTCCACTCCCCCACGTCCAATCAGGAGCCGCCCCCGCGGGTGGAGCCGGGCCGCGCGCCGGCTGGTCCTCCCGCCTTATCCCCCCCGCCGTGCAGCCCTCCTTACCGGGCGGGGGCCCAGCAGGGCGGCTCTCCACAGCTGCCTCGTCGCCACCAGAGCCGCCGCCATTGCAAAGCCGCGCGCGACACACAAGACCAGCGCGCCCCCGCTCCTGCGACACCTCGTCAGCTAAGTCCCGCGAGAGCTCCGGCTCGGAAATCTCGCGAGATCTCTCTCGGGAAAACTCAATGCCACGCCTATTTTCTGCGAATCGTCAGCGCCATATACATCCCGGCGGCCATTTTGTAGCATCAGGTTGGGGGCTCTCCAGAGACGTCCTGAGAGACGCATGCGCATTGACGGCCCTGTGGCTTGTTTCTCGCTCCTTGGGGGCCAATAAGTCTCGGCGGCCATTTTGTCCCTGGATGTCTCTGTGATTGCTAGGGAGGATGCGCGAGGAGACGTAGCGCGCGTGCGCGCTGATGAGGCCGCGCCTTTTCTCACTCGCGGGTGGCCAAAATAAGTCACGGCGGCCATTTTATTGCTCGAAATCCAGGGGAAATCTCGCGGGCGCTTGCTCGGCGCAGAGCCGTGGTCCCCCGCGCCGCTTGTCGCTCCGCCCCGCGCCAGATAAATCCCGGCCGCCATTTCCTTTCCGTGGGAGGGCGAAAGCCACGTCCACGCTGGGTCACGTGGCCGGTCGGGGGAGCTGCTGATTGGCTGGCGGCGGCAGGCGCCTTCCCGACACGCTCCGCGGCGGCGGTCCCAGGTCTTCGGCCACGGGCGGCGATGGCGCTGGCGGGGATCGCGGTGCTCCTGGCGGCGGCGGCGGCGCTGGGCGGGGCCACAGGTACCGGGCCCCGCCCCCTGCCGGTCCCACTCGGGCCCCGGCCCTGAGACCCCCGCGGGGCCCCGAGCGCGGGGGGGCGGAGCTCTAGGCGGTCTGGGGGCGGGGCCAGAGAGGGGCGGGGCCCAGGGGGCGGGGCCAGAGAGGGCGGGGCTCTAGCAGGTCTGAGGAGGCTGGGCCAGGGTCTGGGGGGGCTGGGCTGTGGGGTATGCTCTGGGTCTGAGGGGGCCGGGCTCTGGGGCGGGGCCAGAGAGGGGCGGGGCTCTAGGAGGTCTGGGGGGCGGGGCTGATCTGGGGGGGCAGGGCCAGGTCTCAGGGGGCTGGACTCCGGCTATGGGACAGGGCCAGGGAGGGGCAGGGATCTGCGGGGCTGGGCTGGGGTCTGGGGGGGTGGGGCCAGAGGGGCGGGATCTGGGGGGCTGGGCTGGGGGCTGGGGGGGTGGGGATGTGGGGTAGGGCCAGAGAGGGGCAGGGATCTAGGAGATCTAGGGGCAGGGCTAGGGTCTGAGGGGGCGGGGCCAGAGGGGCGGGGATCTGGGGGGCTGGGCTGGGGGGGTGGGGATGTGGGGTAGGGCCAGAGAGGGGCAGGGATCTAGGAGATCTAGGGGCAGGGCTAGGGTCTGAGGGGGCGGGGCCAGGGAGGGGCGGGGATCTGCGGGGCTGGGCTGGGGTCTGGGGGGGTGGGGATGTGGGGTAGGGCCAGAGAGGGGCAGGGATCTAGGAGATCTAGGGGCAGGGCTAGGGTCTGAGGGGGCGGGGCCAGAGGGGCGGGGCCAGAGGGGCAGGGATCTGGGGGGCTGGACTGGGGGCTGTGGGGGTGGGGCTGTGGGGTAGGTCCAGAGAGGGGCGGGGATCTAGAAGCTCTGGGGGCGGGGCTAGGGTCTGAGGGGACCAGACTCTGGCTATGGGGCGGGGCCAGAGAGGGGCGGGCATCTAGGAGGTTTGAGGAGGCGGGGCTAGGTTCTGGGGGGGCGGGGCAGTGGGGTAGGGCCAGAGAGGGGTGGGGATCTAGGCGGTCTGGAGGCGGGGCCAGGGTCTGAGGGGGTGGGGCCACAGTCTGAGGGGCGGGGCCGACTCTCACCACTCCCCCCACCCACAGGTGAGACGTGCCCGGAGCCCACCATCGTCCCATCCTATTACACCACGGCCGACGCCGTCATCTCCTCCGAGAGCGTCTTCGTGGTGGAGATCGCGCTCACCTGCCGCAACGGGGCGCAGGTACGGGGGGAGCCCGGACGCCTGGGTTCTCGCTTGGCCGGGGCTCTGGGGTGGGGCTGGGAGCCCAGATACCTGGGTTCGCTCCTGGCCGGGGTAGGGAGATTGGGGGGTTGGGAGGCTCTTGGCCCAGGGCTAGCTGGAGTGGGAGGCTGGTTGGGGGCGGGGGCTGGTCCCTTGGGAGCTGACCTCACAGGGTCTGGTGAAGGCCATTCAGCATCTTCACTGGGGGGGGGGCGTGGGGGGCTGGAGCGTGGGGGGGGCAGAGCGGGGAAGGGGGGAGGTGGTGCTGTGGCCCGGGCCAGCTCCCGCCCCTGGACCCCACGGTGCTAGGCTCTGTCTCTCCTCCGCAGAATGTCGCCCTGTACGCTGACGTCAATGGCAAACAGTTCCCCGTCACCCGGGGGCAGGACGTGGGGCGCTACCAGGTAACGTCAGGGGCAGGCTGGGGGGCTGGGAGCCAGGACTCCTGGGTTCTCTCCCCGGCTCTGGGAGTTCAGTGAGTGGGGGTCTGGGGGTGCACTGACAGGTTTCCCCCCCAGGTCTCATGGAGCATGGAGCACAGGAATGCCCGGTCGGGCACCTATGAAGTGAAGTTCTTCGACGAGGAGTCGTACAGCGCCCTGCGCAAGGTGAGGGGCCTGGCTCCATGGGGTCTGCGGGACGGGGGGAGATGGGAGGCAGGAATGGGAGAGGGTTTGGGGGCCGTTAGCCCTGCCTCAGTGGCTGTGGTCAAGTTCTGCTGCCTGGGGGGTCATCTGCAGGGGCCCCCCCCGACTGACACCCCATTTCCTCCTCCCCCCCCAGGCCCAGCGCAACAACGAGGACATATCAGCGATCCGAGCCCTGTTCACAGTCAGCGTGGATCACCGGGTGAGAGGGGGGCTGTCCCTGTGATGGGGGGCGGGGCAGTGTCCCCTGGGGTAAGGGAAGGGCTGTGGCTGTATCCCCCATGGTGAGGGGGCGAGGCTCACTCAGGGGAGGGGGGACGGGGCTGTATCCCCCGGAGTATGGGGGCGGGCTCACCCAGGGCATGGGGGGGGGCAGGCTCAACCAGGGGATGGGGGTCTGGGCTGCGTCCCGCACGGGTGGGGTGCCTGGATCCCCCTGGGGGCAGGGCTGGGTCCTTTAGGTGCAGGGGTGGATCCCCCCGGGGATGAGGGGCTGGGCTGTGTCACCTGCGCTGGGTGTGGCTGGGGGGCAGCCGTGGGGTGGGCTCAGGAGGCGGCTGACCCCCCCGTCTCCTGCAGGGCGCCTGGAGTGGACCCTGGGTCTCCACGGAGGTGCTGGCTGCCGCCATCGGGCTCCTCGTCTACTACCTGGCCCTGAGCGCCAAGGGGACCATCCAGGCCTGAGGGGGAGCCGGGGTCCCCCTGTGGGGCCGCCTGCTGCCCCGCTGAGTCCCCTGCTGGCCCCCAATAAACACTGTCCCAACCCGCTCGGCTCGCTCTGCTTCTGGGGCGCGGGAACTGGGGGTACTGCGGCGCGGGGCTCCACGGCCGGCCCCCTCCCAGAGACACGGCCCCAGCTCTGGGTGGGGGTGGCTTTCAGCACCCCCACCGTTAACCGTGTCCCAGCACCACGGGGCACACGGCACGGGGGGGCCGCTCTCGGGTTAGCGGGGGCGAATGTAGCTGGACGCCCGGTGACCGTGACCATCCTGTAAGGAAATTAACACCCCAGCCGAGGGGCGACACGGCCCCGGGGAGGCGGGCGAAACGGGCACTAGAGGGTCCAGCGAGAAACGCAAAACGCCAGCGAGGCGAACCAGCAAAGCGAAAGGAGCCATGCGAGGCCAGAGGGCACCCTTGAACCCGAGAAATCCTCGCGGGGAGGCGGGAGGAGCCCGACCTCTGGCGAGTGAAGCGTGAAAATACCGTGGGGAGGCCGAAGGAACGTGAGAGCAGCGAGCCGGGGACCCGGACACTCCCAGCAAAACAGGCTCTGTCCCGCCGAAGCAGGAAGCTGCTAACCAACCCGTGGGGCCCCTGGGCGCTGGCTGTGCTGAGGGAGCAGTCAAGGACGACAAGGCCTTTGCGGAGAAACTCAGTGAATTCTTTGCATGGGTCTTCACGGCTGACGGGCGGGAGATTCCCAGACCTGAGCCGGTCTCGTTCGGCGACAGGTCTGAGGAACTGCCCCAGACTGAGGTGTCACGAGAACAAATGGATAAACTAAACGGCGGTAAGTCCCCGGGACCGGGGGGATCCACCCAAGAGTTGGGAAGGACTCAGAGGTGAAGTTGCAGAACTAACAACCGGGGTTTGTAACCTGCCCTTTAAATCCACTTCTGTCCCGCTGACGGGAGGGGAGCGAATGTGACCCCACAATCGCTCCAAAGGGCTCCCGAGGTGACCCCGGCGATCCCGGGCCGGTGGCCTGACTCCAGGACCGGGCAACTGGGGGAAACTCGCAAAGCCCAGAACTGTCAGCCAGCGGGATGAGCGGAGTTTGTTGGGGAGGAGCCCCCCGGGTTTTCGTAACGGGAAATTGGGCCTCCCCCATCGGCTGGACTCCGCTGAGGGGCCGACAAGCGCGTGGACGAGGGGCCGCGGGGGCAGCCAAGGGTGGGGTAAGAGGGACGGTAACTGGACAGGAGACAACGGGCAGCTCAGCCTTTCGCCTGGAGAGCGGTAAATCGTGGGTCCCCCAGGGGTCTGCCCTGGGCCCAGTCCTGTGGACGTGCATAAATGCCCTGGGAAAGGGGGTAACCGGTGAGGTGGCAAAATTTGCAGAGGAGATGTCGCGGGGTCCCCGGGCCATGCTCGGACCTGCTCCCCCCAAAGCCGGGCAGGACTCTGGGGACCCTCCCCTCTCGGTGCCGACTGTCCCCGGGGCAAGACGCTGCCCCACCTTCCACCATCCTGGGTCCGGCCCCGGAGCCTCCAGCCTCCCCTGCCCCACCAGGCACTTCCCGCAGCGTGTCCCCCCAGGTGGGGTCCTGGGGGGGGCAGAGGGCCCTGCCCCCCAACTCCGCAGTCAGACGGGACTCTCAGCCTGCTGGGGAAACAGGTTTATTAGACAGGAACAGGGTCTAGCACAGAGCTTGTAAGTGCAGAGACCAGGACCCCTCAGCCGAGTCCACCCTGGGGGGCAGGGAGGCCAGACCCCAGTTCTGGCCCCCCCGCCGTTTCCCCAGCCAGCCCCAAACTGAAACTCTCCCTCCCTCCTCCGGCCTTTGTCCCTTTCCCGGCCAGGAGCCAGCCACCTGGTCTCTTTGTTCCCCAGCCCCTTCAGTCGGCACCTTGCAGGGGACGGGGTGTCAGCCATTCTCTGTGCAGACCCCATCATGCTGCCCCCCAGGGCTCTGCGACCATCACCCCCCTGATCCCCCACCTGGATACTTGAGAAATGAATAGGGGAAACTGAGGCACCCACCCAGTATTTAGAAAAAGCACGAAGACCATTCCCACGCTGTCACCGTACAGAACTCCTCCAGACAGTTACCTCCCAGGCAGCCTGCGCAGAGCTGCCGAGGGACCCTCGAAGCTGAGTGACGGCAGCAAAGTGGCAGATGAAATTCAACGTGGTAACTGCAAAGTGACGCACGGGGAACCGTCCTCCCAGCGAGCCCTGCACGCCGATGGGTCTGGATTCGCTGTTCCCGCCGCCGAGAGATCGTGGGGCCGCTGCGGCGCGTTCCGCAAACAGCCCCTCCGAGAGCGGCCGGGCCTCCGTGGGAGAGGAGAAGCCACGTTGCCTCGAAGGCTGCAGGCCGACGGGGTCGCCCCGGCTCCGAAAAGATCGGTTGGAAGTGGAGACGGTTCCGAGCAGGGCAGCAGAACTGATGCAGGGTCTGGAGCGGCTGCCGGCCAGGGACTTGTCCGTTTGGAAATGAGGCAGCTCGGGGGGGATACGATGGGGATCTACAAATGGCCCCTGGAGGTGGTGAATAAGGACGTGTTGTCCACTGCTAATAACACAAACTAGGGTCACCAAAGGACATGAGCCGGCCACAGGTTTAACACGAACAAAGGACGTATTTCCTCACACAGCCCACAGTCGACCTGTGGAACTCCTTGCCAGAGGATGTTGTGAAGGCCAAGACTATAGCAGGGTACAGAAAAGCACTCGATCACTTCCCGGCGCATGGGCCCAGCCATGGCTATTACCCAGCCTCTGTGTGCCAGGAGCTGGCACTGGGCGCAGGGGATGGTCACTTGCTGACTCCCTGTTCGGCTCACTCCCTCTGGGCGCCTGGCACTGGCCGCTGTCGGCCGACGGGACACCGGCCTAGCTGGGCCTTTGGGCTGACCCAGCCTGGCCGCTCTTATGGGGGGTCATGGCCCCCCTGGCTGTCACAGATCTGCAGGGCCAGGGCTATTGCCCTGCTTAGGAACAGCCCCTGGGGGTCACATTGTCCCTGGGGGCAGCCACTGGCTTCCCTACCCTCCCAGACCCACCTTGGAGCCTGCAGCCCCCCTGAACTGGATCCATGGGGGAACCCTGCCCCCCAACTTCCTTGATCCAGAGTGACTCCACTGGCAGTGTGAATGCAGGAGGGTTTCCCAAAGACCCTGACCCCAGCTTCGCCTTCCAGCTGCTCCCACTTCACACACGGGCCAGACCTCAGCCACACCTGGGTCTCTGCAAAGCAAACACCCCCCTCCCCTCCAGTTAACCAGATGGGGGAAACTGAGGCATGCACAGAAATCATCCAATATCATATGAAAAATCCCCATTCCACCAGCCCAGCTGCCCCCTTCTCTGCAGGGTGTGAGATGGGGGGTGGGGGGGGCTCTCACACCATGGCCCAGCCCCTGCCCCCCGCACCTCTAGCATCCCTCTGGCTGGTGGGGCCAGGGACAAGGCTGGGAGCAGGCAGTGGGGGACGCTGCATTCACTGGCCACCCCCTGACTCGGCCCTACTAGACCCCTCCCCCCAGAGCCAGGGCAAGAACCCAGGAGTCCGACTGAAGAGGCGGGCCCTGGCCTGCTCTGTCAGCTGTGGGGGAAGAGGGGGACAAACCTCAGGGAGGGGTTCTCTGAGATTGGCTGCATCCAGCACAGAGCCCCTCTGGAGAACTCCACTGAGCCCCCCAGCACGTGCCCCAGTGCCTGGCCCTGACTGCCAGGGAGAGCACCCCCTGCCAACAGGTCGGGAGTGAGGGGCACTGGCAGGGCTGGGGGGGCAGGGCTGGGCTAGCAGGGGCTGTGGGTCGGGAGTGAGGGGCACAGGCGGGGTTGGGGGGGGCCAGGGCCAGGCTAGCAGGGGCTGCGGGTCGGGAGTGAGGGGCACCAGCAGGGCTGGGGGGGCAGGGCTGATCTAGCAGGGGCTGTGGGTCGGGAGTGAGGGGCACAGGCGGGGTTGGGGGGGGGCCAGGGCCAGGCTAGCAGGGGCTGCGGGTCGGGAGTGAGGGGCACCAGCAGGGCTGGGGGGGCAGGGCTGATCTAGCAGGGGCTGTGGGTCGGGAGTGAGGGGCACAGGCGGGGTTGGGGGGGGCCAGGGCCAGGCTAGCAGGGGCTGCGGGTCGGGAGTGAGGGGCACCAGCAGGGCTGGGGGGGCAGGGCTGATCTAGCAGGGGCTGTGGGTCAGGAGTGAGGGGCACCGGCGGGGGGGGGGGCTGTCTCACTGTCTGTCCTGATGATCATCAGGGTCTCACCCAAGCCCCCCGTGGGAGTCCATAGCCCAGCCCCCCCCCACCTTTGCACTGGGGCGGGTATTGCTGGGTGTCCCCGTCCCAGACCCGACTCCCCCTCCCTGCCCCAGAGCATCCCATGGGTAGTTCCCAAGTCCCAGCCTGTCACCCCTGGGGGGCAGCGGGGCTCCCCCAGTCCCGACTCTCTGGCGACAAGAATCCAGGGCGATGCCCCCAAACCCCCTCCCTGCACCCCCAACCGCCCGGACTCCTGGGTTCTCTCCCCAGCTCGAGGAGGGGAGTTGGTGGGTGGGGCGGGGGATCTAATTTCCCAGCATCCCCTGGGAGTTGGACAGTCCCCTCTGTGTTCCCAGAAACTGCCCCTCCCCAGCAGCAAGTACCAGGAAATCCAGCCCCCCACCCCCCCGCCAGCTCTGCCGGTGCCCCTCACTCCCGACCCGCAGCCCCCTCCCCCCCGCAGCCTCCCCAGCGCCCCTCACTCCCGACCCGCAGCCCCCTGCCCCCCCAGCCTCCCCAGCGCCCCTCACTCCCGACCCGCAGCCCCCTGCCCCCCCAGCCTCCCCAGCGCCCCTCACTCCCGACCCTCAGCCCCCTGCCCCCCCAGCCCCCCTCATTCCCGACCCACAGCCCCCAGTCTCCCTAGTGCCCCTCAGTCCCGACCCACAGCCCGCTGCCCCCCCAGCCCCCCTCAGTCCCGACCCACAGCCCCCCACCTCCCCAGCGCCCCTCACTCCCGACCCGCAGCCCCCAGTCTCCCTGGTGCCCCTCACTCCCAACCTGCAGCCCCCCACCTCCCCAGCGCCCCTCACTCCCGACCCGCAGCCCCCAGTCTCCCTGGTGCCCCTCACTCCCAACCTGCAGCCCCCCACCTCCCCAGCGCCCCTCACTCCCGACCCACAGCCCGCCCCCAGCCTCCCCAGTGCCCCTCACTCCCAACCTGCAGCCCCCCACCCCCCGGGCCCCTCACTTCCCTGCCCCCCTCCCGTGCCCCTCACTCCCGACCCGCAGCCCCCTGCCCCCCCCCCAGTCTCCCTGGTGCCCCTCACTCCCGACCCGCAGCCCCCTGCCCCCCCCCCAGTCTCCCTGGTGCCCCTCACTCCCGACCCGCAGCCCCCTGCCCCCCCCCCAGTCTCCCTGGTGCCCCTCACTCCCGACCCGCAGCCCCCTGCCCCCCCCCCCAGTCTCCCTGGTGCCCCTCACTCCCGACCCGCAGCCCCCTGCCCCCTAGCTCTGGTAGCAGGGCGTCACCCCTTTCCCAGTCCAACTTCTCTGCGCCCCCATGGAATTTACCCAGCCGAGACGGGGGTGGGGTCACACTGAGGGGATCCCCCTCCAGAGCAGGGGGCGAGAACCCAGGAGTCTTGGCTCCCAGCCCCGCTCCCCGCCCGGGGAGGGGCCGGGCTCGGGGGGTGGGGTCTGACTCCGGATTATGTCACACTCTCTGCAGCCGCAGTGGGGAGCGGAGCGGCTCGGGTGCAGGTAGGGGCTGGGGGGGCTCGGTCCGCTCGGCTTCCCCTGCCCCCCCGGCCCGGGGCGGGGGCCGGCGCCTGCTGCGAGCCGGGAGGGGGCACCTGCGGGGGGGCTGGGCTGGGGGAGGGGCGCAGGGCTGGGGGGGCTGGTTTGTCTTCGAAAAGGGGGATGGGGGGATGTCAGGTTGGGGGCTGCTCTGAGGGGGGGCGAGGGGCCCTGGGGGGCCGGCTGTGGGGGGGAGGGGCTGGGCGTGGCGGGTCCCGGCTGGGGGGCTGCGGGAGGGTGTGATGGGGGTTGTGGGTCTTGCACGTTGGGTGTGGCAGGTGTTGCACGTTGTGATTTGTGAAGTATGTTCCGTGTCGATGGGGGGCGTGTTGTGTCTGGCCTGTGGGGTGGGGTGGCGGGTTGTGGGTTGCGATGTGTGGGGTGGGGTGGCGGGTTGTGGGTTGCGATGTGTGGGGTGGCGGGTTGCGATGTGACCTGTGGGTTGTGTGGGGCTGTGGCAGGTTGTGGGGTGGGGGTGGCAGGTTGTGGCGGGTTGTGGGTTGCGATGTGTGGGGCTGTGGCGGGTTGTGGGTTGCGATGTGTGGGGCTGTGGCAGGTTGTGGGTTGCGATGTGTGGGGCTGTGGCAGGTTGTGGGTTGCGATGTGTGGGGTGGGGTGGCGGGTTGCGGGTTGCAATGTGACCTGTGGGTTGTGTGGGGCTGTGGCAGGTTGTGGGTGGGGTGGCAGGTTGTGGCGGGTTGTGGGTTGCGATGTGTGGGGTGGGGTGGCAGGTTGTGGCAGGTTGTGGGTTGCGATGTGTGGGGTGGGGTGGCAGGTTGTGGCGGGTTGTGGGTTGCGATGTGTGGGGTGGGGTGGCAGGTTGTGGCAGGTTGTGGGTTGCGATGTGTGGGGTGGGGTGGCAGGTTGTGGCGGGTTGTGGGTTGCGATGTGTGGGGTGGGGTGGCAGGTTGTGGCGGGTTGTGGGTTGCGATGTGTGGGGCTGTGGCAGGTTGTGGGTTGCGATGTGTGGGGTGGGGTGGCGGGTCGCGGGTTGTGCGCTGCACTGGGTGGGAGCCAGGGCTGGGCGCGGCCTTTGTGTGGGTCGGGGGGGGGCATCCCGGGGACCGGAGCTTGGGAAGGGGATGGGAGGAATTAAGGGGGGGGCCAGACTGGCTGCTCCCCAAAAGGCACCGGTAATGGGGGGGCTGGAATTCATGTGGGGAAGACTCTAGATGGGGGGCAGGAGCTCCTGCCTGCGCCCCTCACTCCTGACCCGCAGCCCCTGCCCCCCACCTCTCTGCTGCCCCCCACCATGTGTCTGGAGGGAGACGCGGGGTATTTAGGGGACTAACCAAGAATCAATCATCGTTTGTCCTGCTGATTATCGGGGAAGAGACTTGTCCCCCTCCCCGAGCCGGGGAGAGAACCCAGGCGTCCGGGCTCCCTGGGCCCCCTGCTAGCCCAGCCCTGCCCCCCCCCGAGGTTCGGTGGGTCTGTTTGTGGGGGTGTCTGAAAGTTAAGGGGCCCTTGGAATCCCCCCCAGCCCATCCCCCGCCCCGGGAAGGGTGGGGTCGTGGCAGGTGCTTGGGGGAGGGGAATTTCCACATGGGCTGCAGGCAAATTAGCTGGGGGGGGAGACCTGGCTCTGGATACGTGGGGGGGAGGGGATTGCACAGGGATGTGGCCACACAACCCCCCTCCCTTCCCAGGGCTGGGAGAGAACCCAGGAGTCCTGGTGGGGGACAGACCTGGGAGGAACCCAGGAGTCCGGGGAGAAGGGGCCTGGCTGCAGCCATGGGTGGGGTTTGGTCCTTTCCCTCCAGGGGCTTTGGCTCCATCAGCCCGGTGGGGGTTTCTGTGGGGAGACAGCCCCCCACCCGGAGCCCAGGGGCCAGGGCCCAGCGTGACACCGGCCCCCACTGCGCCCGGACTGGCCAGGGCAGGGTCACCTGTCAGACCCGGTTACTGGGTTAGAGCGGGGGTGGGGGGGCTGGGAGCCCGGACTCCTGGGTTCTTTCCCTGGTGCTGGGAGCCAGGAGTTGATGGAGCTGGGATCCCCCCATCCCGGGTGCCCCGTTTCCGTCTCCCCCCCCCCCCGGCATCCGGCCAGGGACACGCAGACAAGAACCCATTTGTGTTGAGTCTGAGAGCCGCCCCACCCCCACACTTCCGCTGACCCCCAGCCCGGCCCCGAGCCCCTACAATGGGGCGCCTGTCGGGGCCGAGCTGGGGGGCAGGGCCGGGCTAGCAGGGGCTGCAGGTCGGGAGTGAGGGGCACCCTCCCCCCCCATTCTCTTGGTCTCATTTTCCCCTGGTTGTGGGGGGGGGGTCAGAGCCCTTAACTCTCTGCTGTCTGGCTCGGGGAGGGGGCTGCGCCTGGTGGGGTGGGCGGGAGCCCGGACGCCTGGGTTCTCTCCCTCGCCCCTGCTGGGGTCAAGGTGACTGGGGACCATTCTCCCATTGCCTCTCGGTTGCCGTGGAAACCCCGGAGGTGCAGCAGTGGGGTCTGGGGGGAGGGGGAGACGCAACCGACGACGCCCGGCCCTCCCCCGAACCCCCCCCGGGGGCCCCCTGTCCAGCGCGGCCCCCCCTGCAGGACCCCCCAGCCTGCGAGACCCACCCCCCTCAGCACCCACCACGCCCCCCGCAGCCCCCTGTCCAGCGCGGCCCCCCCGCAGGACCCCCCCAGCCTGCGAGACCCCCCCGCAGGACCCCCCAGCCTGCGAGACCCACCCCCCCGCAGCCCCCTGTCCAGCGCGGCCCCCCCGCAGGACCCCCCAGCCTGCGAGACCCACCCCCCCCCGCAGCCCCTGTCCAGCGCAGCCCCCCCGCAGGACCCCCCAGCCTGCGAGACCCACCCCCCCACAGCCCCCTGTCCAGTGCGGCCCCCCCGCAGGACCCCCCAGCCTGCGAAACCCCCCCGCAGGACCCCCCAGCCTGCGAGACCCACCCCCCCCGCAGCCCCCTGTCCAGCGCGGCCCCCCCGCAGGACCCCCCAGCCTGCGAGACCCCCCCGCAGGACCCCCCAGCCTGCGAGACCCACCCCCCCCGCAGCCCCTGTCCAGCGCGGCCCCCCCGCAGGACCCCCCAGCCTGCGAGACCCACCCCCCCCACAGCCCCCTGTCCAGTGCGGCCCCCCCGCAGGACCCCCCAGCCTGCGAGACCCCCCCGCAGGACCCCCCAGCCTGCGAGACCCACCCCCCCGCAGCCCCCTGTCCAGCGCGGCCCCCCCGCAGGACCCCCCAGCCTGCGAGACCCACCCCCTGTGACGATGTGACTCAGCAGGGAGGGGGGAGTGTTGACCTGGGAATGTGCCCTGGGGATGGGAGACCTGAGAACCTGTCACCTGAGCCAGGAGGGGGAGGGGGAGGTCCCCGCAGGACCCCCCAGCCTGCGAGACCCCCCTGCAGGACCCCCCAGCCTGCGAGACCCACCCCCCCACAGCCCCCTGTCCAGCGCAGCCCCCCCGCAGCACCCCCCCACAGGACCCCCAGCCTGCGAGACCCACCCCCCCACAGCCCCCTGTCCAGCGCGGCCCCCCCCGCAGCACCCCCCCACAGGACCCCCAGCCTGCGAGACCCACCCCCCCACAGCCCCCTGTCCAGCGCAGCCCCCCCGCAGGACCCCTCTGCCTGTGAGACCCCTCCCCCCCGCAGCACCCACCACCCCCCCTGCAGCCCCCTGTCCAGCGCGGCCCCCCTGCAGCACCCCCCCACAGGACCCCCAGCCTGCGGGACCCACCACCCCCCCGCAGCACCCAACACGCCCCACAATTCCCACCCCCTCCCGAGACACCCTGTGACCCCTCGCCGTGCTGCAGCCCCCCCCAGCGCCCCGACATCCCCCACTGGCTCCATCCACGCTGGGAGCGTGACCCAGCCAAACCCTGGCCCCAAAGGCCCCCCCAGCAGGATCTTGCCCCCCGCCCACTGCTGGGGCTGAGAGACTAGACCAGGGGTGGGGGCACCAGATCCAGGGGGCAGGGAATGGGGCAGGGGCCTGTCCCCTCTGGGGGGCGCCAGTTCCCACCCGGCCCCAGGACGACCGGCTGGCTCGGGTGGGGGGTCAGAGACCTTGGGGACAATCCCCCCCCAACACAGCCCATCTGCCCCCCCTTCTCCCTCTGCTCAGGGCGCCTCTGACAGACTCGGCCGCTCGCCTCATTAACTCCCCGGCTGCTGGGAGAATTTTTTTCCAAGAAACCAACCATAGGACTAGCAGGGGCTGCGGGGCGGGAGTGGGGGGCGCCAGCGGGGCTGGGGGGGGCAGGGCCGGACTAGCAGGGGCTGCGGGGCGGGAGTGGGGGGCGCCGGCGGGGCTGGGGGGGGGCAGGGCCGGACTAGCAGGGGCTGCGGGGCGGGAGTGGGGGGCGCCGGCGGGGCTGGGGGGGGCAGGGCCGGACTAGCAGGGGCTGCGGGGCGGGAGTGGGGGGCGCCGGCGGGGCTGGGGGGGGCAGGGCCGGACTAGCAGGGGCTGCGGGGCGGGAGTGGGGGGCGCCGGCGGGGCTGGGGGGGGGCAGGGCCGGACTAGCAGGGGCTGCGGGGCGGGAGTGGGGGGCGCCGGCGGGGCTGGGGGGGGCAGGGCCGGACTAGCAGGGGCTGCGGGGCGGGAGTGGGGGGCGCCGGCGGGGCTGGGGGGGGCAGGGCCGGGCTAGCAGGGGCTGCGGGGCGGGAGTGGGGGGCGCCGGCGGGGCTGGGGGGGGCAGGGCCGGGCTAGCAGGGGCTGCGGGGCGGGAGTGGGGGGCGCCGGCGGGGCTGGGGGGGGGCAGGGCCGGACTAGCAGGGGCTGCGGGGCGGGAGTGGGGGGCGCCGGCGGGGCTGGGGGGGGGGCAGGGCCGGACTAGCAGGGGCTGCGGGGCGGGAGTGGGGGGCGCCGGCGGGGCTGGGGGGGGGCAGGGCCGGGCTAGCAGGGGCTGCGGGGCGGGAGTGGGGGGCAGGGCTGGACTAGCAGGGGCTGTGGGTCGGGAGTGAGGGGCACCGGCAGGGCGGGGGGGCTGCAGGTCTTTCCCCTCCTCTCGCTCCTCCTCCCTATTAATAATTCATGACCCCTCCCCCGTGGCCGGCGCTCTTCCATCTGTTCCCTGTCCGTCCGTCCCTCCGTCCGTCTCCTGCTGGGGGAGGGGAGGAGAGGGGAGGGGCTGGGGGATCCCGCTGGGTTGACGAGATAAGCCCCTGGCCTGGTAATTGTCCGGGGATTGGGGGGCTCTCAGGGTGGAGGAATGTGGGGGGAGGGGCGGCGCTCCACCCCAGAGCTGGTTGCATGGATCTCGCTCACGGATGGTGCTTCTCCCCCACCAGGTGCAGTGAGCGACCCACGGCGCCCCCAGCCAGCGCGGCCGGACTGAGCGGCCCCAGCCCGCGGGGAGGATGGCTCCCACGTGGGGCCGGCTGCTCCGGCTCTGGCCTCTGCTGCTGGGCCTGGCCAAGGCCCTCACCATCCCCAAGGAGTGTGAGTAGCTGGGGGGTTCGGGTCCTTCCCCCCTTGAGCCAAAAGTGGTGCGGTCCTGGGGTCCGCAGATGCTGGATCCCTCCCGTTTCCCTGCCATGGTACAATCCAAGTTTCAACCCATAGCTGCAGCCAGGACCATGGAGGGGGCTCCGGGGGTTGCAATGGGCTGTAGCTGCAGCCAGGACCATGGAGGGGGCTCCGGGGGTTGCAAAGGGCTGTAGCTGCAGCCAGGACCACGGACAGGGCTCCGGGGGTTGCAATGGGCTGTAGCTGCAGCCAGGACCATGGAGGGGGCTCCAGGGGTTGCAAAGGGCTGTAGCTGCAGCCAGGACCACGGAGGGGGCTCCGGGGGTTGCAAAGGGCTGTAGCTGCAGCCAGGACCACGGAGGGGGCTCCGGGGGTTGCAAAGGGCTGTAGCTGCAGCCAGGACCACGGAGGGGGCTCCGGGGGTTGCGATGGGCTGTAGCTGCAGACAGGACCACGGAGGGGGCTCCGGGGGTTGCAATGGGCTGTAGCTGCAGCCAGGACCACGGACAGGGCTCCGGGGGTTGCAAAGGGCTGTAGCTGCAGCCAGGACCACGGAGGGGGCTCCGGGGGTTGCGATGGGCTGTAGCTGCAGCCAGCACCTCGGAGGGGGCTCCGGGGGTTGCAATGGGCTGTAGCTGCAGCCAGGACCATGGAGGGGGCTCCGGGGGTTGCAAAGGGCTGTAGCTGCAGCCAGGACCACGGACAGGGCTCCGGGGGTTGCGATGGGCTGTAGCTGCAGCCAGGACCATGGAGGGGGCTCCGGGGGTTGCGATGGGCTGTAGCTGCAGACAGGACCACGGAGGGGGCTCCGGGGGTTGCAAAGGGCTGTAGCTGCAGCCAGGACCACGGAGGGGGCTCCGGGGGTTGCGATGGGCTGTAGCTGCAGACAGGACCACGGAGGGGGCTCCAGGGGTTGCAATGGGCTGTAGCTGCAGCCAGGACCATGGAGGGGGCTCCGGGGGTTGCGATGGGCTGTAGCTGCAGCCAGCACCTCGGAGGGGGCTCCGGGGGTTGCAATGGGCTGTAGCTGCAGCCAGGACCATGGAGGGGGCTCCGGGGGTTGCAAAGGGCTGTAGCTGCAGCCAGGACCACGGAGGGGGCTCCGGGGGTTGCGATGGGCTGTAGCTGCAGACAGGACCACGGAGGGGGCTCCGGGGGTTGCAATGGGCTGTAGCTGCAGACAGGACCATGGAGGGGGCTCCGGGGGTTGCAATGGGCTGTAGCTGCAGCCAGGACCATGGAGGGGGCTCCGGGGGTTGCAAAGGGCTGTAGCTGCAGCCAGGACCACGGAGGGGGCTCCGGGGGTTGCGATGGGCTGTAGCTGCAGACAGGACCACGGAGGGGGCTCCGGGGGTTGCAATGGGCTGTAGCTGCAGACAGGACCATGGAGGGGGCTCCGGGGGTTGCAATGGGCTGTAGCTGCAGCCAGGACCACGGAGGGGGCTCCGGGGGTTGCGATGGGCTGTAGCTGCAGCCAGGACCACGGAGGGGGCTCCGGGGGTTGCAATGGGCTGTAGCTGCAGACAGGACCACGGACAGGGCTCCGGGGGTTGCAATGGGCTGTAGCTGCAGACAGGACCACGGACAGGGCTCCGGGGGTTGCAATGGGCTGTAGCTGCAGCCAGGACCACGGAGGGGGCTCCGGGGGTTGCAATGGGCTGTAGCTGCAGCCAGGACCACGGAGGGGGCTCCGGGGGTTGCAATGGGCTGTAGCTGCAGCCAGGACCATGGAGGGGGCTCCGGGGGTTGCAATGGGCTGTAGCTGCAGACAGGACCACGGAGGGGGCTCCGGGGGTTGCAAAGGGCTGTAGCTGCAGCCAGGACCACGGAGGGGGCTCCGGGGATTGCAATGGGCTGTAGCTGCAGACAGGACCACGGAGGGGGCTCCGGGGGTTGCAATGGGCTGTAGCTGCAGACAGGACCACGGACAGGGCTCCGGGGGTTGCAATGGGCTGTAGCTGCAGCCAGGACCACGGAGGGGGCTCCGGGGGTTGCAATGGGCTGTAGCTGCAGACAGGACCACGGACAGGTCTCCGGGGGTTGCAATGGGCTGTACTCTGAGATAGCGCGT
>NC_136402.1:18847045-18966109 GCF_965140285.1 Lepidochelys kempii
ACGCGCTATCTCAGAGTGAGGGGGATTGCACAGGGATGTGGCCACACAACCCCCCCTCCCTTCCCAGGGCTGGGAGAGAACCCAGGAGTCCTGGTGGGGGACAGACCTGGGAGGAACCCAGGAGTCCGGGGAGAAGGGGCCTGGCTGCAGCCATGGGTGGGGTTTGGTCCTTTCCCTCCAGGGGCTTTGGCTCCATCAGCCCGGTGGGGGGGGTTTCTGTGGGGAGACAGCCCCCACCCGGAGCCCAGGGGCCAGGGCCCAGCGTGACACCGGCCCCCACTGCGCCCGGACTGGCCAGGGCAGGGTCACCTGTCAGACCCGGTTACTGGGTTAGAGCGGGGGTGGGGGGGCTGGGAGCCCGGACTCCTGGGTTCTTTCCCTGGTGCTGGGAGCCAGGAGTTGATGGAGCTGGGATCCCCCCATCCCGGGTGCCCCGTTTCCGTCTCCCCCCCCCCCCCCCCGGCATCCGGCCAGGGACACGCAGACAAGAACCCATTTGTGTTGAGTCTGAGAGCCGCCCCACCCCCACACTTCCGCTGACCCCCAGCCCGGCCCCGAGCCCCTACAATGGGGCGCCTGTCGGGGCCGAGCTGGGGGGCAGGGCCGGGCTAGCAGGGGCTGCAGGTCGGGAGTGAGGGGCACCCTCCCCCCCCCATTCTCTTGGTCTCATTTTCCCCTGGTTGTGGGGGGGGGGTCAGAGCCCTTAACTCTCTGCTGTCTGGCTCGGGGAGGGGGCTGCGCCTGGTGGGGTGGGCGGGAGCCCGGACGCCTGGGTTCTCTCCCTCGCCCCTGCTGGGGTCAAGGTGACTGGGGACCATTCTCCCATTGCCTCTCGGTTGCCGTGGAAACCCCGGAGGTGCAGCAGTGGGGTCTGGGGGGAGGGGGAGACGCAACCGACGACGCCCGGCCCTCCCCCGAACCCCCCCCGGGGGCCCCCTGTCCAGCGCGGCCCCCCTGCAGGACCCCCCAGCCTGCGAGACCCACCCCCCTCAGCACCCACCACGCCCCCCGCAGCCCCCTGTCCAGCGCGGCCCCCCCGCAGGACCCCCCAGCCTGCGAGACACCCCCGCAGGACCCCCCAGCCTGCGAGACCCACCCCCCCGCAGCCCCCTGTCCAGCGCGGCCCCCCCGCAGGACCCCCCAGCCTGCGAGACCCACCCCCCCCCGCAGCCCCTGTCCAGCGCGGCCCCCCCGCAGGACCCCCCAGCCTGCGAGACCCACCCCCCCACAGCCCCCTGTCCAGTGCGGCCCCCCCGCAGGACCCCCCAGCCTGCGAAACCCCCCCGCAGGACCCCCCAGCCTGCGAGACCCACCCCCCCGCAGCCCCCTGTCCAGCGCGGGCCCCCCCGCAGGACCCCCCAGCCTGCGAGACCCCCCGCAGGACCCCCCAGCCTGCGAGACCCACCCCCCCCCGCAGCCCCTGTCCAGCGCGGCCCCCCCCGCAGGACCCCCCAGCCTGCGAGACCCACCCCCCCCACAGCCCCCTGTCCAGTGCGGCCCCCCTGCAGGACCCCCCAGCCTGCGAGACCCCCCCGCAGGACCCCCCAGCCTGCGAGACCCACCCCCCCGCAGCCCCCTGTCCAGCGCGGCCCCCCCGCAGGACCCCCCAGCCTGCGAGACCCACCCCCTGTGACGATGTGACTCAGCAGGGAGGGGGGAGTGTTGACCTGGGAATGTGCCCTGGGGATGGGAGACCTGAGAACCTGTCACCTGAGCCAGGAGGGGGAGGGGGAGGTCCCCGCAGGACCCCCCCAGCCTGCGAGACCCCCCTGCAGGAACCCCCCCAGCCTGCGAGACCCACCCCCCCCACAGCCCCCTGTCCAGCGCAGCCCCCCCCGCAGCACCCCCCCACAGGACCCCCAGCCTGCGAGACCCACCCCCCCACAGCCCCCTGTCCAGCGCGGCCCCCCCGCAGCACCCCCCCCACAGGACCCCCAGCCTGCGAGACCCACCCCCCACACAGCCCCCTGTCCAGCGCAGCCCCCCCGCAGGACCCCTCTGCCTGTGAGACCCCTCCCCCCGCAGCACCCACCACCCCCCCTGCAGCCCCCTGTCCAGCGCGGCCCCCCTGCAGCACCCCCCCACAGGACCCCCAGCCTGCGGGACCCACCACCCCCCGCAGCACCCAACACGCCCCACAATTCCCCACCCCCCTCCCGAGACACCCTGTGACCCCTCGCCGTGCTGCAGCCCCCCCCAGCGCCCCGACATCCCCCACTGGCTCCATCCACGCTGGGAGCGTGACCCAGCCAAACCCTGGCCCCAAAGGCCCCCCCAGCAGGATCTTGCCCCCCGCCCACTGCTGGGGCTGAGAGACTAGACCAGGGTGGGGGGCACCAGATCCAGGGGGCAGGGAATGGGGCAGGGGCCTGTCCCCTCTGGGGGGCGCCAGTTCCCACCCGGCCCCAGGACGACCGGCTGGCTCGGGTGGGGGGTCAGAGACCTTGGGGACAATCCCCCCCCAACACAGCCCATCTGCCCCCCTTCTCCCTCTGCTCAGGGCGCCTCTGACAGACTCGGCCCGCTCGCCTCATTAACTCCCCGGCTGCTGGGAGAATTTTTTTCCAAGAAACCAACCATAGGACTAGCAGGGCTGCGGGGCGGGAGTGGGGGGCGCCAGCGGGGCTGGGGGGGGCAGGGCCGGACTAGCAGGGGCTGCGGGGCGGGAGTGGGGGGCGCCGGCGGGGCTGGGGGGGGGCAGGGCCGGACTAGCAGGGGCTGCGGGGCGGGGAGTGGGGGGCGCCGGCGGGGCTGGGGGGGGCAGGGCCGGACTAGCAGGGGCTGCGGGGCGGGAGTGGGGGGCGCCGGCGGGGCTGGGGGGGGCAGGGCCGGACTAGCAGGGGCTGCGGGGCGGGAGTGGGGGGCGCCGGCGGGGCTGGGGGGGGGCAGGGCCGGACTAGCAGGGGCTGCGGGGGCGGAGTGGGGGGCGCCGGCGGGGCTGGGGGGGGCAGGGCCGGGCTAGCAGGGGCTGCGGGGCGGGAGTGGGGGGCGCCGGCGGGGCTGGGGGGGGCAGGGCCGGGCTAGCAGGGGCTGCGGGGCGGGAGTGGGGGGCGCCGGCGGGGCTGGGGGGGGGCAGGGGCCGGGCTAGCAGGGGCTGCGGGGCGGGAGTGGGGGGCGCCGGCGGGGCTGGGGGGGGGCAGGGCCGGACTAGCAGGGGCTGTGGGGCGGGAGTGGGGGGCGCCGGCGGGGCTGGGGGGGGGGCAGGGCCGGACTAGCAGGGGCTGCGGGGCGGGAGTGGGGGGCAGGGCCGGACTAGCAGGGGCTGCGGGGGCGGGAGTGGGGGGGCGCCGGCGGGGCTGGGGGGGGGCAGGGGCCGGGCTAGCAGGGGCTGCGGGGCGGGAGTGGGGGGCAGGGCTGGACTAGCAGGGGCTGCGGGGCGGGAGTGGGGGGCAGGGCCGGACTAGCAGGGGCTGCGGGGGCGGGAGTGGGGGGCGCCGGCAGGGCTGGGGGGGGGCAGGGCCGGGCTGGCAGGGCTGTGGGTCGGGAGTGAGGGGCACCGGCAGGGCGGGGGGGCTGCAGGTCTTTCCCCTCCTCTCGCTCCTCCTCCCTATTAATAATTCATGACCCCTCCCCCGTGGCCGGCGCTCTTCCATCTGTTCCCTGTCCGTCCGTCCCTCCGTCCGTCTCCTGCTGGGGGAGGGGAGGAGAGGGGAGGGGCTGGGGGATCCCGCTGGGTTGACGAGATAAGCCCCTGGCCTGGTAATTGTCCGGGGATTGGGGGGCTCTCAGGGTGGAGGAATGTGGGGGGAGGGGCGGGCGCTCCACCCCAGAGCTGGTTGCATGGATCTCGCTCACGGATGGTGCTTCTCCCCCACCAGGTGCAGTGAGCGACCCACGGCGCCCCCAGCCAGCGCGGCCGGACTGAGCGGCCCCAGCCCGCGGGGAGGGATGGCTCCCACGTGGGGCCGGCTGCTCCGGCTCTGGCCTCTGCTGCTGGGCCTGGCCAAGGCCCTCACCATCCCCAAGGAGTGTGAGTAGCTGGGGGTTCGGGTCCTTCCCCCCTTGAGCCAAAAGTGGTGCGGTCCTGGGGTCCGCAGATGCTGGATCCCTCCCGTTTCCCTGCCATGGTACAATCCAAGTTTCAACCCATAGCTGCAGCCAGGACCATGGAGGGGGCTCCGGGGGTTGCAATGGGCTGTAGCTGCAGCCAGGACCACGGACAGGGCTCGGGGGTTGCAAAGGGCTGTAGCTGCAGCCAGGACCACGGAGGGGGCTCCAGGGGTTGCAATGGGCTGTAGCTGCAGCCAGGACCACGGAGGGGGCTCCGGGGGTTGCAAAAGGGCTGTAGCTGCAGCCAGGACCACGGACAGGGCTCCGGGGGTTGCGATGGGCTGTAGCTGCAGCCAGGACCATGGAGGGGGGCTCCGGGGGTTGCAAAGGGCTGTAGCTGCAGCCAGGACCACGGACAGGGCTCCGGGGGTTGCGATGGGCTGTAGCTGCAGACAGGACCACGGAGGGGGCTCCGGGGGTTGCAAAGGGCTGTAGCTGCAGCCAGGACCACGGAGGGGGCTCCGGGGGTTGCGATGGGCTGTAGCTGCAGACAGGACCACGGAGGGGGCTCCAGGGGTTGCAATGGGCTGTAGCTGCAGCCAGGACCATGGAGGGGGCTCCGGGGGTTGCGATGGGCTGTAGCTGCAGCCAGCACCTCGGAGGGGGCTCCGGGGGTTGCAATGGGCTGTAGCTGCAGCCAGCACCTCGGAGGGGGCTCCGGGGGTTGCAATGGGCTGTAGCTGCAGCCAGGACCATGGAGGGGGCTCCGGGGGTTGCAAAGGGCTGTAGCTGCAGCCAGGACCACGGAGGGGGCTCCGGGGGTTGCGATGGGCTGTAGCTGCAGACAGGGACCACGGAGGGGGCTCCGGGGGTTGCAATGGGCTGTAGCTGCAGCCAGGACCACGGAGGGGGCTCCGGGGGTTGCGATGGGCTGTAGCTGCAGCCAGGACCACGGAGGGGGGCTCCGGGGGTTGCAATGGGCTGTAGCTGCAGACAGGACCACGGACAGGGCTCCGGGGGTTGCGATGGGCTGTAGCTGCAGCCAGGACCACGGAGGGGGCTCCAGGGGTTGCAATGGGCTGTAGCTGCAGCCAGGACCACGGAGGGGGCTCCGGGGGTTGCGATGGGCTGTAGCTGCAGCCAGCACCTCGGAGGGGGCTCCGGGGGGTTGCAATGGGCTGTAGCTGCAGCCAGCACCTCGGAGGGGGCTCCGGGGGTTGCAATGGGCTGTAGCTGCAGCCAGGACCATGGAGGGGGCTCCGGGGGTTGCAAAGGGCTGTAGCTGCAGCCAGGACCACGGAGGGGGCTCCGGGGGTTGCGATGGGCTGTAGCTGCAGACAGGACCACGGAGGGGGCTCCGGGGGTTGCAATGGGCTGTAGCTGCAGCCAGGACCACGGAGGGGGCTCCGGGGGTTGCAATGGGGCTGTAGCTGCAGACAGGACCACGGACAGGGCTCCGGGGGTTGCAATGGGCTGTAGCTGCAGACAGGACCACGGACAGGGCTCCGGGGGTTGCAATGGGCTGTAGCTGCAGCCAGGACCACGGAGGGGGCCTCCGGGGGTTGCAATGGGCTGTAGCTGCAGACAGGACCACGGAGGGGGCTCCGGGGGTTGCAATGGGCTGTAGCTGCAGCCAGGACCATGGAGGGGGCTCCGGGGGTTGCAATGGGCTGTAGCTGCAGACAGGACCACGGAGGGGGCTCCGGGGGTTGCAAAGGGCTGTAGCTGCAGCCAGGACCACGGAGGGGGCTCCGGGGATTGCAATGGGCTGTAGCTGCAGACAGGACCACGGAGGGGGCTCCGGGGGTTGCAATGGGCTGTAGCTGCAGACAGGACCACGGACAGGGCTCCGGGGGTTGCAATGGGCTGTAGCTGCAGCCAGGACCACGGAGGGGGCTCCGGGGGTTGCAATGGGCTGTAGCTGCAGACAGGACCACGGAGGGGGCTCCGGGGGTTGCAATGGGCTGTAGCTGCAGCCAGGACCACGGACGGGGCTCCGGGGGTTGCAATGGGGCTGTACCCACCTGTGCCAGACCCAGGGCTTGCCCAGGTGGGGGCAGTTTCTGCATTGGGGAATCCGTGGCTCTGACCTGGGTGTTGGTTTTGCACATTCACTCTTGCACGCTTTGCACGGCTCTTCATGCCGTGGTGCACAGTCATGCTCCGTGCCTGGTTTGCTGTAACACCCACTCACGTACAATCCCCCCTCGCTCCCCATGAGCACCGCATCCCGCCTGCCCCCCCACGCTGTCGCACACTCTCCCTTCCCCACCCCCTCCACTCGCTCTTGTGCAAGGTCACCCTTACCGAGCCACCTCCAGCCCTTGTGCCAGCTTGCCGAGCACACTCGTGCACTCCCTGCTCTCTTGCACACCCTCCAGTGCACACTCGGGCTCTCCCACCCTGCCTTGCAACCTTGCACACACTCCGGCCAGCTTCCCTTGCACACTTCCACTTTCCTACCCCCCGCCTCACAAGCGTGTGTGCACAACTTGTGTGCTCACACCCACACGGCCCTCGGTCGCACTCCCCTGCTCGCGGGCGTGAGCTCCCGGATCCCCCCCGTGGGACGCCAGCTCACGTCTCTCTGTCTCTCTCCCCTGCTGCCTGGGCGGCTCAGATGAGATGCACAACCGTGAGTCCTGGGGTGATACGGGGTGTCCGTGGGGCTGGGAGGGTGGAGCTGGCTGCGAGGGGGGTGGTTCAGGGCACACGTGGGCTTTGGCTTTGCACACTCACCCCCTTTTCCCAAGAACCCCCCCGGGCCATTTCGGATCTATCAGGACAGAGATTTGGGGGGGCTGAGATGGGGGAGCCATGTGGGGGGGGAGGGGCAATGGGGGAGTCTAGGGGGAAGTTTGGGAGAGTTCAGGGGACGGGGAGTTGGGGGTGGTGGGAGGCAGAGGATCTCAGTCTCTGTAACAGCCGCCCCCCCCGCCCCCCCAGTGAGGCAGCCCCCAGAGATGACTGAGCAGCTGGTGGAGAAGCTGGTCGTGTTCCCCAGCGACGACATTGTGCTGCGCTGCGAGGCCACCGGGAACCCCCCCGTCACGTGAGTACGGCCCCCCTCTTCCCCCCGGGCCCCCCTCCCTGCCCGGCCCCCCCCGGTGCCGCCCCGAGCTCCTCCCCCTCCCCCCGCAGGTTCCGCTGGACAAAGGATGGGCACTTGTTCGACCCGCGTCGGGAGGCCGGGGTGACGGTCGTCGAGGGCTCAGGGACGCTGAACATCGTCAACAGCAACGCGGGGCGGTACCAGGGCGTGTACCAGTGTTACGCCAGCAACGAGCTGGGCACGGCCATGGGCCCCGAGATCCACGTCATCAATGACAGTGAGTGACCCCCCCCCGCGGCCGGCGCCCCTCACTCCCGACCCGCAGCCCCTGCCAGCTCTGGGCTCCCCCCGCCTTTTACTTGCAGGTCTCCCCAGAGCTCAGCCAATTGCTCCTGTTTCCACGACAACCATTTCCATGGCAGCAAGGTGTCGGGGTGATGTAATTGCATCCTCTCCATCAGCACCTCCCCCACCCTTGGCTGCAGCCTGAGGACCCCCCCACCCCCGGCCTGCCCCAGCCTCCCCAAGGAGCAAAGGCCAGGGAAGTGGAGAATTCACCCAGCCCCCCCCAGCCCTGCCGGTGCCCCTCACTCCTGACCCGCAGCCCCTGCCAGCCCAGCCCTGCCCCCCCCAGCCCTGCCGGTGCCCCTCTGTCCCGGAGTCCCCGGGCGATGCTCTGACCTGCTCCCCACGAAGCCGGGCAGGACTCTGGGGGAGTCTCCTCTCGGGGAGCAGCCTGTCTGCAGGACACACAGCTCCCCCGGCTTCCCCCTTCCTGGGTCTGACCCTGGAGCCTCCAGCCTCCCCTGCCCCTCCGGGCGCTTCCCGCAGCGAGTCCGCCCAGGCAGGGTCCTGGGGGGGGCCAGAGGGTCCTGCCCCCCAACTCCGCAGTCAGACGGGACTCTCAGCCAGCCGAGGAAACAAGGTTTATTGGATGACAGAAACATGGTCTAACACAGAGCTTGTAGGTGCAGAGAACGAGACCCCTCAGCCGGGCCCATTTTGGGGGGCAGTGAGCCAGACAACCACGTCTGCCCTTCACTCCTTGTCCCCAGCCAGCCCCAAACTGAAACTCCCTCCCGCCCCCCCTGCTCTGGGCTTTGTCCCTTTCCCGGGCCAGGAGGGCACCTGATTCCTTTGTTCTCCAGCCCTTTAGCTCTCACCTGGCAGGGGGAAGGGCCCAGGCCACCAGTGGCCAGGAAACAGGGTGTCGGCCATTCTCTGTGTCCAGACCCCTGCACACACCTGCCCTCTAGGGCTCTGCAGTGATCATACACCCTCATCCCACCCCCTAGAGACTTAAGAACTGCCTAGGGGAAACTGAGGCACCCCCACAATATTCGGAGAAACCATTAAGAACAGTCCCACTTCGTCACACCCTCACTCCCGACCCGCAGCCCCTGCCAGCCCGGCCCTGCCTGCCCCCACCCCCCGCAGTTTTGATTCAACACCCCCACCCTTCTCCCGGTTGCAGGCACCCCCCAGTGGCCCAAGGAGAAGGTGTTGCCGGTAGAGGTGGAGGAGGGGGAGTCCGTGGTCCTGCCCTGCAACCCCCCTGCCAGCGCCATGCCCCCCAGAATCTACTGGCTAAACAGCCGTGAGTATCCGCTGCCAGGAGCGGGATGCGGGGGGCAGGAGGTGGGTTCTGCTCCGGGTTTAACTCCTCGCCGCCCGGCAGGGATCGTGCACATCACGCAGGACGAGCGGGTCACCGTGGGGCAGGACGGGTACTTGTACTTCGCCAACGTCCGGGGCTCGGACAGTCACCCCGACTACATCTGCCACGCGCACTACCTGGGGCCCCGCACCATCATCCAGAAGGAGCCGCTCGAGCTGCGGGTCCGGCCCAGTGAGTGGGGCTCTGAGGAATGCCCTGACCTGGGGGCGGGACCAGACCCGAATGGGGACCCTGGTGGGGGGAGGTTTAAAGGCTTTGGAGGGGAGGGACAGGGATCGATTTTCAGCCCCACTCCTTGCCACAGGACACCCCCGCACCCCAATTCCTCGGCATCCATTAGAGCAGCCCCAGGGCTGCTCTACACCTTGATGGGGGGTCCCTGTGGCTCCTGCATCCTCTGGTGGGGGGGTGGGCCAGGATCCTGGGGACCCCCCAGATTTGGGGGTATCCTGCCCAAATTGAGCCTGGTACATTGGGGGCCATTGCCCCCCCCCCCATGATGGACAGAGGGGGTACGCGGGCACATGGGGATGTATGGGGGGGTCTCCCTGCTCCCTCCCCAATGCCGCTCTCCCCACCCCCACCTTCCCACTGGACCCAGGTGTCTGGACAACAGATCTGGGCCCTGTTGCTGGTGGGGGGGAGAGGGACCTCCTCTGTTCTCCTCCCCCCAGCACTCGGTGCTGACCCCCCCCCACCCCGTCTCCCCTGCAGCCAACTCGGTGAAGTTTCGCCAGCCCCGGCTCATGATGCCGCCGGGGGGAGACCAGCTCCCACGTCGCCCTGCGGGGGTCCAGCCTGGCCCTGGAGTGTATCGCGGAGGGCTTGTGAGTGGGGCACGGGGGGCTAGGGGGTATGGGGGGTGGCGGGACGGGGACGCTGGGGGTGGGTGTTACGGGGACTGGGGGGGCCTGTCTGACCCCCCCAGCCCCACACCAGCCCCCCTCTGCCCCCAGCCCCACTCCCACCGTGGAGTGGGTCCGTCTGAACGGCCGCCTGCCCGCGGAGCGCATGGCCCTGGAGAACTCCCGGAAAACCCTGCGGATCCGGGACGTGGTGGAGGAGGACGACGGGGAGTATCAGTGTATCGCCCGCAACACCCAGGGCACCGCCCGGCACAGCTACACCGTCACCGTGGAAGGTACCGGCCGGGCTGGGGGGGCTGCGGGTCAGGAGCGAGGGGCCCCGGGCGGGCTGGGGGGGGCTGCGGGTCGGGAGCGAGGGGGCCCCGGGCGGGCTGGGGGGCCGCGGGTCGGGAGCGAGGGGCCCCGGGCGGGCTGGGGGGCCGCGGGTCGGGAGCGAGGGGCCCCGGGCGGGCTGGGGGGGCTGCGGGTCGGGAGTGAGGGGCACTGGCTCACCCCTTTCCCCCCCAGCTGCCCCCTACTGGGCTCAGCAGCCCCACAGCCGGGTGTACGGCCCCGGGGAGAACGTTCGGCTCGACTGCTCTGTCTACGGGAAACCCAAACCCCTGGTGTCCTGGAGGATCAACGGCGTCCCCTGGGCAGGTGAGAGCCAGGGGGGGCTGGGGGCGGGGCAGGATGTGGGGGCGGGGCAGGGCAGGATGTGGGGCGGGGCAGGGGGCGGGGCAGGATGTGGGGGCGGGGCAGTGGGCGGGACACGGGGCATCTCTGCTGCCCCCCAGCCGCATCTCGCCCCCAGAGCTGCAGCCGGACCCGGGGCGGACGCTGCGCTCGGGGGCCCTGATCCTGAGCCAGGTGACGCCCAACGACTCGCTGGTGACGCAGTGCGAGGCCGTGAACCGCCATGGCCGCCTGCTGGCCAACGCCTACGTCTACGTCATCCGTGAGTGCCCGGCAACCGCCACCCCCGGCAACCCACCCTAGCGACCGCCGCCTAGCAACCAGCCCAGCCCCAGCAACTGGGCCCAAGCTACAGCCTCCTGGCAACCATCAATCATCCCCCTCCTGGCCCCACCCTAGCAACCGCTGCCCTGGCAACCATTGCCCCCGGCAACTGGCAACCAACCCCAGTAACTGGCCCTAGGTTACAAACTCCTCATCCCCCTACCAGTCACACCCTAGCAACCGCCGCCCCTGGCAACCAGCCCCTGGCAGCCATCCCATCTCTGGCACCCCCTCCCCCAAGGGCAGCTTCCAGGGGCCCATTCTGCCAGGCATCCCCTGGGCGGGTGGGTTTGGGGGTGCAGGGGCGGGGCTGGGTCCAGGGCCCCCCCTTACGCGCCCCCCGCCCCACAGAGCTCCCAGCGAAGATCCTGACCCCGGACGAACAGCGCTACGCCGTGGTGGAGAACCAGACGGCGTCTCTGCACTGCCAGACCTTCGGGGCGCCCGTGCCCAGCGTGGACTGGTGAGGGGACCCCCCCCATGCGCGCGCCCTGCATTGCCCCCCCAGGACACCACCCCCTTCCCTGCAGACACCGCGCGCCCCCCCGTGCTGCGAGCTTCCCTGCAGCAGTGCCCTGGGCAGGGTGCCAAGTGCCCCCTGACACCCCCCTGCCGGCAGGTTCACCGAGCGGCTGGAGCCGGCGCTGCAGGACGAACGCGCCTTCGTCCACACCAACGGCACCTTGCGGCTGAGCCGGACCCAGCGCCAGGACACTGGCGCCTACGTGTGCCTGGCCCAGAACGACCAGAACAACGTCACCCTCCGCGCCTGGCTCCAGGTCAAAGGTGGGGCCCCCGCACCCTCAGCATCCGGGGCCGGGGGGGCAGGGAGGGAGGGGCCGAGTAGGTGGGGCATGCTGGGTAGGGACACGCCCCAGACGCTGCCCCCCCATCACCCCACCCCTCTGTCCCGTCCCAGCTGCCACGCGGATCGAGCTGGGCCCCCAAAGCGCCGTGGTGAAGAAATCCAGCAACGTGACCTTCCGGTGCCTGGTGCGGTTCGACGAGACGCTGCAGGAACACGGGGTCGAGTGGCGGCGGGACGGGCGCCCCATCCAGGAGTCGGACGACAGCGACAAGTGAGTGGGGAGCAGGGCACTGCTGGGGGAAGCTCGCAGCGCCGGGGCAGACCCCGGCTTGGGGCACTGCTGGGGGAAGCTTGCAGCGCCAGGCTCACCCGCCCCCTCCCCTCAGGTACAGCATCGAGCCCGGCTGGCTGCGGATTTCCAGCGTGGACTACCCGGACCAGGGCGTGTACAGCTGTCGGGCCCACACGGAGCTGGACGCGGTGGAGGAAAGCGCCGAGCTGCGGGTGGTGGGTACGTCCCCGGGCGGGGGTGGGGCCGTGGGGGGGGCTGCCTGGGCCGGTTCTGACCCGTCTCTGCCCCCAGGCCGCCCCGGGCCGGTGTCGGAGCTGCAGGTGTCAGAGCAGCAGGAGCGCCGGGTGAAGCTGAGCTGGACCCCAGGGGACGATCACAACAGCCCCGTTGAGAGTAAGAAGGGGGGGCCCAGCCCCCCCAGATCCCAGGACATCTCCCCCTCTCCCCAACCTCCAGGTGGCCCTGTTGCCTTTGCTGCAACTCAGGGTACCCCGTCCCCCATGCCGGGCAGCCCAGGGGAGACAGCGGGGGGCAGGCGGGTCTGCAGGGGAATTGGGGGCCGGGGCCATTCCAAGGGGATTTGGGGGGCAGGCAGTTTTGGGGGGTGTCGGAGGTGGTTCTAGGGGGCGGTTCCAGGGGGGCATTGGGGGACCAGGTGGTTCTGGAGGGGCTCGGGAGGCAGGCAGTTTGGGGGGGTGTTGGGGGCTGTTCTGGGGCGGCTCGGGAGGCAGGCGGTTTTGGGGGGCCGTTCTGGGGGGCAGGCGGCTGGGGAGGTGTCGGAGGCAGCCTGGGGGGCGGTTCCAGGGGGCGCCGGGCGTCTCTCACCCCGTCTCCCCCCAGAGTTCGTGGTGGAGGCGGAGGACGGGCTCCGGGACCCCGGCACCTGGCGGGACGTCAGCACCGTCCCCGGCCACCAGCCCTGGGCCCGGCTGCACCTGGCCCCCTACGGCGAGTTCCGGTTCCGGGTCCGCGCGGCCAATCGGTACGGACGGGGCGAGCCCAGCGCCGCCTCCACCCCCGTCCACACCAGCCAGGCGGGTACGGCCCGGGGGGCGGGGGGCAGGGAGGAGGGTGTGGGGGGATCCCCCGCTCACTTTGTCACTTTCCCCTCCAGCCCCGGAGCGCTACCCCGAGGGGGTGGCCGGCGAAGGGAACGAGACCAGCAACATGCTCATCACCTGGAAGGTAACAAGTCGGGGGCTCACCCTCCCACAGCCCCCCGATTCCCCCCAGCGTCCGCACAGCCCCCCAAATGCTGCCTCCTTCGGCAGATCGGGGGATCCGTGTCCCACGTGGCAGGGGGCCCATGGGGGGGGCTACCGGCTGTTGCCTTCGGGGGGGGTTACTGTGTAGCCAACGCCGTGGGGGGGCATGTGTTGTCCTGTGTTGTGAGGAGGCCGGCACAGGGGGTGCGGCCCGTAGCCGGGGGGGCGGGCGTTGTGGGGCAGAGGCCCTGATGCTTGCGGGGTGTTGGTGGTTCGCGGTGTAGCCAGGTTCGAGGGGCAGTTCAGGGTGCGGTTCGCGGGGAGGCTGTTACAGGGTAGCGGGGGTCTTGTGCCCAGGGTCTTCGAGGGTCCTGGTGACAGGGTTGTTGCCGGGTAATTAGTTTACACCGTATGTGCGTGATGTGGGGCCGTTGCGCCCTGGCTCCCGCCTCTGCCCGTCGCCGGGGCCCCCTCGCCCTGGTCTGGTCACCGGGGTCCTCCCCCCGCAGCCCACTGTCCCCCCACTGGCCAGACCCGGCTGGGGCTCCCGGTCCCCAGTCGCTGGGGTCTCCACTCTCCAGGCCGTTGGCCGGGGTCCCACATTCCCTCGCTGGCCCTGTGTCCCCACAAACCCCCTCTCCCACCCCCTCGTTAAACCCGTAACACCCAGGGAAACTGAGTCCCACCCCCTCTGCATGCAAACCACTGACAAAACCAAGAGACCCCCCCGCGTCGTCGCCCGCCCCCGCAGGGGGATAGTGGCTCTTTGAAAACCTGCCAACGGTCCCCTGAGACTCGCTCACCATGGGGGTGCCCCACACCCTGGCCGCAGCTGCTTGGCTCGCACCCCCCATCAGCCTCTGCCTGGCCCCACGGCATTGCCTGGCCCCGTGGCTGTGGGGTGTTGCCCTCCGGGGAGCGTCTGTGCAAGGAGGGATCCGGCCCAACCCCCGGCGTCAGACGAGACACGGACTCACAGGCCCCTCGTACGGCCCTCGGGGGTCTGCTCTCTCCACGGCCCCCCCCCCGCCTCCCGGGACTGCACCCCTGAGCTCCCAGCAGCCTGGCTCTGCCGAGGGCCCCTCAGGGCGTCCCACCTCTGGGCTCCGGGGCCCCCGTCCCTAGAGGGAGCAAATCCCCCCCCCCCACTCTCCAGGAGGGACAGGACTCAGCCAGCGTCACACGGGAGGTAACTGGACGTCTGACCCCAGCCCAGGTGGCTCTCAGGGCCCCGGGCCTGGCCCCTCTCAGCCCCAGCCAGCCCCCCACTTCCAGCCGAGCCCCCATATCCCCTTCCCCAGCCGCCCTCTGTCCCCATCCCCCGGTGAACAGGCCACCTGGGCCCCCCCCGGCCAGAAACGGCTGCTCCCGAGCTGGGGGGGCCTCCTGGGCACCAGTCGCTGGGTCCCCCCTCCCCGGCCCCCTGCCCCGAGCGAGGCCGGGAGCCGGCGGGGTGGGGCCGGGTCACTCGCTGCTGCTGCCTTGTGCCGCCCGCCGGGGGGCCCAGGGCTGTCGCGCCGTGTGGGGCACGGGAGGCTGGCATGGCTCGTCCCCGGCGGGTCGTATGGAGCAGTCACCTCGTGGCTGACGCCGTATTTTACGGGACCGTTTGTCTGCGGGGGCATTGCGGTGTAGTTCTCACCGTCTGGGCACGTTCTGGGGCCGCTGGTGCTTTGTGTAGGGATGCGTGTGCGTTACAGGTCGTCGTCCTGTCGTTCAGACTGTCTGTCTGTCTGTCTGTCATGGGCTCGTTGTGTCGGGGGGGTGTTAGGGCTGTCGCGGGGTCCCCGGGCCGTGCTCGGACCTGCTCCCCGCGAAGCCGGGCAGGACTCTGGGGACCCTCCCCTCTCGGCGCCGACTGTCCCCAGGGCAAGACGCTGCCCCAGCTTCCACCGTCCTGGGTCCGGCCCCGGAGCCTCCAGCCTCCCCTGCCCCACCGGGCACTTCCTGCAGCGCGTCCCCCGGGCAGGGTCCTGGGGGGGCCAGAGGGCCCTGCCCCCCAACTCCGCAGTCAGACGTGAAAACAGAAGGTTTATTATAACCTCCCACCCCTCCTCCGGCCTTTGTCCCTTTCCCGGGGCAGGAGCCACCTGGTCTCTTTGTTCCCTTCAGTCGACACCTTGCAGGGGACGGGGTGTCGGCCATTCTCTGTGCAGACCCCATCACGCTGCCCCCCAGGCTCTGCGACCATCACCCCCCTGATCCCCCACCTGGATACTTGAGAAACGCCCAGGGAAACTGAGGCACCCACCCAGTATTCAGAGAGAACCCTCAGACCCGCCCCGCGTCGTCCCACGGGGTGGTTGCACGCTCTGTATCTGTGTGGGGCGGGGTAGTTACACTGACTTGCTCCCGTTGTGTGCTGGGGGGCCTGGGGTGCATTGTATCCAGGGGGAGAACGGGGGGCCCTGGGGCTGTGCCCCCCCCATACACTGGCGCCCCCCCCGTCCTCCCCCAGCCCCTGAACAAGTCGGACTGGAACGCCCCCGAGCTCAGCTACCGGGTGCAGTGGAGGCGGCTGGGCCTGGGGGAGCACTGGAGTGAGGAGACCGTCAGCGCCCCCCCCCTTGCTGGTCACGGAGACCCCCACCTTTGTGCCCTACGAGATCAAGGTGCAGGCCGTGAACCCCGTCGGCAAGGGGCCCGAGCCCCCCATCGTGGTGGGGTACTCTGGAGAGGACGGTGAGTGGGGGAGCAAGGGTGAAGGAGCAGTGGGGAGAAAGAAAGGGGGCCGTGACCCCCGGGGTGGGGTTGGGGAATAGGGGGGAGAGGAAAGGGGAGAACTGTGACCCCCGGCTTGGAGGGGGCCATGGTGGGAAGGGACTGGGGGGAAGCTCTGAGCCCCCCCCATTACACAGGCATCTGTTCCTCCCCCAGTGCCCCTGGTGAACCCCGAGAACGTGGGCGTGGAACTGTTCAACAGCACCAGCGTCCTCGTCAGCTGGAGCCTGCCCCACAGAGACAAGCTGCGGGGTCACCTCCGGGGGTTCAGGGTAATTGGGGGGAGGGGCTGCGGGTCAGGACTGGGGGGTGTGGGGCGCTCGGGGGGCTGCGGGTCGGGAGCGGGGGGCGCTCGGGGGGCTGCGGGTCGGGAGTGGGGGGTTCAGGGGGCGCTCGGGGGGCTGCGGGTCAGGGGTGCAGGCCGCTGGGGGGATGTGGGGCGCTGGGGGGGCTGTGGGTCGGGGACGCAGGCCGCTGGGGGGCTGCGGGTTGGGCGCAGGGGGCTGCGGGTCGGGAGTGGGGGGTTCAGGGGGCGCTGGGGGGGCTGTGGGTCGGGAGTGGGGAGTTCAGGGGGCGCTGGGGGGGCTGCGGGTCGGGGGCGTGGAGCTGCTTGGGGGGCTGTGCGTCGGGGGCAGGGCGCTGGGGGGGCTGTGGGTCGGGGGCGCAGGGCGCTGGGGGGATGCGGGGCGCTGGGGGGGCTGCGGGTCGGGAGTGGGGGGTTCAGGGGGCGCTGGGGGGGCTGCGGGTCGGGCGTGGGGGTGCTGCGGGTCGGGAGTGGGGGGTTCAGGGGGCGCTGGGGGGGCTGCGGGTCAGGGGCACTGGGGGGCTGCGGGCCGCTCGGGGGGCTGCGGGTCGGGAGTGGGGGGTTCAGGGGGCGCTGGGGGGCTGCGGGCCGCTCGGGGGGCTGCGGGTCGGGAGTGGGGGGTTCAGGGGGCGCTGGGGGGGCTGCGGGTCGGGCGTGGGGGGGCTGCGGGTCGGGAGTGGGGGGTTCAGGGGGCGCTGGGGGGGCTGCGGGTCGGGCGCGGGGGTGCTGCGGGTCGGGAGTGGGGGGGTTCAGGGGGCGCTGGGGGGGCTGCGGGTCGGGAGTGGGGGGTCCAGGGGGCGCTGGGGGGGCTGCGGGTCAGGGGCGCTGGGGGGCTGCGGGCCACTCGGGGGGCTGCGGGTCGGGAGTGGGGGGTTCAGGGGGCGCTGGGGGGCTGCGGGCCGCTCGGGGGGCTGCGGGTCGGGAGTGGGGGGTTCAGGGGGCGCTGGGGGGGCTGCGGGGCAGGAGTGGGGGGTTCAGGGCGCTCGGGGGGCTGCGGGGCGGGGGGTTCAGGGGGCGCTCGGGGGGCTGCGGGTCGGGGGCGCAGGGCGCTCGGGGGGCTGCGGGGCGGGCGCGGGGGGGTTCAGGGGGCGCTGGGGGGGCTGCGGGGCGGGCGCGGGGGGTTCAGGGGGCTCGGGGGGCTGCGGGGCGGGCGCGGGGGGTTCAGGGGGCGCTGGGGGGGCTGCGGGGCGGGCCGCGGGGGGTTCAGGGGGCGCTGGGGGCGGCTGCGGGTCGGGCGCGGGGGGGTTCAGGGGCGCTCGGGGGGGCTGCGGGGCGGGGGCGCAGGGCGCTCGGGGGGCTGCGGGGCGGGCGCGGGGGGTTCAGGGGGCGCTGGGGGGGCTGCGGGGGCGGGCGCGGGGTTTCAGGGGGCGCTCGGGGGGCTGCGGGGCAGGAGTGGGGGGTTCAGGGGGCGCTCGGGGGGCTGCGGGGCGGGGGCGCAGGGCGCTCGGGGGGCTGCGGGGCGGGCGCGGGGGGTTCAGGGGGCGCTGGGGGGGCTGCGGGGGCGGGCGCGGGGGGTTCAGGGGCGCTCGGGGGGCTGCGGGGCGGGGGCGCAGGGCGCTCGGGGGGCTGCGGGGCGGGCGCGGGGGGTTCAGGGGGCGCTGGGGGGGCTGCGGGGCGGGCGCGGGGGGTTCAGGGGGCGCTGGGGGGGCTGCGGGGCGGGCGCGGGGGGTTCAGGGGCGCTCGGGGGGCTGCGGGGCGGGGGGCGCAGGGCGCTCGGGGGGCTGCGGGGCGGGCGCGGGGGGTTCAGGGGGCGCTGGGGGGCTGCGGGGCGGGCGCGGGGGGTTCAGGGGCGCTGGGGGGGCTGCGGGGCGGGCGCGGGGGGTTCAGGGGGCTCGGGGGGCTGCGGGGCGGGCGCGGGGGGCCCCCGCTGTCTCACCCTGTCCCCCCAGGTGTTTTACTGGCGGCTGGGCAGCGTGGGGGAGCGGAACCGGCGCCAGGCCCGGGCCCAGCCGCCCCCCCTGGTGCTGACGCTGCAGGGGGAGATGTCGCAGGCCAGGCTGGGGGGGCTGCGCCCCTGGAGCTGGTACCGTCTCTACGTTGTCGTGTTTAACGGGCGCAGCGATGGGCCCCACAGCGAGGACGTTGACTTCAGCACCCCCGAGGGAGGTGAGACCCCCCCCCCGAGACCCCCCCCAGCTCCCCCACCCCCCGGGGGGTAAGACCCAGCTCTCCCCTCTCTGTGCCCGCAGTGCCCAGCCCCCCCCACTCGCTGCTCCTGGAGCGGGTCTCGGACACGGCGCTGGCTCTGGAGTGGACGCCCCCCCGGTTCCCCAACGGGGCCCTGACCCGATACCTGCTGCAGTACCGGCAGGGTGAGTCCGGGGCGGCCGGGGCGGGGGGTGAGCGGGAGGGGGACGATGGGCCAGCTGGGCGCTAACCCCCCCCTTGCCCCCCCAGTGAACGGGTCGGAGCTGGGCCCCCTGCACGAAATGTCGGTCCCCGTCTCCCAGCGCAACGTGACGCTGGCCCGGCTGGACCCGCGGGCCCGGTACCGCTTCCACCTGCGGGCGCTGACCCGGGCCGGCCAGGGCGAGCCGCTGGTGCGGGAGGGCGGCACCGTCCCAGAGCCAGGTAAGGGGGGGCCCCGGGCATCTCCTGCCGGATCCCCTAACCTCCCCCCTCCCGCACCGCGACCTCCGGGAATCCTGGGGTGGGGGCCAGACCCACGCCTGCCCCCCTTGGGCATGTCGTGGGGGCCCCGCGCTGCAGGGAGTTCCCCAGTCTCCGGATCTGACATTAAAGGGTTAATTTCCCCCCGTTTGTCTGCGCCCCCCCCAGTGCTCCCCACTTTGGACAACATCAGCATCTCGCGGGTGGGGCCCGATTTCACCGTCATCACCTGGGTCCCGAGCCGGCACCAGGCCAACGTGGAGTTCGAGATCCAGTTCATGAGCAAGACCAGTAAGAGCCGGGGCTGGGGGGGCCCTGATCCAGTCCTGGGGGGGCTGGCGGGGGAGCAGCTGGGGGCCTGTCCCCTCTCGGGGGCACCAGCCCTCAGCCAGCTCTGGGGTGGGCTCTGGCTGGCTGCGGGGGTGGGAAGGGGCCCCAGCGGGGGCCAGCTGGCTCTGTGGGGCAGGGAATGGGGGGCTGGGGGCCTCAGCCCCGATCTGGCCCATGGGGGGGGTGGCCAGTGGGGGGCAGGTAGGGGCACGTGGGCAGTAACAGCCCCCCCACTGCCCCCCAGCGGCCGAGCCCTGGCGAACGTCCGGCCAGGCGAACTCCACCCACGGCTCCTACCGGCTCCTCAACCTGCGGCCCGGCACCTCCTACCGCGTCCAGTTCGTGGGGCGCGACCCCTCGGGGGGCAACGTCTCCTTCTGGGAGAGCGAGGTGGAGACCGACGGCAAGCGTGAGTGAGACCCCAATCGCTGGCCCCACCCCACGGCTCCCCGGGGGGCCCAGGGACCTCCATACCCGTCCCCTGTCCCGCGGCTCCCCGGGGGGGGCTGGGATCCCCCATGCCCATTCCCCCCATGGCTTCCTGGGGGGTCCTGTTGTACTTAACATACCGCGTGGGTCTCGTCGGGGGATAAGGCGCCATGCCGCGTTTATTGATAATACCGGCCTCAGCCCAGACCGGAGCGTACGCGTATGGTGGACGGCACGCTCCCCGCACGCTCCCCTCCGCACACCCCCGCACACTCCCCCCTGCACCACCCCCGGACACACCCACACACTCCCCCGCACACTCCTCTCGGCACACGCACTCCCCCTCACACACACTCCGTCTTGTCCTTGTTACCAGCTCGTTGCCCCCCCGCCCTCCCTGGCCGGAGGCGGGAGGGCTGGAGCCGGGTGGCGGCGGAGCGGGATCGATGCTCCGCTGTTGACGGGACGCGACCCGGGGTCCCCTGCAAGACACCCCACGTTTCTGTCCCTCTCCTGCGAATCTGTCCCAGAGTCAAAGTCTGGGTCCCTTGGCCCCCTGTGGTGCCTCCTTCTGGGGGTCGGGACAGTGCTGCAAAGAGGGTGTCCCAGAGGAGGGGCCGGCTCCTGGCACCCCCCACTGCCCTCCCAGCCCCCCCATCCCAGGGCGAGGGATCGAGGGGGGCCTTGGTCTGCTCCCGCCGACAGGACGCGTTTCCTCCAGCGTCCCTGCCCTCCGGGGCTGGGCGCCGCGCAAAGCTCCCCCGCCCCGGGCCCTGACACACACGTGTGCGAGAACAGGGGCTGTGTGTGTATGGAGAGGGAAAGCCAGGCAGAGATGCATCCACAGCCCGGGGCCCCCCCGTGCCCAGCCGCCGGCCCCACTCCGCTGAGCCCCCTGTGTCCCAGAGCCCCAGCAGCGGGGCTGCCCCCCTCAGCCCGGCCCCGGGTGCTGGGAGCCATTCGCCCTGCCCGGCCTGGGGGCAGACAGACCCCACCCCCGCGGCGGAACAATGCAGCGGATGGGGGAAACTGAGGCAGGCCCAGGCTTCGTCCCCCCGTGTCCGGGCGAGGGGCCCCAGGGTAACCCCCTGTCGCTCTGCCCCCCCAGTGCTGACGACAAACCCGCGCAGCTTCGCCACCGAGGGCTGGTTCATCGGCTTCATCTGCGCTCTGATCCTGCTGCTGCTGGTGGGCCTGACCCTCTGCTTCCTCAAGCACAGCAAGGGAGGGAAGTACTCGGGTGAGACCCCGCCCCCCGCGCCCAGGCCCCGCCCCCGGCCCCTGAGCCCCTCCCCCCTGCTGGGGACGCCCCCCCCCCCCGGGAGTGAGCCCAGCCGCCCCTGCACTCCAGGCTCCCCGAGCAGCCCTGCCCCCCCACACCCGCGGGTCCCTCGGCCCCTGCCCCCCGGCTAACTCTCCCCCCTCCCTGCCCCAGTGAAGGACAAGGAGGACACGCAGGTCGACTCTGAAGCCCGACCCATGAAGGACGAGACGTTCGGGGAGTACAGGTGGGTGGGGGGCTGTGGGGGTGGGGAGGGGCACGGCAGAGGCGTTTCCACCTCACCCTGGAAGCCCCCCCCCCCAATTGGGGGAACACTGGAGGGAGGGGGCGGGAATTTTCTTCTCTGTTGTGGGACCCCTCCCTCAATTCCTGGGGGGGACCCAGAATGCACTGGGGCAAATGCCCCATGAGGGGCTTGGGGTTGGATTTAGTGGCTTCTGCTTAACCTGCCTCCCTGCTGCCTGGTCTGGGGGGGTCTCTGACTGTCTCTCTCCCCCCCACAAAATGCTGCCGGCTTTGCTACCACAGATCCCTGGAGAGGTAAGAGGAGCTAGCGGGGTGGGATCCCGGACGCCTGGGTTCTCTCCCCGGCTCTGGGAGGGCAGTGGGGTCTAGTGGTCAGAGCAGGGGGAGCTGGGATCCCGGATGCCTGGGTTCAAACCTCCATTGCCAGGCGCGCCGTTCACTTGTTCTTTGGCTGGGGGGGGGCTGCTAAAGCTGCCTGCCAAGGTTTGGGGGTGGCACTTAAGGACCCCCCAACATGCTTGTGGAGGTGGCTGCAGCTCCCGGGGGCCACAGGTGTGTCAGAGCAGGTGTGCAGGGCCCTGGGGCGACTGTACATGCTGGGGGGGACAAGGGTGCGCTGGGGTGGTGGTAGCTGGGGATAGTTGTGCACGGGGGCGATGGTGCGCGGTGGTTGTGTGCAGGGCAGTGGTAGCTGGGGGCGATGGTGCACGGCGGTGGTTGTGTGCAGGGCGATGGTGCACGGGGGCGATGGTGCATGGTGGCGGTTGTGTGCAGGGCGGTGGTAGCTGGGGCCGATGGTGCACGGTGGTGTTGTGTGCAGGGCAGTGGTAGCTGGGGCCGATGGTGCGCGGCGGTGGTTGTGTGCAGGGCGGTGGTAGCTGGGGCCGATGGTGCACGGTGGTGGTTGTGTGTAGGGCGATGGTGCACGGGGGCGATGGTGCATGGCGGCGGTTGTGTGCAGGGCGGTGGTAGCTGGGGCCGATGGTGCGCGGGGGCGGTTGTGTGCAGGGCGATGGTGCGCAGGGTCGATGGTGCGCGGGGGCGGTTGTGTGCAGGGCGATGGTGCGCGGGGGCGGTTGTGTGCAGGGCGATGGTGCGCGGGGGCGGTTGTGCGCTGGGCAGTGGTTTGTGGCCATGGTACGTCTCACTGGCTCCTTCTGTCTCATTGTGGCCCCCCCGGCAGCTCGTCCATCCTTAGAAATAGGTAACACCCCCCTGAGCCCCCATCAGCCACCCCTGGCCCTCCAGTGTGTTCTGGGGGGTCCCCCATTCCCTCTGGGGAGGAGAAAATGCCAGCCCCTCACTGCCCGCACCCCGTGCACGCTCACCCCAGGGCAGGCATTGGGTCTGCTGCCGGGGGGTGGGTTGCACGGGGCGACGCGGGGGGGGCAGATTGTTCTCTTGCAGTCACACCTCACAGTCTGGTGTGCCCTTCACTCCCTTTCACACCCACTCACCCCCGTGTGCTCACACTCAGCACCCCCCCGACATGCATGTGAACAACTCCTCCGTGCGCACAGGCCCAGCTGTCCCTTGCACGATTCCTGGGCCACGGCCCTCGCATGCCTCTGCTCCCACCCAGGCCTGTGTGCACACTTCTCTGTGCACCAACACATTGACGTGAGTGTCACGCCCTCCATGCCACCTCACACCCATGTGCCTCCCTGCACTCCTCTGTGCCAGGTTCTTCATGCTCTCCCTGCACATGCTGGTGCATCTGCAGACCCACGTCCTCCCGGCCTGGTGCACACTCCCCCCCTTGTGCCATGCACCCCCACTGCTGGACAAGCTCCTTGCACACCCACTTTTGCCCACCACCGTTGTCCACTTTGCACCTGCCCACAATTGCTTTCTCTTGCACCAGGCATGCATACCCCTCGCACACCCAGTTCCATGCATCTTTGACCTGCTTATCTTGCTCACTCACCCAGTCACCTCCCCGGCACTGTGCACACCACTTCCACACTCACCCACCCCTTCCCTGTGCACCTTGCACAATCACTCCTCGCACACGTGAGCACCCACTTTCAGGTGGCTCGCACACCTGCACCATCACATCCTCCCCTGCCTTGCACACTTCCCCCCGTGTCTCGTGCACCTGGCGCACGCCCCCCTCACCCTGCTCTCTGCGCCGCAGCGAGAAGGAGGAGAAGCCGTTCGGCGGCAGCCAGCCCTCCCTCGACGGGGCCGTCCCGGCGCTGGGCAGCGACGACAGCCTGGCCGACTACGGGGGCAGCGACGACGTGCAGTTCAACGAGGATGGATCCTTCATCGGCCAGTACATCGGCCACACGGGCAAGGAGGCGGCCAGCAATGCCAGCTCGGGGGCTACCAGCCCCACCAACGCCCCGGCTGCCCTGGAGTAGGGGGGACTCGGAGACCCCCTTTGGGAATAGGGGAGCCCCTTCCTGCCCCATGGGGATTGGGGGGCTGTACCCCTACCTCCTCCCTATCCCCAAATCATGGAGGGGGAATCCCTGTTAGCATCCACCCTCCTGCCCCCAGAACATTAGGGGGGTAATTTAAGGGGATCCTGCCTTAGCTCCCCCAAAGTCAACCCCTCCAGACAGGGAAGCTGGGATTTTCTCTCCACCCCCCTCCCCGAAACATCATTTATCTTCTGCATGTGACGGGCCAAAACACACGCGCTATCTCAGAGTGGGTTAATGGGGGGAGGGGCTGGAAGGGGGCGGGCTTGGGGGGCTCTGTACCCAGGGTTAATATTTGCCAAAAAATAGACACCCCCCTCCCCGCATCTTTCTATGTTTTAATCATTCTGGCCTCAGCCTCGGCCCCGCCCTGGGAGTGAGACTGAGAAGCCAAGGGAGGGGCAGGGAGCCCGGACTCCTGGGTTCCATCCCTAGCCCTTTCCCCATGTTTAGGTCAGTTGGTTTCCTTTAAGCTGGGGGAGGGTAGGGGGGACTGACCATTTCCCCTAATTCTGCTCAGCCCCCTCCTCCACTTCCTTTGCATTTAATGGGGGGGGGGGCTGTTCATACCTCACTAGGGTCCTGGGATTCCCTGCCCCTCCCTCGTGAATGCTGGGAGCTCCCCACAGGAGGATCCCTGCCCCCCCCCACAAATTCACCTCCACCACCCACCCCCTGGACTCTCTGCGGGGGGCCGGCATCACCATTTCACCCCCTTGAAAGGGAACTGCCCCCCCTGCTTTTCTCCACACAGCTGCCTTTGCAACCACCTTTCTCAAGCCAAGTGGCCTCTTGTTCTCTCTGTGCCCCCCGGATCTCCCCTCCCCCTCCTGCATCGGGGTCTCAGCTTTGCTGTGTGGCCCCCCAACCCCCCCTTTTTTTTTGCATAAAACAGATTTTAAAAAACATTTTAAAAATGCCCCCCCTGGCTGGGTGGCGGCCTGGCCGGGGGCTGCCCCGTGTAGATAGGTGCCCCCCCACCCCGCTGGGTCGTCGTGCTAGCCGTGGTCTGGGCCTGCTGTGTGCTGTGGGTAGTCGTGGCTTCGCGTTCCATATACGGCAAAAAAAGGGAAAAAAAATTATAAAAAAGTCCCCTCCCAAAATCCCGTCCCTGGGGCCAGCTAAGGCCATGCGCCCCCCCCCCCCCCGTGTCCTCCCCCTCGTCGGCTGTCACTAGCGTCTTGATTGATGGCTTTTTTATATCTACACTGTACAGACCGAACCGAGTTCGAAACCTGGCGGAATAAAAACTGAAACCTGGCGGCTCTGTGTGGTGCTGGGGGGGGGTTCCTGGGGAGGGGGCGACTATGGGCACGTGCCCCGGCTCTGAAAAGAAACCCGAGCAATGTGAGATGTATCAGGGGTGCATTGCCACCCAGAAATCGAGGGGAGGAACATTAGGTGTATTACGGTAGCAGCTCCCCCCCCCCCCGCCCAGGAAGGTGGGATGGTATGGATATTAAGGTAGCAGCCCCCAGTTCCCCGCCCCCCCCCCCATTGCGGGGAGGAACATTAGGTGTATTACGGTAGCTCCCGCCCCCCCCACCCCAATATGGACGGGGGCTGTTATGTTTGTGGCAGTATCATTAAAGTCCCGGAGGGGGTGATATTAGCTGTATTACGGTAGCAACCCCAAAGTGGACGGGTGGGTGGCGCTATTATGTGTATTATGGCACAACCTACCCCCTCGCCTCCCCGTTGATGGGGGCCCTTTTACGTATATTACGGTAAAGCGCCGCACACAGGGACACAAGGGGGCCGCTATACTGGGCATTACGGTAGCACCTCTGGTGACGGTCTGGGGAGGTTTGGGGTATTACAGCAGCCCATTGCGGCGCTGATATTACGGTAGCACTCTGGTTCGGGGGCATATTATTACGGTCATTACGGTAACTCCGGCTGGTGGGGAAATACAAGGTATTACGGTAGCATCCACACAGTTTGGGGGCGGGATATTCTGTGTATTACGGTAGCGCCCCAGACAGTCGCACTCCCTGCGCCAAAGGAAATTGGGGCGGTGGGGGGGTCAGGACGCCTGGGTTCTCTCCCGAGCTGGGGGGCGGGGGGGGAAGCCAGGACGCCTGGGTTCTACACTGAGCCCAGAAGGGGGGAGCTGGTGCCCAGACTATCCCCGTCCGCTGGAGGGGCCGGGAGCCGGGGGGGGGTTGGGGTTGGGGGGCGCCAGGACCCTGCCCAACCCACCTGAAACCACTAACACCGCCCCCAGAAGCTGATCTCTGACCCCCAGACACCCCCCGCCCATACCCCTAGATGGGCCTCCCAGCACCCCCGACACCCCTCGTCCCCGCATCGTGCCCAGCCCACGCGGGGGGGGCACGGGGCCTTCGCTGCTAGGCGGCGCCGGGAAGCAGAGCGGGGGGGGGTCTTTGTTCTGCAGCGGGAACCCGCCCGACTGGCTGCTGCCCCCCCCCCCCCGCCGCAGAGTCAGGCGCGAGGCGCCCGGATACCAGCCCCCCAGGCCGCGTCTCCTGCTTCCAACAGTGACGGAATTTAACTCCTGGCCACAGCCCCTGGGGTCGGTACCGAGACCCCCCCGCCCAGGGCCAAAGATGGAGTAATGAATACACCCCCCTGCTCCAACCACCAGCCCCCTCCCCTCCCGGAGCCGGGGCAGAACCCAGGAGTCCTGGCCGCCAGCCCCCCTGCTCCAACCACCAGCCCCCCTCCCCTCCCGGAGCCGGGGCAGAACCCAGGAGTCCTGGCCGCCAGCCCCCCTGCTCCAACCACCAGCCCCCCTCCCCTCCCCTCCCGGAGCCGGGGCAGAACCCAGGAGTCCTGGCCGCCAGCCCCCCTGCTCCAACCACCAGCCCCCCTCCCCTCCCCTCCCGGAGCCGGGGCAGAACCCAGGAGTCCTGGCCGCCAGCCCCCGTGCTCCAACCACCAGCCCCCCTCCCCTCCCCTCCCGGAGCCGGGGCAGAACCCAGGAGTCCTGGCCGCCAGCCCCCCTGCTCCAACCACCAGCCCCCCTCCCCTCCCCTCCCGGAGCCGGGGCAGAACCCAGGAGTCCTGGCCCACGGCGCCCCCTGCTCTAACCAATAGACCCCGCTCCCCTCTCAGAGCCGGGAGAGAACCCAGGAGTCCTGGCTCCCAGCCCCCCCTGCTCCAACCACCGGAGCGGGGGCAGAACCCAGGAGTCCTGGCCCCCTGGATGTGTAGGAACAGAAGAGCGGCCACAGGGTCTCAGACCGAGGTCCGTCCAGCCCAGTGTCCTGGGCCCGCAGTGGCCAGGCCGGCGCCCAGGGAATGACCAAGCGGGTCATGGGCCAGCGACCCCGGTCCTGCCACCGGTTCCCAGCGCCCGGCAAACCCAGGGCTCAGGGCACCAGCCCCGCCCGGCCGGGCGAGTGGCCTCGGGGGGGGTCTCTGAGCCCCTGGGTCTCACCTCTCCGTGCAGCACGTGGCCGGGACAGCAGGCGGGACCCCTAAGGGGGAGGTCAGAGGGGCGGGGGATGGATGGATAGAGGGGGTGGGGGGAATGGATAGAGGGGGTGGGGGGAATGGATTGATAGAGGAGTGTAGGGGGCATAGATAGAGGGGGTGGGGGATGGATAGATAGATAGAGGGGTGTAGGGGGCATAGATAAGAGGGGGTGGGGGATGGATAGATAGAGGGGTGTAGGGGGCATAGATAAGAGGGGGTGGGGGATGGATAGATAGAGGGGTGTAGGGGGCATAGATAAGAGGGGGTGGGGGATGGATAGATAGAGGGGTGTAGGGGGCATAGATAAGAGGGGGTGGGGGGAATGGATTGATAGAGGAGTGTAGGGGGCATAGATAAGAGGGGGTGGGGGATGGATAGATAGATAGAGGGGTGTAGGGGCATAGATAAGAGGGGGGTGGGGGATGGATAGATAGATAGAGGGGTGTAGGGGGCATAGATAAGAGGGGGGTGGGAGATGGATGGATAGATAGGGGGTGCGGGGGGGATGGATAGAGGGGGATGGATGTATAGATAGAGGGGTGTAGGGGGCATAGATGGGGGGTGGGGGGATGGATGGATGGATAGATAGATAGAGGGGTGTGGGGGATAGATAAAGGGGGGATGGATGGATAGATAGAGGGGTGTAGGGGGCATAGATAGAGGGGGTGGGGATGGATAGATAGAGGGGTGTAGGGGGCATAGATAAGAGGGGGTGGGGGGATGGATGGATAGATAGAGGGGTGTAGGGGCATAGATAAGAGGGGGTGGGGAGATGGATGGATAGATAGAGGGGTGTAGGGGGCATAGATAGAGGGGGGTGGGGGATGGATAGATAGAGGGGTGTAGGGGGCATAGATAAGAGGGGGTGGGGGATGGATGGATAGATAGGGGGTGCGGGGGGATGGATAGAGGGGGATGGATGTATAGATAGAGGGGTGTAGGGGGCATAGATGGGGGGTGGGGGATGGATGGATGGATAGATAGATAGAGGGTGGTGTGGGGATGGATGGATAGAGGGGTGTGGGGGGATGGATAGATAGAGGGGTGTGGGGGGATGGATGGATGGATATATAGAGGGGGTGGGGGTGGATAGATAGAGGGGGTGCGGGGGGATGGATTGATAGATAGAGGGGGTGGGGAGATGGATGGATAGATAGAGGGGTGTAGGGGGCATAGATAGAGGGGGTGGGGGATGGATAGATAGAGGGGTGTAGGGGGCATAGATAAGAGGGGGTGGGGGGATGGATGGATAGATGGGGGGTGCGGGGGGATGGATAGAGGGGGATGGATGTATAGATAGAGGGGTGTAGGGGGCATATATGGGGGTGGGGGATGGATGGATGGATAGATAGAGGGGTGTGGGGGATAGATAAAGGGGGGATGGATGGATAGATAGAAAGAGGGGGTGGGGGATGGATGGATAGAGGGGTGTGGGGGGATGGATAGATAGAGGGGGTGTGGGGGGATGGATGGATGGATATATAGAGGGGGTGGGGGTGGATAGATAGAGGGGGTGCGGGGGGTTGGATAGAGGGGGGATGGATGGATAGATAGAGGGGCGTAGGGGGCATAGATAGAGGGGGTGGGGGGGTGGACAGAGGAGGGGTGGAGGGAGGGATTGATGGGGATTTCCGGGCTGCAAGGAGCGGGGGTGGGTAGGGTTAGAGAGATGGGGTGGAGTGGGGGGTGGCAGGATGGGGGGGGGCGAGCGGGGGAGGGGCGGGATGGAGGGAGGGATTGATGGGGTGGGGCGTGCCAGGATGGGGGGGGCGGGGCGGAGGTGTGTGTGAAGTGGGGGGGGTGGAGGAGGAGGGGGCGGGGCCGGAGGGGCGGAGCGGAGGGGCTGGGGGTGGGGTCCAGCCACCGCCCCCCCGCCGCCCCCGAGCCAGGGACTGAGCCGCCGCCGCCGCCGCCCGACCAGCCGCGTCTTCCCCGCCGCCCCCCCGCCGCCCCCCGCCCTTCGGCCCCCCTGCCATGCCCCCGGGGGGTGACCCCGCTCCCCGCTGCGCCCCGGCGAGGCCGGCGTTGGGGGGGGCCGGGGGAGCAGAGCCCCCCCCGCGGCTCCACCTGTAGGATGGGAGGCGGCTGAGCCCCCCCGTCTCCGCCCTGCCCCCCGGCCCGGCTCCGCCATGGGCTGCAACCTCTGCCTGGTGCCGAAGCCGGAGGAGCAATACAAGGTCACGCTGCAGGTAGGGGGCGGGGGGCTGCGGTGAGGGGCGGCGGGGGGCTGCAGACAGAGATGGGGCGGGGCTGGGGCAGGGGCAGGGCCTGCACGGGGTCGCTGGGGGGTGCAGAGGGGCCGGGGGCAGGAAGCGGGAGCTGGGGGGGGCGCTGGGGGGGAAGGGGCTGCACGGATGGGTGGGGGAGGGACTGGGGGATGCCGCAGGGGGGAGGGGAAGGGAGCAGGTACCAGTCTCAGGAAGGTTGCCTAGCAACAACCCCCCCCCCATCGCTGCTGGGTTTGGGGTCTGGGGGGAGGAATGAATGAGGGGGAGGGGCTGCATCTCCCCAGTTCGGGAGCCCCCCATGTAGTTACCCTCCCCTAGCTCCGTCTGACCCATCCCCCCCACCCCCCACTTCTCACCCATCCCCCCAGCTCTGCCGGGGCCCCCCACTCCCGACCCGCAGCCCCTGCCAGCGCGGCCCTGGGGCCCCCCAGCCCTGCTGGTGCCCCTCACTCCCGACCTGCAGCCCCCCGCCAGCCCGGCCCTGCCCCCCCAGCTCTGCCGGTGCCCCTCACTCCCGACCCGCAGCCCCCTGCCAGCCTGGCCCTGCCCCCCCCAGCCCTGCCGGTGCCCCTCACTCCCGACCCGCAGCCCCCTGCCAGCCCGGCCCTGCCCCCCCCCAGCCCTGCCGGTGCCCCTCACTCCCAACCCGCAGCCCCCTGCCAGCCCGGCCCTGCCCCCGCCAGCCCTGCCGGTGCCCCTCACTCCCAACCCGCAGCCCCCCGCCAGCCCGGCCCTGCCCCCCAGCTCTGCCGGTGCCCCTCACTCCCGACCCACAGCCCCTGCCAGCTGGCCCTGCCCCCCCCCAGCCCTGCTGGTGCCCCTCACTCCCGACCCGCAGCCCCCCGCTAGTCCAGCCCCTGTGCCAAGGCAGGGCTGGGGAGGGCAGGGCCAGCCTAGCAGGGGCTGCGGGTCGGGAGTGAGGGGCACCGGCAGGGCCGGGGGGGGCAGGGCTGGGCTGGCAGGGGGCTGCGGGTCGGGAGTGAGGGGCACCGGCAGGGCCGTGGGGAACTGGTTGGGGGGCTCAGGCTGGGCAATGGTTCCTCCACACACGCTCCCTGCTCCTGTATCAATCCTCCTAGTTTCCATGGGAACCGTTGCTGCGGTAACACAAGGATGGAGATGGAGACAATATGATGAGGGGGAAGCCAGGGGGGCTCGTCCCAGCCAGACTCCCGAGGGTGGGGGGGTAGGGGGGTCCCTGCTGCGCCCTGCTGGGGGGGCTGCGTGCCGCCCTGCAGGTGTCCACACTGAGGGGTGGCTGGAGCTGGGCTGGGGCGTACGGAAAGGCGGGATCTGCCCGGGGCTCTCGGGGGTCTCTCATGCCCGGCCCCCCCAGGTGAACGGGAAGGAGCTCTCCAGGCTCTCCCAGGAGCAGACGCTGGAAGCTCTTCGCTGCTCCAAGGAGCCGCTGGTCATCCAGGTCCTGAGGCACAGCCCCCGGGCGCGGGGCGGAGGGGAGGGGGCCGCCCTGCCCGGGGACCCCGCCACCCTGGTGGACAGCGGGACGCAGACGGACATCACCTTCGAGCACCTGCTGGCACTGGGCCGGCGGCGCGCCCCCAGCCCCCCCACCATGACACTGGAGACCTTCGGGATCCCCGAGCTGTGAGTGACCCCCAGCGGTGCCCCTCACTCCCGACTCGCAGCCCCTGCCAGCCCGGCCCTGGGGCTCCCCAACCCTGCCAGTGCCCCTCACTCCCGACCCGCAGCCCCTGCCAGCCCGGCCCTGGGGCTCCTCAACCCTGCCGGTGCCCCTCACTCCCGACCCGCAGCCCCTGCCAGCACGGCCCTGGGGCCCCCCAGCCCTGCCGGTGCCCCTCACTCCCAACCCGCAGCCCCTGCCCCCCTGCAGCTCTGCCGGTGCCCCTCACTCCCGACCCGCAGCCCCTGCCAGCGCGGCCCTGGGGCCCCCCAGCCCTGCCGGTGCCCCTCACTCCCAACCCGCAGCCCCTGCCCCCCCCCAGCCCTGCCGGTGCCCCTCACTCCCGACCCGCAGCCCCTGACAGCCTGGCCCTGGGGCTCCCCAGCCCTGCCGGTGCCCCTCACTCCCGACCCGCAGCCCCTGCCCCCCTGCAGCTCTGCCGGTGTCCCTCACTCCCGACCCGCAGCCCCTGCCAGCGCGGCCCTGGGGCCCCCCAGCCCTGCCGGTGCCCCTCACTCCTGACCCACAGCCCCTGCCAGCCCGGCCCTGGGGCTCCCCAACCCTGCCGGTGCCCCTCACTCCCGACCCACAGCCCCTGCCAGCCCGACCCCGCTAACTTGTGTTCTCCACCATAGCCCCCCCTTCGGGCACGACTACTATGACCCTGTGGAGATCATGGAAGGGGGCCCCCCAGAGACAGAGCGGGCAGAGGAACTGGAGTATGAGGTGAGCAGGGTGGGCACTGGGAGCCCGGACACCTGGGTTCTCTCCCGGCTCTGGGAGTGAGGTGGGGGCTGGTGGTTAGCTTGTGTGGGGGGGAACCAGGGCTTCCATTCAGGATCTGTGTCACAGAGTGTGGGGGAGTCCGGGCCCTGCACCCCTCTTCCTGGGATCCACCGGGACTCTCCGCCAGCCAGGAAAATGGGAGGTTTATTGGACAACAGGAACACAGTCCAAAACAGAGCTTGTGGGTACAACCAGGACCCCTCAATCACGTCCTTCTGGGGGAGCAGGGAGCTCAGACCCCAGCCCTGGGGTTCCCTGTGTTCCTCCACCCAGCCCCAAACTGAACTAAACCCCCCCAGCAGGCTCCCTCCTGCAGCCTCTGTCCACATTCCCGGGCAGAGGTGTCACCCCCCCCCCCCACCCGGCCCAGGTCACAGGCTCCCAGGCCTCCCATCCCCAGGGCACATCCCCAGGTCAACACCCCCCCCCCCCGCTGCGTCACATCGTCACAATCTGACCCCTCGTCCCCCCTGCAGGAGGTGGAATTGTACAAATCGAGCCACCGGGACAAGCTGGGGCTGATGGTTTGTTACCGGACGGACGACGAGGACGACGTGGGAATCTATGTTGGAGAGGTGGGGGGCTGTTGAGGGAGGGGTGTGATGGGGGGGCCATGGCGGTGAGGAACTGGGGTGGGGGGTGGAGGAGACCAGGGGGTGACTTGTTGTAGGGGGAGGGGGAGCAGGCCGAGGGCTGGGGCAGCCCATGGGGGGCTGGAGGCCATGGGGGGGTCCTGGTCCCTAGTCCCATCCCCCCTTCTCTCCCTAGGTGAACCCTGACAGCATCGCCGCCAAGGATGGGCGCATCCGAGAGGGCGACCGCATCATCCAGGTGGGGGCTGCTAAGGGGGGCTACGGAATGGGGGTTGGGGTGCAGGGGGCTAACGGGGGCTGGGAATATGGGGGCTGAGGGACGAGGGGCTAAGAGGAGTGCAGAGGGCTATGGGGGGATGGGGGGTGCAGAGGGCTATGGGGACCTGGGGGAAGGGGGGCTGACTCAGCCCCCCCGGTCCCCTCAGATTAACGGGGTGCAGGTGCAGGACCGTGAGGAAGCCGTCGCCATCTTGACCCAGGAGCAACATACCAACATCTCGCTGCTGCTGGCCAGGCCTGAGACCGAGGTGAGGGGCGCCCCGAAGAGGTGGGGCTGGGGAGGAGGGGGGAGTCAGTTTAGGGTCTGGCTGGGGGAACTGTGGGGCAGGGGGCTGAGGGGGTGAGGTGGAAGTTGGGGGGCTGGGAGGATGTGGGGGCAGGGGGAGATTTCGGGGTCCCAGAGGTGGGAACAGGGGGTCACAGGGTGGGTTGGGTGCTCACCATTCCCCAGTGAAGGGGGATCACGGGGGTGTTGGGGGGGTCCCTTGGGCTGCCTGGGATGGATGGGGGGGCTATGACGGGAGGGGCTGCAGCTTCATCCCCTCCCCCTCCACTCCCAGTTCTCCAGGCGCTGGAAGGACAGCGACCGTGAGGATTTCCTGGACGACTTCGGCTCTGACCACGAGGGCGAAACGAGACCCCGAGCGACCCCTGGGCAGCAGGTGAGGGGGTGGGGAGGGGCGGGGGGCTGGGCAGGGGGGCAGGGAACTGGGGGGCTGGTGTGAGGCCCAGGTGACCCTGTTTACCAGGCGACAATGGACAGAGGGGGGGCTTGGGGCCGGTGAGATCAGATGCCCAGCGGGGAAGCCGGGGGGCTCTGGGCTGGAGAGAGGGTTCAGGCAGAGCCCAGCTGGATGCAGGGGAGACTGGGATGTGCTGGGCTGAGGCGGGCCAGGCCTGAGGCCCAGAGAGTTTCCTATGCTGGGTTCAGACCCTCAATAAACCCTGCTGCTTTATGGCGGCTGAGTGTCACTCCAGTCTAGAGAACAGGGGGGCATTATTCTCTCTGGGCGTGGGGAGCTCGGGAGGGGCCTTATTCCCTCTAGGGGTGGGGAGCTGGGTGGGGGCATTATTCCCTCTGGGAGTGGAGGACCCGGGGGTCTCCTTGAGGGACCCACGGCAGAGACAGACATGCTAAGGCTCAGAGCGGTGCGGTTCCAGGAGGCGGGGGGCTGGACCCCCGAGAAGGGCTCTTGCACTGATGGGGGTTCAAGGGTGGGCAGGACCTGGGAGCCCGTGACAGCGGGGCAGGGGGTGCCAGGGGGCGCCGGGGGGCCTGGAACCGGGGGGCCGGGCAGGGGCGCCGGGGGGCCTGGAACCGGGGGGCTGGGCAGGGGCGCCGGGGGGCCTGGAGGCACCAGGGGGCCTGGAACCGGGGGGCCGGGCAGGGGCGCCGGGGGGCCTGGAACCGGGGGGCCGGGCAGGGGCGCCGGGGGGCCTGGAACCGGGGGTTGGGCAGGGGCGCCGGGGGGCCTGGAACCGGGGGGCTGGGCAGGGGCACCGGGGGGCCTGGAGGCGCCGGGGGGCCTGGAACCGGGGGGCCGGGCAGGGGCGCCGGGGGGCCTGGAACCGGGGGGCCGGGCAGGGGCGCCGGGGGGCCTGGAACCGGGGGGCTGGGCAGGGGCGCCGGGGGGCCTGGAGGCGCCGGGGGGCCTGGAACCGGGGGGCCGGGCAGGGGCGCCGGGGGGCCTGGAACCGGGCGGCCGGGCAGGGGCGCCGGGGGGCCGGGCAGGGGGAGCCTGAACTGAAGTCAGCTTCACCCCAATCTCCAAGCCTCCGCCTTCTCCCCGCCCCCAGCCGGCCGCGGCCCCCGAGCCGCCCAGCGCCGGCCAGGAGCCGGACAGCGGGCTGGGCCGGACGGACGAGAGCACCCGGAACGAGGAGAGCTCGGAGCACGACCTGCTGGGCGACGAGCCCCCCAGCGCCGCCGGCCCCCCGGCCCCCCAGCGCCGCGCGGCCCCGCTGCCGGCCCGGGACGGCCCCCCGGCGGGCGGCGGGCTGCCGGGGCTGGCGCCGGCCGAGGCCGAGCGGTACCGGGAGCTGCTCGAGCTGCGGGGGGGCCTGGCCCCGGGCCCCCGGCGCCGGGCGGCGCTGCTGGACGAGGAGCTCCGGCACCTGCAATTCAAATGCCGCAACATCCTGCGGGCGCAGAAGCTGCAGCGGCTCCGGGAGCGCTGCCTGGCGGCCGGGCTGCGGGAGGCCGGGGGGGCGCCGGCCCCGGCCGGCGAGGGGCCCCCCCCGGCCCCGCTGGCCGACATCACCGAGGTGCCCGAGCGCCCGGAGAGGGACAGCACCAGCGCCTACAACACCGGGGAGAGCTGCCGCAGCAGCCCCCCGCCGGGCAGCCCCCGCGCCCCCGGCCCCCCGCCCCGGCCGGCCCGGCCGCGGCGCCCCCGGGAGGGCAGCCCGGCGCCCGGCGCGCTGGCGGGCGGCGCCCGGGCGGAGTGGAAGGGCCGGGCGCGGGGCGAGGGCCCCCGGCGCCCGGGCCGGGACCGGCTGCTGAAGGCGCGGGCGCTGAAGATCCGGGAGGAGCGGAGCGGGATGACCACGGACGACGACGCGGCGAGCGAGATGAAGATGGGCCGGTACTGGAGCCGCGGCGAGCGCAAGCAGCAGCTGCTGCGGGCCCGGGAGCAGCGGCGGCGCCGGGAGCTCATGCTGCAGAGCCGGCTGGACGGGCAGCGGGAGGCGGGCGAGGGGCGGGCGGGGGCGGGCCCCGGGGCCCCCGCCGAGCTCAGCATCCTGGCGCTGAGCCACCGCAAGAGCCTCAAGAAGCGGAGCCGGCGCATCCTGGACAACTGGATCACGATCCAGGAGATGCTGGCGCACGGGGCCCGCTCGGCCGACGGGCGCCGGGTCTACAACCCGCTGCTCTCGGTCACCACCGTCTGAGGGGCCCCGGCCAGGAGCGGGGCTCCCCCGCCCCCGCCCCGCCCAGGAGCGGGGCTCCCCCCTCGCCACCGGCCAGGAGCGGGGCTCCCCCGCCCCCAGCCCCGCCCAGGATCGGGGCTCCCCCGCCCCCAGCCCCGCCCAGGATCGGGGCTCCCCCCGCACCCGCCCCCAGCCCCGCCCAGGATCGGGGCTCCCCCGCCCCCTGCCCCGCTCAGGATCGGGGCTCCCCCTCGCCACCGGCCAGGAGCGGGGCTCCCCCCGCCCCCGCCCCCAGCCCCGCCCAGGATCGGGGCTCCCCCGCCCCCTGCCCCGCCCAGGATCGGGGCTCCCCCCGCCCCCGCCCCCAGCCCCGCCCAGGAGCGGGGCTCCCCCCTCGCCACCGGCCAGGAGCGGGGCTCACCCCCCCCGCCCCAGACCAGGAGCGGGGCTCACCCCGGCCCCCGCTCACACCACCGGCCAGGATTGGGGCTCCCATCCCCTGCCACCCACCAGAAGTCGGGGCTCCCTCCCCACTACGTGACAAGGCTTGGAGACTTGGTTTCTCCCCCATGTGCCAGGATTGGGGGCTGATCCTGCCTCCCCCACATCGCCACCATCAGAGGACACAGGGGGAGACCGTGGGGGCCCCCCCACTTTGCCAGGACTGGGGGACGCCCACCCCAGCAGGAAAGAGGGGGGCACCTGGTGTCACTCCCGGACATGCCTGGCTGCAGAAGGGACCCCCGGCTGCTGAGACAACGAGGAATTTTGGGGGGTCTCCCAACGCTGCTCCAGCCCCCCCTCCCCTCGCTACAGGGACCCCCCAGGATCGGGACCAGGGGGGCGTGAAACACAAAGACACCGAGTCAGGCTGTACATAGAGCACAAGGGCGGGGAGGGGGAGCACAAAGACCCCCGCCCTCCATGCTCCCCCCGGGACAGTTTTTATGTCGTGTCTGTGATTCGTGGCTGGTCAGTTCTTAATCGTTTGTCTGAGTCTGGCAGAAAAAATACCTGGGCCCCCTGCCCCCCTCCTCCCCCAGCAGACCGAACTGCCCCCCGAACTGCCCCCCAGACCCCCAAAACCACACCCCACTGCCCCCGAACACCCATTGCCCCCCAAACTGCCCACTAGCCCCCAAAACCAGACCCCACTGCCCCCGAACTGCCCACTAGCCCCCTGAACTGCCCCCAGCCCCCCAAACGAGACCCCACTGCCCCCGAACCCCCTATTGCCCCCCGAACTGCTCACTAGCCCCCAGACACCAGACCCCACTGCCTCCGAACCCCTCACTGCCCCCGAACCACCAGACCCTACTGCCCCCAACCCCCCAAAACCAGACCCCACTGCCCCCTCACACCTCACTGCCCTGAACCCCCCACTAGCCCCCCAAAACCAGAACCCACTGCCCCCGAACCCCTCACTTTCCCTGCTACCCACCAGACCCCCTTCCCCCAACCACCAGTTCCCACTACCCCTCTGAACCCCCCGCGCCCCTCCCAGAGCTGGGGAGAGAACCCAGGAGTCCTGGCTCCCAGCCCCCCCCCCCACCGCCCCAACCCACCAGCCCCTCTCCCCTCCTGACCCAGATCTGTCATGTCTGTGTCCACAACTCCCTTGCCGCTCTCATTCCCAGCAGGGGGCGCTGTCGGGGGGGGCGGGGCAGGGGCAGGGGGTTGGGGGCTCCCGGACGCCTGGGTCCGGAGCCGAATCTGCCTGGTCAGAATAAAGGGAAGCCTTTTTACTCCTTTCATGCGGCTGCGTCCGGAGAGTTTACTGTCCATGAGCCCCCCCCTCACCTCCCCATGGGCTGCTCCCCCACGGGAATGGACCCCCCCAGGGGTCTCACCCTTCCAGCCCCCCGCTTTAGCCACCAGGCCCTGCTCCCCTCCCAGAGCAGGTCAGAGAACCCAGGCGTCCTAGCTCCCAGCCCCCCTGCTCTGACCCACAAGACCCCGCCCCCCTCCCCCAGCCGGGGAGAGAACCCAGGAGTCCGGACTCCCAGCCCCGCACTAGGGGTAGTGATTGGCTGGCTGTGGGGGGGGGGGGGCGGGGGTTCTTCCCTCAACAGTTTGGGCTTCTGCCCCAGGTCCACAGGGACGGGGGGGGGACTCCCCAGACATCTCATAAGGGGGATTGGGGGGGGCCGCAGGGGCGTTGGCAGGAGCCCAAGAATTCGCTGTATCTCGCTGGGGGCGGGGGGGGGCGTGAAAAACGAGGAAACGATTTTATGGCGATTCCGGGCCCAGCGAAGCCACGCCAGGAAATTCCAGCCCCACGGGTGGTGCCCCTCCCCCCCGACCCGCAGCCCCGCCGGTGCCCCTCGCTCCCGACCCGCAGCCCCCCAGAGCCTCTCCCCCCCGACCCGCAGCCCCCCAGCCCCTCCAGAGCCCCTCCCTGCCGACCCCCAGCCCCGCCGGTGCCCCTCGCTCCCGACCCGCAGCCCCCCAGCTCTGAGCACAAGCCCCCCCAGAGCCTGGAGAGAACCCAGGAGTCCGGGCCCCTGCCCCAATCCCTAGAAGCTGATACCATCTTCCTAGCATGAGTCTCTGACTAATGAGGCGTTGAATGACGTACAAGAAACACTGGGGGGGGCAACTCGGGGGGGGGGTGAATTCCTGGGCGGGGGGAAGCTGCTGTAACAGCCTTAAAGTCCCTAAATCTCCAGGGTGGGGGCTAATGGTTAGAGGGGGGGGGCCTGGACTCCTGGGTTCTCTCCCCAGCTCTGGGAGGGGCAAGGGGGCTGGTAGGTGAGAGTGGGGGGGCTGGGAGCCTGGATTCCTGGGTTCTCTCCCCAGCTCTGGGAGGGGCAAGGGGGCGATCACCCTCCCCATCCCGCTGGGGCTCAGAATCCACCAAGGTCTTTATTTATTCTGGCCGGATTCCAGGACCTGCCCTCTGCCTTTTACCTCGCGGGGGGGGGGGGGCGTGTGTCCAGCCACCTGCTGATTTTAAGCCCCACCCCAGCCCCCCCATTATTCTGCCTGGCTCTCAGCAGAGCCCCAGTTGTCATCTCTTGGGGGTCCGGCGCTTGAACCTCCACCTCTCCAGGAAACGGGGGGGGGGCTAGGGAAAGAACCCAGGAGATCGGGAGTGGGGGTCTCTGTGGCTGGGTTTGTTCTGGGGGGTCCCAGACCAACAGGGGGTGAACCCCGAAAGAAAACTCCACCCACACAAGGTGGGTGCTCTGAGAAAAGGTGAGTGCAGGGACCCTCTTTATGGGTTTGGAGGAGAGAACCCAGGCGTCCTGGCTCCCGCCCACTTGCTCCATCCCACCAGCCCCCTCCCAGAACTAGGGGTATCAGCAGAGTTGGGGGGACCCAGGGGGCTGTAAGACAGGTGCAGAGCTTGAGGGGAGGCTAGGAAACCCAGTTGGAGTGGATGGGGGCTAAAGATTAGAGCGGCGGGGGGGGGGGAGGCGGGCTGGGAGTCCGGACTCCTGGGTTTTCTCCCTGACTCTGTTACTGACTCACTGGGTAACCATGGCCAAGTTATTTGCCCTCCCTGTGCCTCAGTTTCCCCATGTGAACAGGGGTCTCTGGCCCTTCCAGGGGCCCTGGCCGGGGTTCCCCCGCGTCTCTGCCCAGAAGGGTCCAGTCTGGGGGAGCGGCCCCAGCTGACGGCCCAGGCCCGGTTGCACTGGCGGGCCAGCGGGTGGCCAGGGGCCTGGCCGCGTTGTGCGGCGACGCTGCAGGGGGTGACGGGGGCCCGCGCCGGCCGGTGGCTTTGCCGAAGGGCTGGTTGGGGTGGGGCGGCATCGGCTGGCTCCCCTCGGGGCCCGGCCCTGCATCGTGTGTCGCGTTCGCCCTTTCGCAGACTGGGCTCATCGTGACCTCGGGCCGCAGCCTCGGGCCGCCTTCACCCAGGCCGCCTTCGCCCAGGCCACCTTTCCGGCTGTGCCAGGCTGGGCTCGCCGCCGCACGCGGGGTTGGCTGCAGCGCCCCGGCATGGGGATGGCAGGCGCGTGGCGCGTTCTGCCCGGCACCGGTGGGCTGCCGTGGCACGGGGCTTTGCACGCTCGCGTCCCACCCCCGCCAAGCTGTTTGCACACTTGCCTTGTGCTACGTCGCGGTGTTTAGTGACCTGGCACCGGGGGCTCACTGCCCCCCTCTCCCTCCAGCCCGCCATGCCCAACGCCTCCCTGGCTCCCAACGCCTCCCTCCCGGACGCCCGCGACCCCGGCCTGGCTGCCGCCGAGGTGACCGTCTTGACCGTCATCTTCCTGGTGGCCACGCTGAGCAACGGGCTGGTGCTGCGGGCGCTGGGCCGGCACCGGGCTCACTCCGCCCCCATGCACCGCTTCATGAGCCACCTGTGCCTGGCCGACCTGGCGGTGGCCCTCTTCCAGGTGCTGCCCCAGCTGCTGTGGGACGTCACCGACCGGTTCCTGGGCCCCGACCCCCTGTGCCGGGCCGTCAAGTACCTGCAGGTGGTGGCCATGTTCGCCTCGTCCTACGTCATCCTGGCCATGACCTACGACAGGCACCGGGCCATCTGCCGGCCGGCGGTGGCCTTCCGGCAGGGCCGGGTCAGCTGGAAGGCTCCGTTGGTGGCAGCATGGGGATCCGCGCTGCTCCTCAGCCTGCCCCAGCTCTTCATCTTCTCCAAGGTGCGGCTGCCTGAGGGAGCCAGCGACTGCTGGGCCACCTTCGCTGAGCCCTGGGGGGCCCGGGCCTACGTCAGCTGGGTCACCCTGATGGTCTTCGCCTTGCCCACCCTCTTCATCGCCGCCTGCCAGGCCCTGATCTTCCGCGAGGTGGCCAGGAACCTGGGGCGGGGCCCCCAGGGGGCTCAGGGCAGGGGCGTCTCGCCGGCCGTGGCCAAGACACTGCGCATGACGCTGGTCATTGTGTTGGTCTACGTGCTCTGCTGGGCCCCCTACTTCTGCGTCCAGCTCTGGGCCGTGTGGGACCCCCAGGCGCCTGTAGAAGGTGAGACGCCCCCCAGGCCGGAGACCGACCCCCCCATCCCCCTCACCCCGACCTCTCCCCCAGGCCAGAGACCGACACCCCCCCATCCCCCCACTTCCCCCCTGGCCTGGAGACCTCACCCACGCTGTACCCCACCACCGCCCCCCGGCTGGAGACTTTACCCCCCCACCCAGCACCTGACTCCACCACACCCCTGAACCCCACCCAGTTCCCAGCCCAGAAACCTCACCAGGAGGCTGCGGGTCGGGAGTGAGGGGCGCCGGCGGGGCCGCGGGGGCTGCGGGTCGGGAGTGAGGGGCGCCAGCGGGGCCGCGGGGGCTGCGGGTCGGGAGTGAGGGGCGCCGGCGGGGCCGCGGGGGCTGCGGGTCGGGAGTGAGGGGCGCCGGCAGGGCTGACCTCCCCCTCCTTTTCCCCCCAGGACCAGCCTTCACCCTGCTGATGTTACTCGCCAGCCTGAACAGCTGCACGAACCCCTGGATTTACGGGGCTTTCAGCAGCAGCGTCTCGGGGGAGCTGAGCCGGCTCATGTGTCCCTGGCTGCCCCGGCCCCGCGCCGGGTCCCTGCCCAGCAACTCTCCCCTCACGGGTACCTCGGCCTGAGAGCCCCCCGCGGGGAGACGGGGGGCTCTCTGGGGACAGACGTGGGCCCTACAAGCTGGAGCAGCCTGGCAGGGGGGTCTGGCTTTGGGGGGGATTGTCCTGGGGGGGGCTTGCAGGGGGAACCTGGGGGGGGTCACTCGGGGGAGGCCTGCATCCATTTGGGGGAGCAAAGGGACCCCCCATTTACACCGTACTCCCTGAGGGGCCAAATCTGCGTCTGCCAAAGTCACCCCAATAAAAAGTGGGGAAGGAGAGAGAGGGTCTGTGATCAGTGGGGAAAGCGGGGAGCTGCGGGTCGGGAGTGAGGGGCACTAGGGGCGGGGGGCGGGGGTGGATGGGCTGCAGTTTGCGCCGATCACCAGTAGATGGCGTCACAAATCAATTGATTTCGACCCGCTTTTGGATAAACCCACCTGCCCCGCCCCCCGGAGCGGGAGGGAACCCAGGCGTCCGGGCTCCCGACCCCCGCAGTGGGGTCCCTGTCCGCCTTGCGCCCCTCGCCCAGGCCTCGGGCCTGCTGCTTGCACATCTGGGCAGGTGTGTGTGGGGGGGGCAGCTCCCTGAAAACCTTCCCCTGCCCCCACCCCCGGCTCGTGCCCAGGCGCTGGCCCCACGAGCTCGCCCTGGGAGGGGCCCCCTTTGCGCGGGGCTGGGGTGGTTAGGGACACCCCCAGCTGTGACAGCCCCCCCCCTCCCAAGGAGCCACGGGGGGGGGGGTTGGGGGCACTGCTATAGGGAAGCTCGCAGCCTTAGCACATGGCCCTAGCTGCCCCCTCATTGGACCATGCCCCTGTCACTGTAGGCCACTACGGCTTCTGATTGGCTGCTGGTAGGAATAGGCGGAAATCGAAGGGCAGAGGCGCTGGCCGGCTGGTTAGTGGCTGGCGAAAGCGTCAATCGCGCCCATCCTGGCCTGTTATTGGTTGTTTCCACTCTGCTCTCGCGTTATCAACGCTCCCTTCAGGGTGATTGGACAGCTCGTGCGCATTGTGCTCTGTGATTGGTTGGAAGGCGTGGGGGGGCGAGATCATAAGCAACTTCCGGGAGTGAGATTGGCGTGTTTGGTGGGGAGGCGGGACGTGTGCCCCATCATTGTCTCCAATTGGCCGGCAACACCCACCCGGCCTCGTGACATCACCTCTTTCTTCCAGCGGATTGGCCGAGCCTGCACCCAATGGACGGGGCGTGTGCTTCGGACCGGCCATACGATTGGCTGATCCCGGGGACGCGTGGGCGGGGCGTGACGCCGACTCCGCGCCTCGATTGGCAGCAAGCGGCCTTCGGCCGCCCCCCGCCCCCTCAGGCGGCCAGGGATTGGCCGGAGCCGCTCGGGGAGGCGGGGCCTGGCCTGGAACCGGCCCCTGGGTCTCGGCAGCCGCGCGGAGCCGCCGCTGGGAGAGACGCGGAGCCGGAGCCGGAGCCATGAACATCCGGAACGCGCGGGTGCGGGGGGGCCGGACGCCTGGGTCCGGCGGGGGGCTGGGGGCGGGGCCGGACGCCTGGGTCCCCCGGGGGGCTGGGGGCGGGGCCGGACGCCTGGGTCCGGCTGGGGGCGGGGCCGGACGCCTGGGTCCGGCGGGGGGCTGGGGGCGGGGCCGGACGCCTGGGTCCGGCGGGGGGCTGGGGGCGGGGCCGGACGCCTGGGTCCCCCGGGGGGCTGGGGGCGGGGCCGGACGCCTGGGTCCCCCGGGGGGCTGGGGGCGGGGCCGGACGCCTGGGTCCGGCGGGGGGCGGGGCCGGACGCCTGGGTCCCCCGGGGGGCGGGGGCCTGAGCGGCGCTCGGCCGGGTCCGGGGTGTGAGGGACCGGGGGGGGCGCCAGTGCGGTGTCGGAGGGGGGTCCAGGGGCGGGGCCGGACGCCTGGGTCCCGCGCTGACCCCGCCCCCCCGCAGCCCGAGGACCTGACGAACATGCAGCATTGCAACCTGCTCTGCCTGCCCGAGAACTACCAGATGAAATATTACTTCTACCACGGGCTGTCCTGGCCGCAGGTGCGCCCCGGACGCCTGGGTTCTCCCCGGGGGGCGGGAGGAGGGGGGGGCCGGGACGCCTGGGTTCTCCCCGGGGGGTGGGAGGAGGGGGGGGCCGGGACGCCTGGGCTCTCCCCTGGGGGGCGGGAGGAGGGGGGGGGCCGGGACGCCTGGGTTCTCCCCTGGGGGGCGGGAGGAGGGGGGGGGGCCGGGACGCCTGGGCTCTCCCCGGGGGGCGGGAGGAGGGGGGGGGCCGGGACGCCTGGGTTCTCCCCTGGGGGGCGGGAGGAGGGGGGGGCCGGGACGCCTGGGCTCTCCCCGGGGGGCGGGAGGAGGGGGGGGGCCGGGACGCCTGGGCTCTCCCCGGGGGGCGGGAGGAGGGGGGGGGCCGGGACGCCTGGGTTCTCCCCGGGGGGCGGGAGGAGGGGGGGGCCGGGACGCCTGGGCTCTCCCCTGGGGGGTGGGAGGAGGGGGGGGCCGGGACGCCTGGGCTCTCCCCTGGGGGGCGGGAGGAGGGGGGGGGCCGGGACGCCTGGGCTCTCCCCTGGGGGGCGGGAGGAGGGGGGGCCGGGACGCCTGGGTTCTCCCCTGGGGGGCGGGGGGCCGGGACGCCTGGGTTCTCCCCCGGGGGGCGGGAGGAGGGGGGGGCCGGGACGCCTGGGCTCTCCCCGGGGGGCGGGAGGAGGGGGGGGCCGGGACGCCTGGGCTCTCCCCGGGGGGCGGGAGGAGGGGGGGGCCGGGACGCCTGGGCTCTCCCCGGGGGGCGGGAGGAGGGGGGGGGCCGGGACGCCTGGGCTCTCCCCGGGGGGCGGGAGGAGGGGGGGGGCCGGGACGCCTGGGTTCTCCCCGGGGGGCGGGAGGAGGGGGGGGCCGGGACGCCTGGGCTCTCCGCTGGGGGGCGGGGGGCCGGGACGCCTGGGCTCTCCGCTGGGGGGCGGGGGGCCGGGACGCCTGGGCTCTCCCCTGGGGGGCGGGGGGCCGGGACGCCTGGGCTCTCCCCTGGGGGGCGGGGGGCCGGGACGCCTGGGCTCTCCGCTGGGCGGGCTGTTCCAGGGGAACCGCAGTTACAGGCAGGCAGGAAGGGACGTCTCCTAGGGGCGGTTCCCGCCCCTGGCCCCCCAATCTCACCCCGGCCCGTCTCCCCCCAGCTCTCCTACATCGCCGAGGACGAGAATGGCAAGATCGTGGGCTATGTGCTGGCCAAGATGTGAGTCATGGGGCTAGGGCGTCAGCAGCCCCCCAATTCCTCCCGCACCCTGGCCCCCCTTGTCCATCCCCTGCCTTGGCCCCTCTTGTCCCCTGCCCCCTCAAACCCCCCGCTGCCCCTTCCTGGTGCCTCTGCCGACCTCCCCTGCACCCTCCAAATCTCCTGTGCCCTGCCCCCCCCCACACTCCCTCTGCTTCTCCCTGCTCCAGCCCCCCTCATGCCCCCTCTTGTCTGCATGTGGGGCTGGCGCGTCTCTCAGGCTCCACACTGACCCGTCTCCTGTCGCCTTAGGGAGGAGGACCCCGACGACCTGCCCCATGGACACATCACCTCCCTGGTGCGTGGGGTGCTCACGGGGGGGGCTGGAGGAGGGGGGGCTGCCAGACTTGGGAGGAGGCAAAAAGGGGGGGTCTGGAGCAGAGGGGTGCCTGGGAGTTATTGGGGGGCTGGGCTGACTGGGGTGGGTGTGCCCCGTTCGAGGGGGGGCCGGGTGCAGGTTGAGATGTCCTCTCACTCACCCCCTGACCCCCCTAGGCTGTGAAACGCTCCCACCGGCGCCTGGGGCTGGCGCAGAAGCTGATGGACCAGGCGTCCCGCGCCATGATCGAGAATTTCAACGCCAAGTACGTCTCCCTGCACGTCCGCAAGAGGTGAGCCTCCCCTCCGCGGGACCCCAACCCCCTGCCTGGGATCCCCATCCCCTACCCTGGAACCTTCCTGCCTGGGATCCCCTTCGTCACACTGCCAACCCCTCCCAACCCGCCTGTAACAGGTTCCCCCCGGGGTCCCCTGAGCCCGTCTGTCCCACCTGCAGTGCAACACCGCACGCATGCTGAGATCAGCTCTGCCTGGGGGAGCTCGGCTTAGGAACTGCCCAGTTACTCAAGTGCCCCCCTCCCCTCCCGACTGTAAACCCCCAATGGTACCGTAGGGCGCTGCCCCAGGAACTGACAGCGCAAGCTCGTGACGGTCGCCCCCTCCTGCGATGTGGAGAGGGAGGTGCCCGGCTTTCTGCCCCCAGGCAGGATTTCCACACCCTGTGGTTTTAGACAGAACCAAACCAAGTGTATTAATGACAACAGAGAGTTTATAAGTGACTCTAAGGGAGAGCAGCAGATGGAAGCAGATCACCCAGCAACTAAACAAATCCCGAAACTGAGCATCCCACTCGCTAGGTGGGGTGTAAATCAGCCAATTCTCACCCGGGGCGAGAAACAGGCCGCCAGGTTCTTACGGCACAAGCTGCCTGGGCTTTCCCGGGTTTTCATATACGAGTCCCTTCGCCTGGGCCCAGCACTTGCCCCTCAGGCGTTTCCAGGGGTGTTGTCGCAGGGAGAGCAAGGTCCCCCTATGATGTCACGGTCCCCCTGTCACGGGGTCCCCTGGCGATGCTCTGACCTGCTCCCTACAAAGCCAGGCAGGACTCTGGGGGAGTCTCCTCTTGGGGAGCAGCCTGTCTGCAGGACACACAGCTCACCCGGCTTCCACTTTCCTGGGTCCGACCTCGGAGCATTCAGCCTCCTCTGCCCAACTGTGCGCTTCCCACAGTCAGTCTGCCTGGGCGGGGTCCTGTGGGGCCAGAGGGGCCTGCCCCCCAACTCTGCAGTCAGACGTGACTCTCAGCCAGCCAGTAAAACAGAAGGTTTATTAGACGACAGGAACATGGTCTAACACAGAGCTTGTAGGTGCAGAGAACAGGACCCCTCAGCTGGGTCCATTTTGGGGGGCAGTGAGCCAGACAATCCCGTCTTCACTCCATGTCCCCAGCCAGCCCCAAACTCCCTCCCCCTCCAGCCCCCCTGCTCTGGGCTTTGTCCCTTTCCTGGGCCAGGAGGTCACCGGATTCCTTTTTTCTCCAACCCTTTAGCTCTCACCTTGCCGGGGAAGGGCCCAGGCCATCAACTGCCAGGAAACAGGGTGTTGGCCATTCTCTGTGTCCAGACTCCTGCACACACCTGTTCTCTAGGGCTCTGCAACGATCATACACCCTTACCCCACCCCCTAGAGACTTAAGAACTGCCTAGGGGAAACTGAGGCACCCCCTACTCTATTCAGAGGAAACATTAAGAACAGTCCCACTTCGTCACATCTCTCCCCCCTTCGAGACCGAACTGAGCGGGGTCACTTTAGCCGGTGACCTGGGGAAGTTCGAAGCCACCAACGTTCCCATGGATGCCCCAGCATCTCTCCCGTTCCTTGGTGAGAGTTACACCAGGCCCTTCCAGTTTCACGCCCTGCCTTAGGTCGGGGTGGTCGATAGCACTCGCAGGCCGCATGTGGGAAGGTTTATGCAGCCCATGCCCTTTGGCCACCCCAAAACCCCCGGGGGTCAAACTGGGATTGGGTCTTCTCCCAGCGCTCCAGTCTGGAGGGCTGCAATTCGGGCTCTCTTGGTTAAGAGCCCCCATCTTGACCTGGGCCACATACTGTTCACTTACAGAACTAGCATGGAGACATCCCTTTCTCCACAGCCTTGTCTCCCCAAGAAGCTGGCCAAACACAGCCACTGGGTTATAGGACTGTTTAACTTAACAGCTTTCACTCCGTCTGAGCCCTTCTCAAAGCTATCCACGCTGGATCTTTCAACAGGACAGTCAGTGGATCCATTCACAACAGAAAATTTCGGGCTGTTAGGAACTGAAACTTTCTGGATTAAATCACTTTCACACCCTTCAGTGGCAGTAAACTGCTTGCAAAGACTCCAGGAGGATTCCTTTCCCTAGGGCTTTTCTATGCAACAATTCACCCCTCACAGAAATTCTGCTCTTACCCTCTTCACCGAGGGCTTGCTCTAGAGGAACACTTTCCTGAGCAACAACAGGCTCTTTCTGGGTCTCCCTTACATCCAGAATCACCTCTGGCCCATCCGGTGGATTCCTACACAATCCCCTTCCAGGCAAACTTACAGACTTCCTAGATAAAAGGCCAGAAGCCTTCTCCTTCCCTTTGCCACACACAAGTTCAGGAATCTTTTCCTTTTTGCTACAGGTTTCCACACCCTCAGTAGGTAACACAATCACACACCTTCATGCTCTCCTTGTGCCCTGGCTAGGATCTCACCCTGATTAGGCAGAGCTGCGACACCGTTTCCCAACAACACACTAGCAACGGGCAAAATACAAGCCCCCGAATTGTCTGGGCTCTGGGATTTTACATAGACCCTAACTGGATGCGACCTAGTTACAGGGCCATTCCCCCGAGCAGACACAAACTTAGGACCCTTCCCTTCCTGGGCTTTAGCTGAATCCAGAACCAGCTCTGGGACAACTGCACGACCCTCAACCATCACAGGCTGAAAGGCCCCTTCTGTCTGCTCCACAGACAAAGAAGAGCCGGACACACTTTCTCCCTTCCCAGACACCCAGCTTGGGATCTCATTCCCCTGGTCCCAGCACACAAGGCTGGTCACAGACAACTGCTTGGAGATCAGGGTAGCTCCCTCCATAGGCAAGTCAATACCCCTGACAGACACAGGGACGTTTCCTTCACTGTCCCAATTCTCCACCCAGCTAACAGGTAAGGTCCAGGGACTCTCATCTTCCACTCTCCTGGCCTTCCCGCCCTGCTGACTAGACACAGCCATCAGCTCACAAGGCTGCCTAGGCTCATCCAGACTTTCCTTACCCAGCACCTTGCCACTCCCAACAGATGCCCTGCCCTGCCTGTGTCTCCCCCCCTCAGCTGGGGCTCAGCTCCCACTGTGCTCAGCGCTCCCCTTGCTGTCCCAGTGGGGGTAGGCAGTGAGCTCCCTGCTTTCCTCACTGCATCAGAGCCAGCGTGAGCCCCCTCTCCCGTGTGCACGGGGGGCAGGGAGCCCCAGGGGTCTGGTCACAGGCAGGCAGGTAGCCTGGGCCTAGCGGCTCCTCCCCGCTGCCAGCCAGGTCATCTGCATTTTCACTGACCATTTCCCTCTCTGCCGATTGCTTCCCTGGATTCAAATTCAAACCCTTGGCAGTTACCAGAGCAGGGCCCGGATCTTGTCCCAAAGAGACACAGTCACCCCACAACAGGGTCTGGCAGCTGGTATCCTGGAGAACCCCAACGACCAGCCAGCCCCACCCCCTCCTGGGTCTGCACAGGGATCTGGGCCATAGGCAGGGCGAGGGGCTTCGTCCCTGGGACCCTCACTCAGCTCACACAACCCCCCGGCATCTGAGGCTGCACCCCCCAGGGCCTGACACCAGTTCTCTCTGTCCCAGGATCTCGCCACCCCAGGAATGTCTCCCCATTGGCCATCCCCTTCCGCTCCCACTGGGGGTCCGAGGGGCCTGGCCCCAGGAAACTCCACACAGACATAGAGGTTGGGGTCAGGAGTGGGAGCCTGTCCTCCTCCCCACCCATCGGGCTGACGGAGTCGGTGGCCTTGGGACCCAGCAAGGGAGCTAGACACCGGGGCTTTTCCGCAGGGTCCCCCTGGTTCAAATCGCCAGCCTGCTCAAAGGCAGTGAGGTGGCATCCACACCCCCCCCCCTTAACCAGGGGCAGCAATTTAGTCTCAAGGTTCCCTGCGGAACTGGCTCCCCGGGGTCTATCCCCACTCACCCCGGGGAGGTCCCCTAGGCCTCTCCACCCCACCACCGCCAGTTCATGCTGCTGCAGCTTCTGCAGCTCTTTCTCGGGCTCTCGCTGTCTCCCACAGTCCTCTTGCTCCCTCGGACTCAGCTCCAATCCCGTCCGTCTCCGATCCCCCGATGGGGAACCCGATTGTGAAGACCCCTGTCTGGGGAGTCTGTTCCTTAGAGTGGTCGTCCTCCTCCAGCCGCACGATGAACTGTGCTTTGGTGAACTTCCCAATGCTCAACCCTTTCTTTCTGCACAGGGTTACGGTGTCCTTCTTCAGGAGACGGTGACAGGCCGTCACTCCGCTCCTCCCAAGTTGTTGTGGACTCACAGGCCTGTGTGCTCTCAGCTCCCCACGGTTTCCAGGGAGAACCCCTCGTGTGCCAGCCCTTCTCGAGGTCACCCCCTCTTTGCCAGGGTCGAGCGGCAGACTCCTCCAGCCCCGGGACCGCTCACTGCAATCCCCAGGGGAACCCTGTTACTGCAAAAGTCCTTCTCTCTCCCAGGGCCAAGCCGCAGGCTCCTCTGCCCCTGAGACTGCTCACCACAGTCCCCAAGGGGACCCCATTACTGCACAGTCCTTCCCGCTGGTCACACACTCCCAGGGGTTAACCGCCCCCCGAAACTGCTCCTCTCTGAGCCTTCAGCGCGCCTGGTCCCCGTCAATCCCCCTTCGTTTTACTGCTCCCCCGTTGCTTACTGCAGGAAGCGCCGTCCATGGGGTGCAGTACATCCCACTGCTGCCACCAGTTGTCACAGAGTCCCGGGGCGATGCTCTGGAACTGCTCCCTGCGAAGCCGGGCAGGACTCTGGGGGAGTCTCCTCTCTGGGAGCAGCCTGTCTGCAAGACACACAGCTCACCCGGCTTCCCCCTTCCTGGGTCTGACCTTGGAGCATTCAGCATCCTCTGCCCCTCCGTCTGCTTCCCCCAGCGAGTCCACCCAGGAGGGGTCCTGGGGAAGCCAGAGGGTCCTGCCCCCCAACTCCGCAGTCAGACGGGACTCTCAGCCAGCCGGGGAAACAGAAGATTTATTAGACCACAGGAACGTGGTCTAAACCAGAGCTTGTAGGTGCAGAGAACAGGACCCCTCAGCTGGGTCAATTTTGGGGGGCAGTGAGCCAGACAACCCCGTCTGCCCTTCACTCCATGTCCCCAGCCAGCCCCAAACTCCCTCCCCTTCCAGCCCCTCCTCCTCTGGGCTTTGTCCCTTTCCCGCACGGGATTCCTTTGTTCTCCAACCCTTTAGCTCTCACCTCGCAGGGGGGAAGGGCCAGGCCATCAGTGGCCAGGAAACAGGGTGTCGGCCATTCTCTGTGTCCAGACTACTGCACACACCTGCCCTCTAGGGCTCTGCAACCATCATACATCCATATCCCACCCCCTAGAGACTTAAGAACTGCCTAGGGGAAACTGAGACACCCCCAGAATATTCAGAGGAAACATTAAGAACAGTCCCGCTTTGTCACACACCCCTTTTCTATCTTCTCCCCACTTGCTGGAAAGTTCTTACCTGGGTCCCACACTTCCCATGGTGCAGGGCAACCTTGGAGAGCTCTCTAGTGGACCCAGTCCCTGGGGTGACCCTGGGGTGTGGGTGTGTTTCCTCAATGAGCATTTTTCCTCTCCTACCTGAAAGGCTGCTTGTCGGGAGGTTGAAAGCGCGCTCACCCGGACTCGCTCTCTGACGTGGAGAACGACACCCCCCAAGGTGCTCTGTGCACACAACATCCAAATTCCATGACAATGGCGAATATTGGGGTGTCCCACCGCCAACCCTCTGTCCCCCACCCCCTGCCCTGCCTGTGACAGCTCAGCCCCCCGGCTGCAGGTTCTGGGTAACCCCTGGATCCTCCTGGAGGCTGCTCACCAGCTGCGTTTCCTCACCCAGCCCCCCAGAGCAAGTCTCACCCACCCAGCTCTGAGCCCCGCTGCCCCTGTGTCCCCCACCTCTGCCCAGCGTAAATGCGCAGCTGGGTATTGGCCCCCCTCCCCTCCTGGTCCCTGCCTCCCTTGTTCCCCCACCCTGTCTCCTGGGGGGGCCTGGACCAAATGATGCCTCATGCCCCCATTTACTGACACCCCCACTTCTCTTGCAGTAACCGGGCAGCTCTTCACCTGTACTCCAACACCCTCAACTTCCAGTGAGTGCGGGGTGGGGGGGTGGCAGGGGGAACTGCGGGGGGAGGGAGGGTGGTGGGGGGCCAGCAGGGGCACTGTGGGGGGGCAGGTCAGAGTCTACCTGGTACCCCCTGATGGTAATGTGCTCCCCACACGCCCCCCAGGATCAGTGAGGTGGAACCCAAGTACTACGCTGACGGGGAAGACGCCTACGCCATGAAACGGGACCTGACCCAGATGGCAGACGAGGTTTGGAGAGTGTGTGTACCCCCGGCCCCTCCTGACCCATAACCCCGCAGCCCTGCTGGTGCCCCTCACTCCCGACCCGCAGCCCCCTGCCGGCCCGGCCCTGCGCCCCCCCCCCCCCGCCCCCCAAGCTCTGTTGGTGCCCCTCCCTCCTGACCCTCAGTCCCTGCGAGCCTGGCCCTGCCCAGCCCTGCCGGTGCCCCTCCCTCCCGACCCGCAGCTCCCTGCCAGCCTGGCCCCACCCACCCCCAGCCCCGCCGGTGCCCCTCGCTCCCGTCCTGCAGCCCCCTGCCGGCCTGGCCCTGCGCCCCCCCCGTCCCCCAAGCTCTGTTGGTGCCCCTCCCTCCTGACCCTCAGTCCCTGCTAGCCTGGCCCTGCCCAGCCCTGCCGGTGCCCCTCACTCCCGACCCTCAGCCCCTGCCAGCCCGGCCCTGCCAACCCCCCAGCCCTGCCGGTGCCCCTCGCTCCCGACCCGCAGCCCCCTGCCGGCCTGGCCCTGCGCCCCCCCCCGGCCCCCCAAGCTCTGTTGGTGCCCCTCCCTCCTGATCCACAGCTCCCTGCCAGCCCGGCCCTGCCTCCCCCAACCCTACCAGTGCCCCCCATTCCCACCAGCCCTGCCAGTGCCCCTCATTCTGACCCACAGCCCCTACTGTCAGGCTCCCCTGAACCCTCCTCTCCCTACAGCTGAGGCGGCAGCTGGAGCTGAAGGAGCGGAGCCCCCAGCCGCCGCTGGAGCACAAGGCCAACCATGGGGGCGACTGCTGCCCGGGGGTGGCGGGGGCGCCGGGGGGCCCCGAGGACAGCGGGGGGGACAGCAAGGATGTGAGCGAGGCCACAGAGAGCACCGATGTGAAGGACAGTTCGGAGGCCTCCGACTCGGCCTGCTAGGGCCCCGCTGTGGGGCGCCCAGGCAGCCGCCCAATAAAGGTCACTGCTGAGCTGTGGGGGGTGTGTGGTCTCTGCCCTGCTGCCGGGGGGGCTCCTGGCTGGGAATAGCCCTTGGGGACCCCACCAATGGGGCAGCCCCCCTTTGGCTCACGTGCCCATGCCCTTGCAACCTGCAGCCCCCTGGACTGGACCTAGGGGAGCCCCAGCCCCCTGACTTCCTTGCTCTGGAGTGTCTCTGCTGGTGGGGTGAACTCGGGGATTTGGGGGGGGTCTGGACACAGCCTGACCCCTCCTGAGGTATCAGAGTCGTGGTTGGTCCCAGCCGCCCGACCACAGAGAGTCCTGCCTCCACTACCCCCCCTCCCCCAGGCACCTTGGGACCCCCTGCCCCAGCTTCCTGAGGAGGGGGCGTGCTGCAGGGTTGTTATGCGCTAGGCACTGCGTGGCTGGGCGTTGTCGGCCCCCCCCAGCTCCCTTAACCATGTTCCACATGAGGGAAACTGAGGCACACACACTGTATTCATACCACCTATTACAGGAATTTCCCATTCTATTGCTGGGGACACCCTAGAGCCCCTTCTCCAGCCCCCCTGCTGCCTCCCCGTTTCTAGGCCCCCCCTGATCCGGCCCCCTGGGGTCCTGGCCCAGGGCCCCCTGGAGATCCCTGGGGGGGGGGCGCCTGCCCGCAGATTGGATGGCCTCGTCCATCTGTGCGCCCCCCCCACGTGATTGGCCAGCACCTTGGAATGGGGTGGGGGCTACGTTCCCTTCGCCCCGCCCCCCGCCGCCCAGCTGAGCGCCCACGTTCCACTCGCCCCGCCCACAAGAGGGGCCGTGCGTGTCTCCGCGTTCCATTGGCGGGCGCTGATTGGCTGCGGCGCGCCTCGCCCCTCACTCCCTGCAGAAAGGGGCGGGGCGTGGGGCGGGGCCCGCATGGAGGTGGCGGCGATGGGCGAGTCCCGGGTCCTGTCCCGGGCCGAGGCGCTGGAGCTGGGGCCCGGCTGGAGACACGCCTGCCACGCCCTGCTCTATGCCCCCTGCCCCGGCCGCCTCTTCGGCCGCGTCCCGCTGCGCCACGCCGTGCTGGTGGGGGGCCGAGCCGGGGGGCTGAGTTAGGGGGTTCCGGGGGGCTGGGAGGCTCCGGGGGGGCTGAGCCGAAGGTTCCGGGGGGCTGGGGGCCTGAGCCGGGGGGGGGGCGAGTTTAGGGGGTTCCGGGGAGCTGGGGGGGCCCGGGAGGCTCCGAGGGGGCTGAAGCGGGGGGTTCCTGGGGGGCTGAGTTAGGGAGGCTCTGGGAGCTGGGGGGGGGACTCGGGGGCTGAGCTAGGGGGTTCCTGGGGGGCTGAGCTAGGGGGGTGTCCCCCTGGGGAGTTGCGAGGGTTGAGGGCTTCGGGCGGGGCAGAGCCTCAGATTGAGGCCCCTGTGGGGGGCTGCCGTAAGGGAATCCCCTGGGGGGGGCAGGAGCCTGGGGGCTTCAAGGGCAGAGAGATACCTGGGGGGGTGAATCTGCGGGGAACTGTCTCAACGCCCCCCCGAGCCCCTCGTTAACCCTGCGCCCCCCCCAGATGCAGATGCGCTTCGACGGGCAGCTGGGGTTCCCGGGGGGGTTCGTGGACCCCCGGGACAGCTCGCTGGAGGCCGGACTGAGCCGCGAGCTGCGGGAGGAGCTGGGGTCCGGGGCGGCCCCCCTGAGCCTGGCCGAGGGCGACCATCTCGGGGCGCGCTTCGCCGAGACGCCCCAGCGCCTGGTGGCTCATTTCTACGCCAAGCGGCTCAGCCTGGAGCAGCTCCGGGCCCTGGAGGAGGGAGCCACGAAAGCCGCGGACCACGGGCTGGAGGTGGGGGGCCGCTGGGGCGGGGGCTCGGCACGGCGCTGTGGGGTTTGGAGGGGTTGGGCGGGGAGGGGGGCGCTGTGGGGCGGGGGACTTGGGGGGGCTGGGCGGGGAGGGGGGCGCTGTGGGGCGGCGGGCTTGGGGGGGCTGGGCGGCGAGGGGGGGTGCTGTGGGGTTTCGGGGGACTGGGCGGGGAGGGGGGTGCTGTGCGGCGCTGTGGGGTTTGGAGGGGCGGGGCGGGGGCGCTTTGGGGCGGGGGTCTTGGGGGGGCTGGGCGGGGGGGGCGCTGTGGGGCGGGAGTCTTGGGGGGGCTGGGCGGGGGGGGCGCTGTGGGGCGGGAGTCTTGGGGGGCCTGGGCGGCGAGGGGGGTGCTGTGGGGTTTGGGGGGACTGGGAGGGGGGCTGTGCGGCGCTGTGGGGTTTGGAGGGGCTGGGCGGGGCGGGGGTCTTGGGGGGGCTGGGCGGGGGGGGCGCTGTGGGGCGGGAGTCTTGGGGGGCCTGGGCGGGGGGGGGCGCTGTGGGGCGGAGGCTCCCTGCTGCCGCCGCTCACGGCCTGCCCGTCTCGTTGCAGGTCCTGGGGCTGGTGCGCGTCCCCCTCTACACGCTGCGGGACGGGGTCGGGGGGCTCCCCACTTTCCTCTCCAACAGCTTCGTCGCCAGCGCCCGCCAGCAGCTTCTCCAGGCGCTGGGGGCCCTGGGGCTGGTGCCCGAGGCCGAGCTCCGCCGCGCCGACGCCGTGTCCCGCAAAGGACTCTGACCCCCCCCAGAAAAACGACTCCTGGGGGGGCTGGACTCCGTATCCTGCCCCTGCCCCACACGCAGCCTGTCCTGCGCTTGGGGGAATGGGTGCAGGGCTGGGGCTCAGAGCCCCCCAGGGGGAGCAGCCCCCCCACTCTTTGCATGGGGGGAGGGACCCAGGTGGGGGGGGATGGCAGGACAAGGGGGAAAGCTGTGACTGGGGAGGGGTTCAGGGTTCAGCCCCCCCCATCCTAACGGGGGGGCTGTGAAACTCCCCTTCCAGGCAGGAAGAGGTTAAAGCAATAAAGTTACCTCTGCGCCCCCCCCCCCGGTTTGTGGGTGAATCGGGGGGGGGCAGGTGCCACGCACCTCCAACCAGCAGCCACCCCCCCCCGCACCGCGCACCTCCCCCTGCTGACCTCTGGTGTTTCTGGCGAAGTGCTGAGACAGGAGGGAAGTGAAACAGGTGGGGGGGGGCAGGCGACCCGCAGCCCTGCCCCCCACCCCCGCCAGCCCTGCCGGTGCCCCTCACTCCCGACCCGCAGCCCCCTGCCCTGTGTCAGTCTCTGGGGCTGGGGGCTCTGGCTCTGTCCATCTCATGCGCAGACAGTGGGGGTGGGCAGAAGGGAATGGCGGGGGGGGGCTCACCCCGAGCCCTGCGGGGGTGAGATGGCAGGCGTGCATCTGCCTAGGGAGTCCAGCCCCTCACAATCCTGACACACCCGCGTGGGGGAGGAATCATGGTAAATCCCCCCCCCTTCCTCTCCCCACCCCCGCCGCTGCTGGCACCTTGCTGGGGGAGGGGTCTGCGTCGCCCCCCCCCACGGTGGGGAGTGGAGCACGGGAGGGGGCAGGCTGGCGCGGGGGGCTGCAGCGCGCAAGGGGTTAAGGATGCTCCTTGACTTCCTCCTCCCGGCCCCCCCACCGGCAGGGCTGGGCCGGACGCGGGGGGCGGGGCGGGGGGGGTGGACCGGACGCGGGGGGCGGGGGCCAGGGGCGCATCCGCAGCGTGGGGCACTGGGGGACCCGCTGTTGAGCACCCGGAGGGGGGCGAAGGATCCTCCCTGCTCCCCTGGGCCCCCCGCGCTCGGATCGGGCCCCCCGCGGGGCCGCCCCCAGCCGCGGGGCCGCCCGGGATGAGCGCCCTGGCCAAGGCGCGCAAGGAGCGCTGGCCGCAGGCTGAATATGAGGCGCAGGCGAAAGGTGAGGGGGGGCCGAGGCTGCGCCCCCCCGGCTCTAGGGACCGGGCTGCGGCGGCTGAGAAAGTGCGGGGCGTGGCGGGGAAGGGGGCAGTGAGCTGCGGGGCGGATGTTGAGGGCGCTGGGGGACCAAAGGAGGCGCGGGGCGCAGGGGGGCGAGCACCAGAGGGGTTATGGGGAGCTGGGGCGCAGGGGGCGGCCACCAGCGGGGTTATGGGGGGCTGGGGCGCAGGGGGGCGGGCACCAGGTGGGTTATGGGGGTTGGGGCGCAGGGGGGCCGAAGGAGGCTGCGTTTTGGGGGGGCCCTAGTAGACGGGCTGCGTTGAAAATGGGGTAGAGATGGGGGGAGGGGCTGAGCCACTGCATTGGGAGGGGGCTGAATGGGCTGCCCCGAGCCTCCCCCCCGCCAAACCTGGGCCCACCCCACTGCCCCCCCGTCCTACGGCTTAGGGGGTCGCCTGGTGGCTGGGGCCCCTCCCCCTGCTGGGGTCTGTCGGGTTAGGGCAGGGGGGCAGGTAGCCCGGACTCCTGGGTTCTCTTCTGGCTCCAGGAGGTCAGTGGGGCTAGTGGGGGGCAACCCACACCCCGGCCTCTCCCCGCAGCCTGGCCGATCGCATCAGCAGGTTTTACTGCAACTTCCCCCGCAGGTTCCGGCCTCTCAGCTCGGTTCAACTTCCCCCCTCCCCCCGCATAACCCTGGGGAATCCCGGCAGAGTTCAGGGCCAGGAGAGAACCCAGGAGTCCTGACTCCCAGCCCCCCCTAGCTCTAACCACCCGCCCCCGCTCCCCAAGCCGGGGAGAGAACCCAGGAGTCGGTTAGTTCTTCACTGTGGGGTGGGGGTTGGGGGGAGCCCGGACTCCTGGGTTGACTCCTGGGCTCTGGGTGGGGGTGGGTGAGGGCTGGGGGGTGGCCCTGTGTGGGGTTGCAGGCACCAGTCCCCTCCTGCTGTATATGGGGGTCGGAGGCTCTTGGGCAGGATGCGGGGGAGGGGAAGGTTACCCGGGGGGGTTCCCCAAATGTGGCCGCAGGCCTGTGCCCCAAAGGGCAGGGGATGGGCCACAGGCAGGGCCACCAGTGCCCGGCCTCGGACCTTCCCCCCATCAGTGGGCCAGCTGCCGCCCATGGGGAAAAAGGAAGGCGGGGGGGCAGGGAAAGGGGAACGTTCCAGCCCCCCCAGCCAGCCCCTGCCCCTGGGCCGGATCCCGGCCGGTGCCCACCCCAGCGGGGACAGTCCCCTGTGCCCCATTCCCTGGCTTTTGAGCCAGCCCTGGTTCCATGGGGGGCAGGTGCCCGGGGGGCTGGGGTCTCTTCCACTCCCATCAGCCTGCCAGCTGGTCTCACACTTCCCCATTCCCCCAGCCCCACCGCCCCCCCAGCTCTGTAGCTGCCCAAGAAATGCAAGTGACCAGCAAACAAATTGATGGCCCCGGACTCCTGGGTCCCTTCCCTGCTCCACCCTGCTCACCGCCAGCCCCAAACTCCTGGGTCCTTTCCTTGTTCCTCTGGTCCCGGACTCCTGGGTCCCTTCCCTGCTCCTCCGGCCCCGGACTCCTGGGTCCCTTCCCTGCTCCACCCTGCTCACCGCCAGCCCCAAACTCCTGGGTCCTTTCCTTGTTCCTCTGGTCCCGGACTCCTGGGTCCCTTCCCTGCTCCTCCAGCCCCGGACTCCTGCGTCCCTTCCCTGCTCCACCCTGCTCACCGCCAGCCCCGAACTCCTGGGTCCTTTCCTTGTTCCTCTGGCCCCGGACTCCTGGGTCCCTTCCCTGCTCCTCCGGCCCCGGACTCCTGGGTCCCTTCCCTGCTCCCTGGGCACCTGGGTGCCCCCTGCTGATGCTGCCCCACCTGCAGAGCTGCGTGGCCAGCTGGGTGAGCAGCAGCGGGGGCGGGAGGCCCAGGCTGAGACCCGGCTGCAGCTGCTCCAGGACATGGGCGAGTTCCTGCGGCGAAAGTCCGAGCTGGAGCAGGAGTATTCCCGGGGGCTGGAGAAGCTGTCAGAGAGATTCACCACCCGGCTGCGCTGGGCCAAGGAGCACCCCAGGTGGGCTGCGGGTTGGGAGTGTGGGGCACCAGCGGGGTGGGGGGCTGCGGGTCGGGAGTGAGGGGCACCGGCAGGCCGGGGGAAGCTGGGGGGCTGCGGATCGGGAGTGAGGGGCACCCACAGGGCCAGGGGCTGCGGGTCAGAAGTGTGGGGCACCAGCAGGCTGGGGGGGTGGGGGGCTGCAGGTCGGGAGTGAGGGGCATGGGCAGACCGGGTGGGGGCTGTGGGGTGGGAGTGAGGGGCACGGGCGGGCCGGGGGGCTGGGGGGGCTGGAGTGAGGGGCACAGGTGGGCCGGGGGGGGTGGGGGGCTGCAGGTCGGGAGTGAGGGGCATGGGCAGACCGGGTGGGGGCTGTGGGGTGGGAGTGAGGGGCACGGGCGGGCCGGGGGGCTGGGGGGGCTGGAGTGAGGGGCACAGGTGGGCCGGGGGGGGCTGGGGGGCTGCGGGGTGGGAGTGAGGGGTACCGGCGGGCCGGGGGGGGCTGGGGGGCTGCGGGGCAGGAGTGAGGGGCACCGGCGGGGCAGGGGGCTGTGGGACGGGAGTGAGGGGTACCGGCGGGCCGGGGGGGGGGCTGGGGGGCTGCGGGGCGGGAGTGAGGGGTACCGGCGGGCCGGGGGGCTGCAGGGCAGGAGTGAGGGGCACTGTTCTCGGTCTCTCCCCAGGAGAGAGCAGGACCCGCCATCCCCTCTTCAGTGCTGGCAGCTGGTGCTGAAGCAGACCCGCCAGGCCGGCCGGGACCACGGGGCCCTGAGCGATATTTATGCGGGGCCCCTGTCGCTGCACCTGGCCCAGCTCAGCGACGACCTGGGGCGCGCGGTGAAGAAGGTGGGGCTGCTCCCCCCCCCGGAGTCCTGGGTTCCTTCCCCCCTCCCCCCAGCACTGCTCCCCCTGCCCCGGACTCCTGGGTCCTGTTCCTCCAGCGTGATGCTGTTCCCTACCCCCGTGGGCTCCTGGGGTTCCATCCTACGCCCTGGGTGTGGGGGTCGGTGTGGGAGGGGAGGGGTTGATTGGGGCTAATATTCGGGGCCCCTGTCTCTAACGCTGCCCCCCTGCCCCCTCCCAGAGCCGAGACCTGGAGCAGCAGATGCAGGACGAGCTGCTGACGATGATTTCCGAGCTGCAGATGGTGAGTGCGGAAACCCCCCCCCCGCCCCCCGCACGCGGGGCCAGCCCGGGCGGGGGAGGGGTCTTCAGGCTCCCCACTGACCCCCTCACCCCTCCCAGGCTATGAAAGCCTACCAGACGCACCACGCGGAGAGCCAGAGCGCCGAGAACAAGCTGCGGGACGCCGAGCGGCAGGAGGAAAAGAGGGGGGCCCGGCAGCCTGCCGAGCCGGGCGGCACCGGGCCAGACAAGACCGGCCGGCGCTCCTCCCTCCGCAAGGGGGAACGGCTGGTGGAGAAGGTGAGCAGGTGGGGGGAGGCGGCTTGGGGGGGCTATGGGGGCAGGGCCAGGAGGGGGCGGGGACGGGGACTCGGGGGGTCCCGACTGCCGCCCAGCTGACAGGTCTCTCCCCCCGCCAGCGTCACGCCCGGTTCCTGGCAGCCCAGGCGAAGTGCACAGGGGCGCGGAACGATTATCTCCTGCACCTTCGGGCCACGAACACCGTGATCAGCAACTACTGCCTCTGGGACGTCTCCGACATCCTCGACGTACGCGGGGACCCAGGCGTCCGGGCAGCTCCCCCGCGACCCTGCAGCGTGGGGAATGGGACCCAGGCGTCCGAGAAGGCTGGATGCTCCAGGGGATTGGGGGGCACCGGCCGCCCTGCGGGGGAGCCCAGGGCTGGGCTAGCAGGGGCTGCGGGTCGGGAGTGAGGGGCACCGGCTGGGCGGGGGCTAGGCTGGGCTCGGGGGGCTGCGGGTCGGGAGTGAGGGGCGCCGGCCAGGCGGGGGCTGGGCTGGGCCGGCCTTGGGGGGCCCCCGGCCGGGGTTCAGGGGTGTGTCTCCCCACAGTGCTCGGACCTCGGGTTCCATCTCTCCCTGGGCCGCCTGCTGCGGACGTACCTGGCGGCCGAGGGCCGGGCCCAGAGCTCCTGGCAGGAGGGGCTGGGGATTCTGGAGGGGGCCGTGCTGGCCCTGGACCCCCCCGGGGACAAGGCCCGGCTGATGGAGGCCAACCCAGCCACTTACTGCCCCCCCCCGCGCTTCGAGTACCACCCCCATGAAGGCGACGAGGTGAGAGGGGGTCGGGGGGAAGGAATCGGGGGCCCGGGAGGGGAAGATGGGGGGTGGGGTGCGGTGGCAGGGGTAGATGGGTGGGTTGGGGGCGGGGAAGGTGGGGGGTGGGGAAAATATGGGGGGTTGGTGGTGGGCGAAGATGGGGGGCAGGGTGGGGTGGCAGGGGTAGGTGGGGGCTTTGTGGGCAGGGAAGATGGGTTGGGGGCGGGGTGGGGTACGGTGGCAGGGGAAGGTGGGGGGTTGGGGCGGGGAAGGTGGTGGGGGAAGGTGGGGGGCTTGGGAGCGGGGAAGGTGGAGTGTGGGGTGCGGTGGTGGGGGCAGGTGGGGGGTTGGGGGAAGGTGGGGTGTGGGATGCGGTGGCGGGGGAAGGTGGGGGGCTTGGGGGCAGGGAAGGTGCGGGGTGGGGTGCGGTGGCGGGGGAAGGTGGGGAGTTGGGGGAAGGTGGGGTATGGGGTGCAGTGGCGAGGAAGGTGGGGGGCTTGGGGGTAGGGAAGGTGCGGGGTGGGGTGCGGTGGCGGGGGAAGATATGGGGGGATGGGGACAGCCACCCCCCCGGCTGCATCGCCCCCTTTGGCTCCCCCCAGGTGTCGGAGGTCCAGGCCGTGGGGTCCCTGTGCCCGGAGCTGCTGCTGCATCGGCAGGACATCGAGGCGCGGCTGAAGGACCTGAGCCTGGAGACCGAGGAGGTGGGGCCGGGGGGGACACGCTGGGGGGCCCTCATCAGCCGGGACACGTTGCCCGACGCAGCCCCCTGGTCACCCCACATCTCGCGCAGCCGGAGGGGCCCTGGCCCTCCGCTGCACAGCCCGCGTGGGACACAGCTGGGGTGGTAGCCTGGTGCCCCAAAACACTGCAAAGGATTCTGGGAGCCAGCGCTGGGCTCCCCACTCACCGCCCCATGTTCCCCCAGGTGAACAAGACGCTGCAAGCCACAATGAGCAGCTTGCGGGAGCTGCTGGGGGCCGAGGAGCCCGAGGTGCTGGAGGCCTTTGGGGGGCCCGGCTCGGTCGAGTCGCTGAAGGGGGCTGGTGCCGAGGGGCGCAGCGGGGCCAAGAGACGGGCCCAGCAGCTGGAGACAGAGACTTTCTACCTCACGGTATGGCCCCATGGCACCCCTCACCCCCGACCTGCAGCCCCCCAGCACCCCTTGCTCCTGCCCCGCAGCCCCCCCCACCCGTCTCCCTCACTCCCGCCCTGCCCCACTCATCCTGTCCTCCCCCGCAGAAGCTGGAGCTGTTCCTGACCCGACGGAGCATCAGGGCGAAGTTACAGTCGAAGCTGGAGATGCTGGACGAGGCCATTGCGAAGGGTGAGTGGGGCGGGGGGAAGGACCCAGGCGTCCGGGCGTTAATTGTTTGTGACGGATTCGGTCACAAAGATCCCCTGATGTGCTGAGTTACCTCTGGGCCCGTTTTCCCTGCCAGCCTGGGCCTCCAGCCCCCTGCCCTGGCGAGCCGGACCCGCCAGCCGGCTGCAAACAGACCCAGGGTCTGACCCACAGGCCCCAGAGCTGCAGACGTAACTGAGAAGAGCTTAAGAATTGCCCCTGTCTCCCGCACCCAGACACCCAGTTCCCAGTGGGGTCCAAACCCCAAATCGATCCGAAGCTTACGCAGGGTAAAGCCATGAGCCGTCCGCCCCCTCGAACGCGGCTAGAGAAACAGGCACAGCTGTTTGCCGCCCCCCCGGCATTAATCACTTACTCTGGGCTCATTAATGAGCAAAAAGTGATTTTAGTCTGTATAACTGGTCGGGTTTGCGTGGCCCCAAGTAACAACAGAACAAAGTGAGTCACCCGCAAGTCCCACAGAACCCGCAAGTCGAAGCCGAGCACGTCTCGGAACCGAACACGGGGAACAAGGTCCAGGAAGCTTCTTTCCCAGACTAGACTCCTCCCTCGTCTGGGCCCGTCCTTCCCCACGCGCCCAATCTCTCCATCCCTCCATCCCCGCGTGCCCCGTCCCTCCATCCCCGCGTGCCCCGTCCCTCCATCCCCGCGTGCCCCGTCCCTCCATCCCCGCGTGCCCCGTCCCTCCATCCCCGCGTGCCCCGTCCCTCCATCCCTGCACGCCCCATCCCTCCATCCCTGCACGCCCCATCCCTCCATCCGTCCATCCCCACACATCCCATCCCTTCATCCCCACATGCCCCATCCCTCCATCCCCACGTGCCCCATCCCTCCATCCCCGCACGCCCCATCCCTCCATCCCTGCACGCCCCATCCCTCCATCCGTCCATCCCCACACATCCCATCCCTTCATCCCCACATGCCCCATCCCTCCATCCCTCCATCCCCGCACGCCCCATCCCTCCATCCCCGCACGCCCCATCCCTCCATCCCCACGTGCCCCATCCCTCCATCCGTCTATCCCCACACATCCCATCCCTCCATCCCCGCACGCCCCATCCCTCCATCCCCGCACGCCCCATCCCTCCATCCCCACGTGCCCCATCCCTCCATCCCCGCACGCCCCATCCCTCCATCCCCACAGAACCCGCAAGTCGAAGCCAAGCACGTCTCGGAACCGAACACGGGGAACAAGGTCCAGGAAGCTTCTTTCCCAGACTAGACTCCTCCCTCGTCTGGGCCCGTCCTTCCCCGGTGCAGCCCTTGTTCCTGCTCAGGGGAACTCGGGGATTTCTCATGACTCCAGCCCCCTTTGTTGTCTTCCACCCCCTGTTATAGCTTTAGCCCCAGGCAGGACCCCTTTGTCCCTCTCTGGGTCCCCACAACTCCTTCCAAAGGGAAAAGCCCCAGGTTTAGGGTGGATTCTGCTACCAGGTGACATGGTCCCATGTCCTGGGAGACCCCGCAAGCCTCAGAGCCCCCCCCCAGTCGCTGCTCCTGCCAAGCCACCATCAGTGGCCCGCACGTCACAGCATCGCACGGGGACCCGGGCCACCGTTGGCCCCAGAGTGACGCGTTCACACAAAGGGGGTGGCCACGCGCAGCGGATCACGACACATCATCCAGTTACGTTCCAGGCACCCTCATTCGCGTATTTCCCGAAACCCCCCCGAGTCACCCTCTGCCTCTCGCTTTCTCTGCAGTGGCCCCTGAGGACGGAGAGGAGCTCAGGTGAGGGGGGATGGGGGGAGGCTGGGGGGCGGGGGGGAAGATGGGGGTTGGGGGCTCCCAAGGCTGGCAGGTCTAGCTCTGCCCCCGTATCCTGGCAGCCGGGGGGGCCCCGAATCCCCCACCTCAGTGTCTGACATGTTCTCCCCCCCCCACACAGGGCCCCTCCGCGCGCCTCCCTCCCCCGCGTCCCGGCCGCATTCGCCTCCTTCCCCACAGACCTGGAGGACTTTGTGCAGGTACCAGATCCCCCCGCCCCCCCCCGCATGCTGCCCTCCCCCCCCCGCTGGCCCCCATGCTGCCCCCCCCAGCCTCTTGCTCTGCATCCCACCCCCGCTGGCTCGGCCCCCCGTTGGTCCCTGTGGGGCGGGGGGATCTCCTGCCCCCCAGCACTAGTGCCAGGATCTGCCCCTCGTGCGCTTTGCTGGAGCCTGAGGGGGTGGATCCAGTGTCTCCCAGCCCCTCCCCCACCAATGGGGCAGAGGCTGCGGGGGCCTGGGGTCTGATCTCCTCCCCCCCACCTGCAGAAATCCGGCCAGGCCATCCCGCTGGTGGTGGAGAGCTGCATCCGATTCATCAACCTGCACGGTAAGAGCCTGGGTCCCCCTCGCCCCGTCCCGGACGCCTGGGTCCCCCTCGCTCCGTCCCGGATGCCTGGGTCCCCTCCCTCGGGTTCTCTGCTGCCGCGTCCCACCCCGGATTCTCCCCGCAGGTCTCCAGCACGAGGGGATCTTCCGGGTGCCAGGGTCGCAGATGCGGGTGACTGAAATCCGGGAGGCCTTCGAGAGAGGTATGGGGGGGCTGGGTGGGAGACTGGAGGGAGCCACCCCACCTCACCACTGACCCCCGGTTCCTCCCCCAGGCGAGGACCCCCTGGCAGGCGGCTCCTACCCCCGTGACCTGGACTCGGTGGCCGGGGTCCTGAAGTTGTTTTTTCGGGGGCTGCAGAAGCCCCTGATTCCGCCGGACGTCTTCCCAGAGCTGCTGGCGACGGCCCGTGAGTCCCCCCCGTCTGTCCCCCCCATGTGTCCCACCCCCCTTGGGCCCCCAGCCCCGTCCCTCCCCTGGCGTGTCCCTCCAGCCCCGCCCCACACCCCCATGACCCCCTCCCGGCCCACCCCCCTGACTCCCCTGTCCCTATCTCCCCCCATGGACCCCCCTCTGCCTGTTCTTTGCCCCCCTGGCTGACCCCCCCCTACCCCCCAGAGCTGGAGTGCCCGTCCGAGCGTGTCTCCCACCTCCACGCCCTCCTGGCCCGGCTCCCGGGGCCCGTGGTCGTTGTCCTGCGATATCTCTTCGCCTTCCTCAACCAGTGAGTGGCCGGGGGCTCAGCAGGGGGTGCTGTGGGGCCGGGGGCGCCGTGAGGTGAGGGGTCTCGCCGGGGGGGCCTTGGGGCAGGGGTCTGTGAGGCGGAGGGGCTCAGCTGGGGGGCGCCGTGGAGCAGGGGGGTCTTGGCAGGGAGGGCTGTGAGGCAGGGGGCGCCATGGGGCAGGGGGGCTGTGGAGCGGGGGGCTCGGCAGGGGGAGACTCAGGGAGGGGGGCTGTGAGGCGGGGGGGGGCTCGGCGGGGGGTGCCGTGGGGCTCAGCAGGCCACTCTCCCCCCCAGCGTGTCCCAGTACAGCGAGGAGAACATGATGACCCCCTACAACCTGGCTGTCTGCTTCGGGCCCACGCTGGCAGCCGCCCCACCCGGCCTGGACCCCGTCTCCACTCAGCCCCACGCCAACGAGGCCGTGAAGAGCCTGATCCTGCACCCTGAAGCCACCTTCCCCCCCCCCGACCAGCTGCCCGGCCCCCTGTACGAGAGGTGCCTGGCGCCGCCCGACGAGGACAGGTGAGTGGGGGCCAGGTGGGGGGAGCCAGGGCAGGGGATGTGCTGGGCATTTCTGGGGGGGCCCCTGGTGAGGGGCAGGGCCCTGATCTCACCCCGTCTCTCGCCCCCCAGCGAGATGCTGCCCCTGGACCCCGCAGCTGAGGAGAGCGAGGGGGATGGGCCCCCCGAAACATTGGCCATGGCCAGCGAGGACGGTGAGGAGGGTGATGGGGGGGGGGTTGGGCCAGGGAGGTCCCTTCCCCCCCCACCCCAGCTCTGGCATTGGAGAGGATCCCACCCTCCGGGGGTCACCTCCCCCGTGGGTCCCACTGTCTGCACACGCCAGCCGCCCAGCGCCCCAAGGGGGCAGCAATGGGGGCTGCTGGCGGGAGGGGGGGGCCCTAGGGGGCGCTGGCAGGGGCAGGGGGGTGACGGTGGGAGGAGGTGGGGAGCCCTAGGCAGGTGTTGGTGGGAGGCATTAGGGGTCTTATGGGGGTAGGGGTTGGGGGGCTCCGGTGGGAGGGGCTGGGGGCTCCGGCGTGGTCTGACGTGTGTCCCCCCCAGACCCGGAGGGCCCCCCCGAGGCCGTGGCCCGGTTCTCCTACGAGGGGCGCTCGTCCCAGGAGCTCTCGTTCCAGCCCGGGGACCGGATCCGGCTGCTGGCCAAGGCCTCCCCAGACTGGTGGCGCGGGGAGCTGGGGGGGGCCCGCGGCCTGGTGCCCCACAAGTACATCAGCCTGACCCCCAGGTGAGGGGTGCGGGGGGAGCGGAAACAGATGGGGGTTGGGGTCTAGTGAGGGGGGGAGCTGGGGGAGAACAACCCCCCCTAACAGAGTCTGCTCTGTCCCCCAGCACCGAGAAAAGCCAGAGTCGCCGAACCTCGGGGTCGGACGGAGACACTGCGTCCCCCCCACCTGAGTCAACATCAGAGTTAACCAGCAGGTGAAGGGGGGGTCCCTGGATAACCTGCCCCACCCCGGAGGGGACCCCGGATATGCAGCCCCCTGCCCTGCCCCTCCCCACCCCCGGATACCTGGCCCCTACCCTGCCCCCAGTTAACCTGCCACCGAGGGGTCGCTGGGTAACCCCCATTTCTCTCGCAGGCTGCGGGTGAACTCGGAGGGCAGCCGGGGGCGCCAGCGACCTGGTACCAGCCCCATCCGCAAAGTGGCCTCCCCCTTCATCGACTCGGGGCGTCTGCCCTTCCCCCTTCACTCCCCCACCGCCCCCCGGGCTTTTGACAGGTGAGACCCCCCCTCTCTCCTCGGCGAGGGGTCCCTGGGGAGCCAGCCCCACCCCAAAGGTGGCTGCCCTGAATGGGGCCCCCCAAATCTCTCTTCTGTCTGCCAACACCCCCTTTCCTCCCCCCCAGGATGGAGCGGGGGGCTCTGGGGATTGGACCCCCCGGTGGAGGTCGCCTGAATAGTGGAGAGAAACAAGGGGCACCGGAGAAGCACATGGAGATGGATAAGGTAAGTTTGGGGGGACGCACCCCATTCCCTGCCCTTGGGGCTGGCCCCCACCCACTCGTCTCTCTCCTTCCAGGCCGTGACGCGAAACATGGACTCCGTCTTCAAGGAGCTGCTCAGCAAAAGTGGGGGACGGCAGGGGGGGGCCCGAAGGCGTCCCCGAGCCCCCAGATCCCCCCAGAACAGCCCTGGCCGGGAAGAGGGGCCCCGGCCCCCCCAAACCTGCCTTCGGTCTGCGCAGCAAAGGGCTCTTCAAAGCCGCCGGAACGGGGAGTGAGCCCCCCCCAACTGCCGCCCGACATCCTCCGGGCCGTGCCCATGGGGCTCCCCTCTGCAGGGGGCTCCCTGCCCCACGCTTTGAGCATAGCTTTGTACCCGTGGGAGGGGGAAGCTGCTGTCCATTGGGGGCCTCCCCCCCAAATAAAGTTTGCTTAAATTCTCTTTGTGTCTGTTCGAGCTGGGAGACCTGGGTTCTGTCCCCGGCGCTGGGAGGGGAGGGGGGGGGTCTGGTGGTTAGAGCAGAGGGGGCTGGGAGCCTGGACTCCTGGGTTCTCTCCCCACCCCCCATTCCTAGGCGGGCCCCCCAGGGTGTGTGAGCACCCTCATTTTTTAACCCCCTCACCTCTGATCTGCGTTTGAGACCCCCTGGAGATACCATGTGATCACTAGCCCCGCCCCCGACTTTGAGCCCCTCCCCCTCTGGCTGCAGCTTGGGGTAAGGGGGGGGGGTCCCCGCAACATTGGCCAGCAGAGGGGGAGGGGGCCCGAGGTGTGGCTGCCAGCCATGAACCCAGGTGCTACTGTAATGCTGCTAATAACGTGCAGAAGCAATTGTGCCCCCTCTGCTACCGTAATTACTGTCATGCTGCTAATATTTTGACTGCCATCATGGGGCCTGTGTCTAGGCTAGCTGCACCCTCCCCCTGCCCCATCTCAGTTGGGCTACCAGTTGCTGCAAGCCTGGGGCGGGGGGGGCGGAAGCTGACTCCTGGGGCACAGGGAGGGCAGTGCCTGGGGCCGGTGGGGCTCCCTGGAGTTCGGGGCTGAGGGGTGCCTGGATGTTGCTCTCCCTAGCTGGCAACGCCTTCACCACGGGGTCACCCTATGCGTAGGAGCAGGCTAGGTCCTGCAGCCCAGAGACCAAGCTGAGGGGCTCCCCAGAGTTGGGGGTGTGTGGAAGGCCCTGGTGGGGTCGGTTCAGCAGCCTGTTGGATCCCGTGGCTGCTCTGAAGACCCCTGCAGTGGAGCTGGCTCTGCTGCAATCAGCGGTGAGTCATTTCCCCTCCCCTGCGGAGCTGAGATGGGCTGTGCCTCAGTTTACCAGCTTTGCAGCAGGATGGTCCGCTGCAGCTGGTATGGCTGCCATTTCCCCATCCTGCAGCGTTGGCCTCAGGATCATGCCCCCTCCCCAGGGGTGGGGGAGGGGGCTTTGGGGGGGTGGGGGTGGTGGAAGGACTCGGCTGGTGGGGCCCGGGCTGAGCCGAGCGGGGATCTCCTAGCACTGCTCATACATGCCGTAATGGGGGGCTTGATCCCCCCCCCAGCACCGCTGGCTCCTTACTGACCCCCATCTCTCGCACTCTGCAGCCCCCACAATTCCTGTCCCCTCTGGCTGCGGGGGGCGGGGGGGCCGTTCTCAGGGGGCCAGGACCTGTGAGCCGGAGACACTGGGCTGTGACTCTGCCATGGGGAGATTCCTCTCTTGCCCCCCAGGGCGGGGAGAGCCCCCTAAGGACAGCGGTGCTGGGCCAGGGCAACGCTCCCTCCAGGCGCTTCAGGGGAAAGAACAGACCAGGACAACTGTTGCACCGCCAGGGCCCGGCCCCCAGCGGTTCAGGGCCACCCAGAGCAGGGGGCTGCGTCCCGGCTGGTCCCAGGGTCCGCTTTCCTCCTTTTCTGAACCCCAGGCTGCTTTGGGCGTCCCCCGGCAGGGCGTTCCACGGGCCCCCGGCTGCGGCATTTGCTGCTTCTCCTCGCCTGAGACCAGCCCGGTCCAGCTCCTTGGGCGACGCCCCGGGCCTCGCGTGCGGCAAGGACCAAACCACCGTCCGCGCAGCCCTGCTGATGAGCCCCTTGCTCTGGGGGCCCCGCCCCGAGCGGCGCATGCGCAGTGGGGAGCGGCGCGGGGCTCGCCCATTGGCCGGCGGGGCCGGGGGCGGCCCCCGCGCGGGGAGCGGCGGTGGCTGCTGCCTCCGGAGCAGGGGAGGAGGGGGCGGGGCTGCCCGGCACGGGACCCAGGCGTCCGGGAGCCCAACCCCCGCCGGCTCCGGGGTCACTCCGGGTCCGTTAACACGCGCGGCCTCGGAGCCCGGGAGGGACCGGACCGGACCGGACCGGACGGGGCTCCAGCTCCCAGCAGGACCGGACGCGGGCCCCGCTTCTCCTGCCCTGGGAACGCTTTTTCCGCCCGGAGCGAGGGGGACACGGGGGGACGGAGACGAGTCTTTGCGGCACTTCCTTTATTGGCGGCCCGCGAGGAGCGGCTCCCGCTAGGGCTCCCGCAGCAGCTTGTCCAGCAGCTCCTCGCACAGGTGCAGGGCGCGGGGCACGTGGAAGCAGCCTGGGGAGGGACAAGCCGGGTACAGGGGGCCGGGCCAGCGCGCTGCACAGAGTCGCTCTTTGTGTTAATACTGGGGGGTCCCAGCCCCCACCCCACCTACAGCTGTTAGGGGGCGGGGTTCAGGAGGCCCTCCCCCTGCTCATGGCAGCACCAACCCCAACTAAATCGTCCCAGCCCGGGCGTGGTCCAGCCGGGCCTTAAAAACCTCTCGGGGGAGATCCCACCCCCGCCCTCGGGAGCCCTCCCCCCGCAACCTGAGACCATTGCTCCTCTTCTGGCTTCCAGTCCCCTCGGAAAGCAGGAGCAGACCTAGTCCAGACCCAACCCATCCCCCTGCCCCGCTTACCCTTGAAGGGCCCCCCCTTGATGGTGAGGGCCACCTTCCCGTCCTGCGCCAGGTAGCCAAACCACTCGCCGTGCTCGGGGTCCCGGAACTGCAGCGGGAGGATGGTGATTTTCAGCACAGCTCTGACAACTTGCCCCCGCGCGCCCAGGAGCCCCCCTGGGGGGAGCCCCCGATGATGCCCCGCTGGGCAGCCTGGTAAACTCACCCGCTGGAAGGCGTAGGCCGCCACCTGGTCGAAGAGGCGGAGCAGGGCGGGCTCGCGGCTGTGGGCATAGGCCATGAGAAAGGCCACCATGGCCTCGGCATGGGGCCACCACAGCTTCATGTTCCACTCCAGCTGGGGGGCCGACAAAGGGGGCTCAGAGGGGTGGGGACCTGGTCAGGGGAGGGGGGGGGAGGAGCGGGGGTGCCCCCTACCTACCTGCGTGGGGCAGAGCCCATCCGCATCTTGGAAGGCGAAGAGCCCCCCGTGCTCGGGGTCCCAGCCAGCCTGGAAGGGCCGCACCATGAACCCCTCGATGGCCTGAGCCGCCAGCGCCGCGTCCCCCTGCCGCTGGGCGAACCGGAGCAGGAACCAGCCGGCCTCGATCGCGTGGCCTGGGGGCAGAGTCAGCCAGGGAACCCAGGCGTCCGAGCTCCCAGCGCGCCCCCCGCCGCGAGAACCCAGCCCCCCGCCCCATCCAGACACCCCCCGACCCAGACTCACCCGGGTTCTGCTGCCGCCCCAGGCAGCCCGGCAGCTCCTTCCCGTCGGGGGAGACGTTCTCCAGCACGGCGCTGCCGTCCCTCTGCGGGGGCGGCGTGTTAGTGATGGGGAGCAGATGGGGGGGGAGCAGATGGGGGGGGCGCGCGCTGCATGGGGGGGGCCCTACCTGCAGGTGGCAGAGGAGGCGCCGGGCGCACCACCCCTCCAGCTCGGCCAGGGGGCCCCCGGCGCCGTCCCCCAGCTGCTCCGCCAGGCACAGCAGCATCATGGGCTCGGCCAGCGGCTCGTGTGGCGTTGCGCCGACCAGCAGGGGGCGTCCCAGCTCCGTCGGGTCCTCCCGCACCCAGCGCGCCACGGCCTCCAGCAGCGCCCGCGCCTCCCGCTGCGGGGGGGACGGGCCGTCAGAACCCAGGCGTCCGGGGCAGCCCCGCCCCGCCCCCCCCGGCACTCACCCGGTAGCGCGGCTCCCCCGTGGCGCGCCCCAGCTCGTCCAGCCCCAGGGCGCAGAAGCACTCGCTGAAGATGCTGCGCTGGACCTTGGTGGGGCGCCCGTCCCGGCTCAGCGCGAAGGCGGCTTTGGGGGACCCCGGCCCCAGGCGGGCGCAGCGCAGCAGGAATTCCCCACCTGCGGGGAAAGGACCCAGGCGTCCTGGCTGCGCTGCCCGCCCCCCCCCGCCCCCTCCCGCTCGGGCTGGTCAGGGGACACCGAGTCAGCTGATTACCCAAGGGGGGGGGCAAATGTTCCAGCTTCCCCCCCCGCCCCCGCCCCCTCCCGCTAGGGCTGGTCAGGGGACACCGAGTCAGCTGATTACCCAAGGGGGGGGCAAATGTTCCAGCTTCCCCCCGCCCCCGCTAGGGCTGGTCAGGGGACACCGAGTCAGCTGATTACCCAAGGGGGGGGCAAATGTTCCAGCTTCCCCCCCCGCCCCTGCCCCCGCCCCCTCCCGCTAGGGCTGGTCAGGGGACACCGAGTCAGCTGATTACCCAAGGGGGGGGCAAATGTTCCAGCTTTCCCCCCCGCCCCCGCCCCCGCTAGGGCTGGTCAGGGGACACCGAGTCAGCTGATTACCCAAGTGGGGGGGGCAAATGTTCCAGCTTCCCCCCCCGCCCCTGCCCCCGCCCCCTCCCGCTAGGGCTGGTCAGGGGACACCGAGTCAGCTGATTACCCAAGGGGGGGGGCAAATGTTCCAGCTTCCCCCCCTGCCCCCGCTAGGGCTGGTCAGGGGACACTGAGTCAGCTGATTACCCAAGGGGGGGGGGGCAAATGTTCCAGCTTCCCCCCCCGCCCCTGCCCCCGCCCCCTCCCGCTAGGGCTGGTCAGGGGACACCGAGTCAGCTGATTACCCAAGGGGGGGGGCAAATGTTCCAGCTTTCCCCCCGCCCCCGCTAGGGCTGGTCAGGGGACACCGAGTCAGCTGATTACCCAAGGGGGGGGGGCAAATGTTCCAGCTTCCCCCCCCGCCCCCGCCCCCTCCCGCTAGGGCTGGTCAGGGGACACCGAGTCAGCTGATTACCCAAGGGGGGGGGCAAATGTTCCAGCTTCCCCCCCCGCCCCCGCCCCCTCCCGCTAGGGCTGGTCAGGGGACACCGAGTCAGCTGATTACCCAAGGGGGGGGCAAATGTTCCAGCTTCCCCCCCCGCCCCCTCCCGCTCGCGCTGGTCAGGGGACACCGAGTCAGCTGATTACCCAAGGGGGGGGCCAAATGTTCCAGCTTCCCCCCCCGCCCCGCCCCCCCCGGCGGGGCTCACCGGCCCGGGCGGCCTCCAGCAGGTCAGGACGTCGGAACCGCGGCACCGTGCGATACAGCCGGGCGTAGACCCACACCTGGGGGGACGGGGCCTGGGTCAAGAACCTGGCACCCCAGCCCGGCTCCCCCCATTAGCCAACGCCCCCCCCGAGCCCACCTGCCGGCCCTGCAGCCAGACGTATTTCACATCGTCGTAAACGGCCCCGTCCCGGCCCAGACAGGAGAAGAACCCGCTGCAGAGAGAGGGGGAGGGGTTAGAGTCCGGACGCCTGGGTTCCCTCCCGGCTCGGGGGCGGGGGGCAGCCCGGACGCCTGGGTTCCGCTCACCCGTGCTCGGGGTCGTGCGAGTGGCGCGCCCAGAAGCCGATGGCCGCGTCCAGCTCCCGGCCCAGCCGCCCCCGCCAAGCCTCGAGCAGCGCCCGCGTCTCCGGCTCCATCCTCCGCCCCGGGACCCAGGCGTCCGGCCCCCCGCCCCCAGCGCAGGCGGCCACGTGACCCCATCAGCTGATCCCCGCCCCCCCCCCGGCGCTGCCCGTTTCCAGTCACGGGGCAGCAGGAAGCGCCCCGTGACCCCCTCCAGAGCCCCCCCCATCCGGCCGGGGCCCCCCCACGAAACACGCCAGGCTTCCCTTTACTTCAAAAATGTCTTTAATGGTCGAAAATCGCACAACCCGACAGACACAGCACGGGGGCGGGGGGCACAGCGAAATACACTATCATACAACGAGGGGGGCTGCCCGGGGGCCGGGCCTGGAGCCCCCCGGCTCCGCCCCTCGAACTTGGGGGGCACCCCCATGGAATGTCGACCAGGAGGGCACAAGGGGGAGACGCAGGGGCTCCCCCCTAAATGACCCGACTAATTGCTCAGAGGGCATTTAAACCTGTACCGGCCCCCCCCCCCACCGGGGGGGGCCCTATCTTCTGGGGGGCCACGAGCCCCTCCCCCCCGTGGGGTTTTTTTTCGGTTTTTCTTTTTTTCCTAAAAAAATGGTTTATACAAAAAAAGTGTTTCCCAAGGGGAGGCAGGAGCCCCCCTGCCCCGGGGGAGGAGACAGCGGCTCTGATTCGGGGTGGGGGGGTCAAGCTAGGGCCCCCCCTCAAACACCTGTAGAGGGACCCTGCTATTCACAACAGCTACAGCCCCCCCCCTCCTCTACAACTCAGACACTACAAGGGAACTGGGGGGGGTCTGTACAGAGGTGAGAGCTGGAGGGGAGCACCCCCAAATCTGCAGCCCTCGTCCCGCACAACAGTGGGGAGGACAAAAGAACTTCATTCCAGCAACTGCAACATGTAAAAAACCCAATGCCCCCCCCCCAGGCAAATCAGAGTCCAGGGCACCCCGGCCCCCCCTGCAGCCAAGGGTCCGGGGGAGGAGCACGGTTCAGTGACCCCCCGGGCCCACAGTCCGGCCCCAGTGAAATGCGCTTTCCTTGGCGAGTGGGGGCGTGGGGAGCCGGTGCTGAGGCGGGGGGCCTCCTTCACTGCCCGTCGGCCTTCGGCTTCTTTGGAGCAGATTTCCTGGGGGGGAGGGGAACGGGGGGGGGTGAGAGCTGACCGTGGTGCCATGGGAACTAGCCCCTCCAGCCCCCCAGGACCAGTACAGCCCCCCGTGCCCCCCCCCCGTGGAGAAGCCCCCCGCCCGCCGGGACCAGTACAGCACCCGGTGTGTCCCCGGCCACCCCGTGGAGAACCCCCCCATGCCCCTGGGCCCCAGCAGGGTCAGAAGGTTCCCAGGCCCCAGTGCTCCCCCACCCAGCACCACCCACTTTCTCACCCCCTGCCCCGCCAGCCCCCACCCTGGCACTCACATGTCGGGAGAGGAGAGCGGCCGCTTGCTGGCCGGTTTGGCCATGGAGCCGTCCTTACTGGACTCTGCAGCACCGGAGAAGGGGGTTAGAGACTCGGGGAGCATCGCCAGCCCCACTCCCCTGAGAGAGAACCCAGGTGTCCTGGCTCTCAGCCCCTCCCCACTCTGCCAGCTGAGAATGGAACCCCGGCATCCCACGGCCCTGGCTCTGCCCCCTCAGAGGCCCAGGCCCCTGGCCCACCCCCCCCAGCCCCTGGCCCAGCTCACCTTGCAGCCACCGGACCTGGGTGGCGGGCCCGTAGCCCTTCTCGTTACGGGCGGCGATACGGAAGATGATGGCCGGCTTGGTGGTGTAGTCGATGTGGGCGTTGGCCAGGCTGCCCGACTGCACGAGGCACGATGGACTGGGCCCGCAGTAGACCCGCATGAAAGCCAGTTGGGCTGGTGCCGTGCCCTTGGGCTCGCCCGCCTGGGCGCTCTGGATGGCCAGGTACACCGAGTACTCCACGATCTTCCCCGAGGTCACCGAGGGTGGCTCCCACGTCAGGTGGGCCCCGTCAGGGCTCTGCGGGAGAGGGCACCCCGGGGTGAGGGAGTAGGCCGGCGGCCGGCAGGCAGACGAGGGGGGCAGGCCAGCGGCCGGCCGGGCCAGGCCCGGGGGGCACGGCCAGGGGCGAGGGGGGCAGGGCACCCACCTTGCTGATCTTGATGGCGCAGGGCGCACCCGGGAAGCCGGGCAGGCAGGTCTTGAAGGCGGAGATGTCGGAGAAGGGGCCGCGCCCACAGGCATTCAGCCCGGCCACCCGGAACTTGTAGGCCGTGCCCGGCTGCAGCTCCTGCTTCTTCAGCTGCGTGTAGTCGGGGACGGTGCCTGAGTCGTCCTGGGGGACGAGCCCAGAGTCAGTGGGGCCGGGGGGCATCTGGGGCCGTGGCTACCATGGTGGTGGCAGCAAGAGACACGTCACGGCAGCGAGCAGCTGGGCTGGGGTGTAGGTGATGGCGGGGGGGGGGTGCCAGAGGCACACGGACACTCAGAGTGGCAGGGGGCAGGGATGGCATCAGGTCAGGCCGTGGGCCACAGGGACACTCCCGGGGGTGTGTAGGTGTCTCGCTGGGGGGGCAGGCCGTGGACAAGGGGACACATGTTGCTGGGGGGCATGTTGCTGGCTGGGGGGCAGGCCGGGGTGTGTGATGAAGTGGGAATGGCCTTCAGGTCTTCTCTGAATACTGGGTGGGTGCCTCAGTTTCCCCTAGGCCTTTCTTAAGGATCCAGGTGGGGGGATCAGGGGGGTGATGGTCACAGAGCTCTAGGGGGCCGGGGTGATGGGGTCTGCACGGAGAATGGCTGACACCCCGTCTCCTGGGCCCGGGCTGGAGAACAAAGAGATCTGGTGGCCTCCTGGCCCGGGAGAGAGGGGCCGGGGGGGGAGTCTCTGTTTGGGGCTGGCTGGGGAGATGGGGGGAGGCCCACCCCCAAGAGGGGTCCTGTTTCCTGGACCCACAAGCTCTGTTGGGGCCTGTGTTCCTGACTGGCTGAGCGTCCCGGGGGAATGCAGGAGGTGGGGGTGCAGGGCCCTGACTCCCCCACACTTTGACAGGGGGACACTCACGGTGCTGGAGGCAGGCAGAGGGGACACTGTCACTGGGGGGCAGGCGGGGGGGACACTCACGTCGCTAGGGGGCGCGTCATTGAGGGGCAGGAAGTAATGGGTCACCATCATGTTGGTGCCCTTGATGACACCCACGTCGAACCACTGGTTTTCCTTCTTCACCAACAGCTTCTGGGGCTGCACCGAGGGATCCGGCTTCTGGGCGGAGAGAGGGATCAGCCCCAGCCCCTGGGCTCAGACCCCCACGTGCTCGTCCTCGCAGCTCCCCCAGCTGCCTGCCCCATGGCGCAGCCCCTAATGTGCTCATCCTCCCAGCTCCCCCCACATAGCTCAGCCCCCCAGCTCCCTGCCCCATGGCTCAGACCACCATGTGCTCATCCTCCCAGCTCCCCCCACATAGCTCAGCCCCCCAGCTCCCTGCCCCATGGCTCAGACCACCATGTGCTCATCCTCCCAGCTCCCCCCTCCATGGCTCAGCCCCCCAAGTCCCCACCCCTTGGCACAGCCCCTGCACTCACCATGGGGGCAGGCTCAATGCCATTGGCCACCTCGGCCAGGGTGGCAGCCGCCTGCAGCTTGGCTGGGCTGGGCCCCACCACGGGCTGTGGGGCTACGAACGTGTTGGACGGAGCCAGGCCTGGAGGAATGGCAGGAGGGGCACTGAGTGCATCCAGCCCCCCTGCTGGGAGAGAACCCAGGTGTCCTACACCCCCCGCAGCATCCAGCCCCTCCGTACGCCCCCCCCAGTGTCCTGCGCCCAGCCCCTAAGCTGGGAGAGAACCCGGGCGCCCCCCAGTCTGGGAGACATCCCGGGCGCCCTACGCTCACCCCCCAGCATCCAGCCGCCCCCAGCACCCTGCCCCCCAGGAGACATCCCAGGCGCCCTACGCCCACCCCCCAGCCACCCCCAGCGTCCTGCGCCCAGCCCCCCCCGCACCCCCGGGAGACATCCCAGGCGCCCTACGCCCACCCCCCCAGCCACCCCCAGCGTCCTGCGCCCAGCCCCCCCCGCACCCCCGGGAGACATCCCAGGCGCCCTGCACCCCCCTCCCCAGCATCCAGCCCCTCTGTACGCCCCCCTGGCCAGGAGGGATCCCGGGCCCCCTGTGGCCCGGTGCACTCACCCTCGCTGGGCGCGGCGGGCAGGAGGGCAACGGTGCTGCTGACAGCGCTGGCCAGCTCGCTCAGCCCGTTGCTCTCGGCGGCCGGGTCGTTGAGGCTGTCGGCGGGCGCCAGGGCCTCAGTGGGCAGGGGGGCGCCGTGGGGCTGCTGAGCCGCAGCCACCGCCTGGGCCTCCTGCAGCTGCTGCTGCTGCTGCACCAGGGCGGCCAGCTCCTGCGGCGTCAACACGATGGGGATGGCCGTGGGCTGCCCCTCGGGGCCCTCGCCCCCCAGCTCCGCCGGCCCCGTGCCCGCCTCGCCCGTCTCCATGGGCTCCCCCGCACCTGCAAGGCACACAGCTCAGCTGGAGGGTCGGGGGGGCCCCTGTGGGCAGCCCGGGGAGGGGCAGCGGGGTCCAGCAGGGGAGGGGGATAAGGAGGAGCCAGTGGGGGCTGCAGGGACACTCACGCAGGGGGCAGGGGGCCAGCGCGGGGGTCCCGGAGGGCGCGGGATGGCCAGGGCCTGCGGGGCTGGTGAGGGGTTGGGGGTCCCGGCGGGCACTCACCCAGCACGGCTTGTTGGGCCGCCTGCAGCACGGCCTGGATGGCCAGGGCCTGGGCCTCCTCGGTGGCTGCGGCCTGGGCCGCGGCCTCGGCAGCAGCCGTCACCGCCAGCTCCTCGGGCGTCAGCCCCGTCACCAGCAGGGTGGCGCCCGCCTGACCCTCGGCCAGCAGCTCCTGGGGCAGGGCCAGCGGCTCCCCGTCCGGGGCGGGCGCCGGGGGGCCGGCAGGGGGCGCCGGCGGGGCCCGGGGAGGCTCCGGGGGGCCCTGAGCGGGGGGCTGCGGCGGGGCCGGGGGCTCGGCCGGCGGCTCTGGCTGTGGCGGCTCGGGGAGCTGGGGCTGCGCTGGCTCCGGACAGGGGGGCGCCGGCGGCTCCTCCGCGGGGGTCTCTGCCAGTGACGAGATGCTCTGCAAAGGGGGGAGGGGTTAATGCAGCACTTGGGGGTCCCAGCGTGGGCCCCGAGCCACCTGCCCCGCCCCACCCCACCCGCACACTTCTGAGTGCCGGCTTCCAGAGCCCCCCAACTCTACCCACCAGACCAAACGCCCCCCCAGAGCTGAGGAGAGAACTGGGGTGCCCTGGCTCCCAGCCCCCCGCAGCTGCCCGGGGCTCCTGGCTCTCACCGGCACAGCGGGGCCCGGCGCGGGCGTGGACTGCGTCACGGTGGTCACGGCGCGGGTCTGCGCGGCGGAGACGCTGCTGGGGCTGGCGGGGGCCTCACCTTGCGCCCCCTCGGGCTGCCCCTGCCCGTTGGCGCCCGGCGGCTGGTCTGAAAGGGGGCAGAGATCAGAGTCCAGGAGCCCCACGCTCCCCCCATCCCAGCCCCCTGTCCCAGAGCCAGCCAGTGCCCCCCTCCCACAGGGACAGGCCCCCTGTCCCATTCCCAGCCCCCCCCACGTCCCAGAGCCAGCCAGTGCCCACCTTCTGCAGGGATAGGCTCCCTGCCCCATTCCCAGCCCTGATCAGAGCCACTGACCCCCAGCGGGGACAGGCCCCCTGCCCCATTCCCATCCATGGGGCTGGATAAGAGCCAGTGACCCCTAGCAGGGACAGGCCCCATGCCCCAGTCTCTGATCCCACCCAGAGCCCCTACAGGAGACCGGCCCCACGCCCTGCCCCCCAAGCCACCAGGTCCCACCCCTCATGCTCACCGTGGTTGGTGCCCATGCTGGAGGTCACAGTGGTGGCCGTGTGGGTTGTGCCCGTCTCGTGTGTCTCGCAGGGGGGGTTGGAGCAGACGCGTGGGACCGGGTTTGTGGGAAGCAACTGGGGCTGGCTGGGCCCTGCTCCCCCCGGCTCCTGGGGGGCAGGGGAGGGGGGCTCGGTGCCAGCTCCCCCCATGCTGGCTGCCATGGTGGTGCTGGTGGCTGTGTTCTGCTGCGTCTCGGAGGGCGCGCTGCCAGGGGTGTGCTGGGCCCCCCCAGCCTGGCCCGTCCCCACGTTACATGTGGCCGTGGTGGCCGTGTTGGTGGTGCCCGTCTCGTGCGTCTCGCACGGGGGGTTGGTGCACGCTCGCCCGGCGCCCAGGCTGGACGTGGCCGTGGTGGCCGTGTTGGTGGTGCCCGTCTCGTGCATCTCGCACGGGGGGTTGGTGCACACTCGTCCAGCCCCCACAGTGGCTGTGGTGGCCGTGTTGGTGGTGCCCGTCTCGTGCGTCTCGCACGGGGGGTTGGTGCACACTCGTCCAACGCCCATGGTGCATGTGGCCGTGTTGGTGGTGCCCGTCTCGTGCGTCTCGCACGGGGGGTTGCTGCATGCTTGCCCGGCGCCCAGGCTGGACGTGGCCGTGGTGGCCGTGTTGGTGGTGCCCGTCTCGTGCGTCTCACATGGGGGGTTGGTGCACACTTGCCCAGCGCCCATGCTGGATGTGGCCGTGGTGGCCGTGTTGGTGGTGCCCGTCTCGTGCGTCTCGCACGGGGGGTTGGTGCACACTTGCCCAGCACCCATGCTGGATGTGGCCGTGTTTGTGGTGCCGGTCTCGTGCATCTCGCACAGGGGGTTGGTGTACACTCGCCCAGCGCCCATGCTGGCTGTGGCCGTGTTGGTGGTGCTCGTCTCGTGCGTCTCACACGGGGGGTTGGTGCACACTCGTCCAACGCCCATGGTGCATGTGGCCGTGTTTGTGGTGCTGGTCTCGTGCGTCTCGCACGGGGGGTTGGTGCACGCTCGCCCAGCGCCCACGCTGGCTGTGGCCGTGGTGGTGGTGCCGCTCTCGTGCGTCTCGCACGGGGGGTTGGTGCACACTTGCCGGGTGCCCACGCTTGACGTGGCCGTGGAGGTGGTGCCCGTCTCACAAGGGTCATTGACGTGTGATCGCTGCCCAGCCTCCACGTCCGGCGCAACCATCCTCACGCCGCACGGCTGTTCCGTGGGCACGTCTGCTTTGGCTGACATTGTTGTGTGAGTGGCACAAGTCTGTTGGGTTTGGCACGGGGGGCTCTTGGCTGGCCCCGGCCCACCGTCTGGCTGGCCCCGGCCCATGAGCGACCGGGCTGTGGTGGCGGTGTTGGTGGTGTGGGTCTGGTGAGCCTCACAGGGCCGGCCAGCCGGCGCCGGGGATTGTGCGTTGGTGCCAGGCACCGCCGGGGGGGGATTTGCCATTCTGGCACTGCACGGCTGCTCTGTAGGCACGCCAGCTTTGGCCGACATTGTGGTGCGAGTGGCACTGGTGTGCTGTGTTTGGCACGGCGGGTTGGGTGGGGCTACCAGGCCACCATCCGGCTGCTCCCGCCCCATGAGCGACCGGGCCGTGGGGGCCGTGTTGGTTGTGCCCATCTCGTGTGTCTCGCACGGGGGGTTGGTGCACGCTCGCCCGGCGCCCGGGCTGGACGTGGCCGTGTTGGTGGTGCCCGTCTCGTGCGTCTCGCACGGGGGGTTGGTGTACGCTCGCCCGGCGCCCAGGCTGGACGTGGCCGTGGTGGCCGTGTTGGTGGTGCCCGTCTCGTGCATCTCGCACGGGGGGTTGGTGCACGCTCGCCCGGCGCCCAGGCTGGACGTGGCCGTGGTGGCCGTGTTGGTGGTGCCCGTCTCGTGTGTCTCGCACGGGGGGTTGGTGCACGCTCGCCCCGCGCCCAGGCTGGACGTGGCTGTGGTGGCCGTGTTGGTGGTGCCCGTCTCGTGCGTCTCGCACGGGGGGTTGGAGCAGACGCGCACTAACCCACCATTGGGCTGCCCGGCCTCCTGGCCCTCGCACACGAAGTGCACGGGCTGGGTTAGGCCGCCCACGTTGGCCACGACGGTGGCTGTGGCAGTGTTGGTGGTGCCGGTCTCGTGGGTCTCGCAGGGCGGGTTGGAGCACACCAGGGTGACGGTGCCAGGCTGCGGGTCGCCCTGCCCCACATCGGCGATGGTCACCGTGGCTGTGGGCTGCTCCGTGGTGGGCGAGGCCAGGATGGAGACTGGCAGGTCGTGCACTGGCTGGGCATCCACCCCGCTGGGCGTCGTGATCAGCGTCACCTGCGTGGGCTGCGAGACGGGCTGGGGGCCGTGAGACGGGCTGGGTGAGGGGCTGGGGCCGTGCCCCACAGACGCCGCATCCCACTGCCCCCCTGTGCTTGGCACCCCCGCTGCACCCCCCTCCCCCGGACCCCACTGCCCCCCTGTGCTCAGCACCCCCGCTGCACCCCCCTCCCCTGGACCCCACTGCGCTCGGCACCCCCCCTCCCTGCACCCCACTGCCCCCCTGTGCTCGGCACCCCTCTTCCCCAGACCCCACTGCCCCCCTGTGCTCAGCACCCCCCTCCCCGGACCCCACTGTGCTCGGCACCCCCCCACAGCGCCCCACTGGAGGGGAAAGGCCCCGCGTCCGGCGCAGGCCCTACCTGCATGGTGATGGTGGGCGTGCCCAGCCCACTGGCGGCCGTCATGGTGGTCTGCGCGGCGGAGACGGTGATGGCAGCTGGGTTGATCACCTGGCTGGACAGGGTGGCGATGGTTCCCAGCGTGGTGATGGGAGTGGCCAGCGAGGCGTTGGTGCTGTGGCCCCCTGCGCCAGCCAGGCTGGTGGAGACGGTGCCCGTCACGGTGCCCAAGGTGGTGACACCTGAAGGGAGGGAGAGCCGGTCAGTGCCCCGAGCCAGCTCTGCAGCCTGGCCCCTCCCGCAGCCCCCCGCCCGGCCCCTTACCCGTTGTTCCTTTCACCACCAGCGTGGTGACAGTGGGCTTGACAGCGGAGACAGTGACGGGCGTGACCAGCCGCACGCCGCCCATGGGCACGGTGCGCAGGATGGTGCCGGGCTGGCCTGGAGCACCCTTCAGGACCACCTGCCGGGAGGGGAGAAGAGAGGTGGTGAGGCCGGGGCGGTGCCTGGCCCCCTGGCCGTCCCTGTGCCCCCAAACCCCCCACTCACCTGCGTGACGCCCTGCTGCCCGTGGGCCGTGCCCAGCTTGGGCACCGCTGTGATGATCTTGGCGGGGGCGCCCGTGCCTGAGGTCATGACCTTGGTGGTGATGATGGTGATGGGGGACTTGATCCCAGGGCTGCTGGTCACACCTGTGGGGAGCCCCGGGGTGGGGGGGTGTCAGTGCAGAGCTCTGGGACAGCCCCATGGCCACGGAGCCCCCCCCACCCCTGCCCCGCTCCCCAGCAAGGTCCCCCCACGCCTTCACTGCCCCCCAGCCTAAATACCACCCCGTCCCCCAGAGCAGCCAGCCTGGGACGTCTCTGGGTCATTCCCCGCCACCCCTGACAGCCCTTTGCCCCTCCCAATTCAACCCCCCCACGCACCCAGCCTGTCCCCCCCCCCCGGCGGGTGGGCGTTACCCGTGGCCCCAGACTGGGTGATGATGGCCGACATGGGGATGGTTTTGATGATGGTGGTGGTGCCCGGCTTGGTTGTGCTGGGCGAGACGCTGCTGATGCCCAAGATGGTGGGCTTGGGACCGGCGCCGCCCGCCTGCGTGGTGGTGATGATGGTGGTGGGCTTCCCGTCCGCTGACGTCACCAGCTTCAGGATGGTGCCCGCCGGCAGGGGGCCCTTGGTCTGGTGGAGCACAGGGCAGGCAAGAAAGGGTTAACGCAGCTTGGCACTCGCAGAGAGCAGAGCACTCAGGATTCCTGGATTCTACTAAGAAGGAGGGAAGGGACTGGGAGCCAGGACACCTGGGTTCTCTCCCTGGCCCTGGGAGGGGAGCGGGGTCCCGTGGTCAGAGCAGGGGGGACTGGGAGCCAGGACGCCTGGGTTCTCTCCCCGGCCCTGGGAGGGGAGCGGGGTCCCGTGGTCAGAGCAGCGGGCTGGGTCCCGTTCCCAGCGCTGCCCCTCCCCATCTCGGAGGAAGTGCTCACCTGGATGATCTGGGTGACGGGGCCGCTGGAGGCCTGGCCGGTCACGGCCGAGGTCTGCACTGGCTTGGTCTGCACGACCGACATCACTTTGCCCAGGTTAGAGATCTGCCAGAGGAGAGAGAATGAGCAGTGCCCCCACCCTTGGTAGACCTGGCGCCTGCCAGGTATCATGGGATAACCCCCAGCTCTAGGAGGGGACGGGCCTGGGAGCCAGGACTCCGGGGTTCTCTCCCCAGCTCCGGGAGGAGAGTGGGGTCTAGTGGTTAGAGCAGGGGGCCTGGGAGCCAGGACTCCGGGGTTCACGCCACAGCGGTGCTGCCCGGGCCTTGCCCTCCCGGCACTTACCAGTGCGCTGCCCCCCGGCACGGAGATGGGGCTCTTCACCAGGGTGATGGTCTTGGTGACGCCACCCACCACGGTGGTCATGACCTGGGCCTGCTGTGCCACGGTGACCGTGCCCGACTTGTGCACTGTGATGATGGGCCGCGTGGCCGCGTTGGTCGTGGACGATACCGAGGTGCCCACCTGGGCTGCTGCTGTCTTCAGCATTCGGGTGGCCGGGTTACTCACCTGGTGTGGGGAGACGTGCACCCTTAGCAGGACGCCTGGGTTCTCTCCCCGGCTCCAGGGCAGGGTAGCGTGGCCGGGCGTCTCTTACCATGACGGGGGAGGAGGCCACCTTGACAGTGCTGGGCAGCGTGGCGGTGCCCGGGGAGACAGCCACGGTCTTGACGATGGTGGCACCGGCTGGCACGCTCAGCACGGTGGGCGCGGAGGAGGGAGGGATCTTCTGTGTGGCGGCCGCAGCAGCCGCCAGGGCAGCCATTCCGCTCATCTGGGGGCTGCTGCCGATCACCTGAGGGCAGAGGGAAGCGGTCAGGGGCGCCCCACGGGTGGGACTGGGCTCCTCCCCGGCGGAGGGTACTTACCGTGCCCTGGGCGCTCTGCGTGGGCACCACCATGCGCACGCCAGCCGGCAGCGAGGTCACCGTCACCGGGGCCTTGCCCGCCTGGCCGGCCGAGCGCACCGTCACCAGGGGGGGCCCCGGGGGCGCCTGGGGGCCTGTCACCTTCAGCACGGCCGGGACACCTGCCAGGGCAAGGGCAATGTGAGATGGGGAGGGAAACCCCGGCCCCACAACGGGCCCCTGCCACCCACCCCAATGGGACTCTGGGACCCTGCCCCCGCCCCCAGTGGGAGTGCAGGCCCCTGGAAGTCTGGACCCCCGCCCCTCCCCCATGGGAGTCTGAGCCACCCTCCCACAAACCCCCACGGGGGTCTGAGGCCCGGCCCCACTCACCCTGTGTGCGTGCGGGGCTGGCCACGGGCAGGGGCGTGCCAGGCACAGAGGGCAGCAGCTGGATGGTGGTGGTGGGCGTGGGGGCGGCGGCCTGGGGCAGCAGGGTGATGCCCATCTGGGCCAGGGGCTGGCTGGCGGGCGGCGCGGGGGCGGCGGCGGCTGGGGCGGGGCTCTTGGGTGGGTTGGCGGGCACGGAGGGCACCGGGGCAGGGGCAGGTGAGGCGGCCGCCGGGATGTCGTACTTCTGCAGCTGCAGCAGGTAGGTGTCAGCTGTGGGCACCGAGCCCCAGCTCACCTCCAGCGAGTTGGTGTTGGCCCGCACCAGTTGCACCCGCGAGGGTGCCGGGGGTTTCTCTGGGGGCAGAGATGGGGGTCAGGCACGGGCAGCCCTGGAGCCCCCACCCAGCCGGACCCCCCAGCCAGGCATCCCCCCCAGCCCAGCCCCAGATCCCCCAGCTGGCACCCTCCCATTGGGTGCTCACCACCCCGCACCAAGTACATAAGCAGCTTCTCCTGCCCATACTGCCCCACATCTTGGGCCGGGGGCTCCCACGCCCACGGAGGGGGCTCTCCCCCCGGGTGACATCGCGCAGGGCTGGCCATGTGGACGAGCCCCGTCACTGCTGCCTGCATGCCCCTTTTCCAGTTCTCATAGCTCCGTGGGGCTGGGGCGACCAGACCCACCCGCAGCCGCCATGGGCCAAGGGGGAGCCCCCCCGGCAGCCGAAGGAGCCCCCGTCTGCTGAACATGGGGAGTAGCAGCATCCGGAGCCTGCCCGGCGCATCAGAACCCTTCCACGCTGCAGCCCCCCCGGCCCCCCATGCCCAGGAACCCTGCTCTCTGCCCAGCCCCCACCCCAGCCCAGGGATCCTGCTCAGCAACTCTCAGCTCCCTGCACTGCAAACTGACTCCCTGCCCCCGGGAATCCCACCCACGGCCCGGCACTCACCTGTCTCCAGGTACCACAGGTCCTTGCAGCAGACCTGGTTATTCCAGGCCTTGCGGTAGCCGTCACGGCCGCTCCAGATGTAGAGGCGGGTGTTGATGGACACGGCGCAGTGCCCTGCCCGGGCCCGCGGGATGTTGTCCTCCAGCGTGTCCATGAGGATCGGCTCCCAGGCCATGGAGTCTGTGGGGAGGGGGGCAGCTCACCCTGGGGCCCAGGGGGTCTGGCTCCAGCAGGGGTGAGGCAGGTTGAGGCAGGCCAGCGTGTGGGGGAGGGGGAGCCGGGGGGGGCCCTTACCCAGGTTGAGGCAGGCCAGCGTGTGGGGGAGGGGGAGCCGGGGGGGGGCCCTTACCCAGGTTGAGGCAGGCCAGCGTGTGGGGGAGGGGGAGCCGGGGGGGGCCCTTACCCAGGTTGAGGCAGGCCAGCGTGTGGGGGAGGGGGAGCCGGGGGGGGCCCTTACCCAGGTTGAGGCAGGCCAGCGTGTGGGGGAGGGGGAGCCGGGGGGGGCCCTTACCCAGGTTGAGGCAGGCCAGCGTGTGGGGGAGGGGGAGCCGGGGGGGGCCCTTACCCAGGTTGAGGCAGGCCAGCGTGTGGGGGAGGGGGAGCCGGGGGGGGCCCTTACCCAGGTTGAGGCAGGCCAGCGTGTGGGGGAGGGGGAGCCGGGGGGGGCCCTTACCCAGGTTGAGGCAGGCCAGCGTGTTGGTGCACTTCCACTCCTTCTCGTGCGTGGCCACTTTGACGTCGTCCATGACGAGGGGCACCCAGCCCCCGAAGACGTACATCCTGGGGGGAGGAGGGGGTCAGAGCTGTGCCATGGGGGGCAGGGGCTCGGGGGGTGGGGGGGCTTACTTGTTGCCAATGGTGGTGGCGGAGTGCAGGCTGCGGGGGAGGGGCGCCACGCCGCTCAGACTGGGCTTGTTCCACGTCAGCGTCTCTGTGGGGATGAGAACAGACACCCTGAGACCCGGCCTGCGCCTCCCTCCCCCCTGGCGTCCAACCCCCCCGCCCACGGAGCCAGGAGAGGACCCAACGGCCCCCCCCGCATCCCTCCCTGAGTCCAGAGAGAACCCCGGTGTCCTGATTCCCGGCCCAGCCTCGTACACCCTCCCGCTCCCGGGAGAGAGCCCAGGCATCCTGCCAGCCGTACCGATGTCCAGCGTCCAGAGGTCGCCGAGGCGGCAGCCGCTCATGCCCCCGTAGATGACGAGCTTGGATTTCTTATTGTCCCTCTCGGTGTACACCACGGCGGTGTGGGACTCGCGGGGCGGGGGCAGAACCCCATACGTGATGGGGATGTCCCAGGCCACCACGCCGGAGCCGGGGCGCAGCTCCAGGATGTACAGGTCATTCAGGTACCTGCGGGGGGGCGGGCTCGTCACAGGGGCCGGGACAGAGCTGTGACCTGCACTGCCAGATCTCACAGCTAGAGGGCAGCTTCTCCCCACAGCCAAGCACAGAACCCAGGCGTCCTGGCTGGAGAGGGCACCAGACACCTCCCTGGCCTAACCCGAGCTGGGAGAGAACCCAGGCGTCCTGGCAAACCCCCCTTTCCCCCCCAGCCAGAAGAGAACCCAGACATCCTGGCAAACCCTTCCCCACCCCGGAGCCGGGAAAGAACCCAGGCATCCTGGCGATCCTCCTTCCCCACCCCGGAGCCGGGAAAGAACCCAGGCATCCTGGCACTCACCTGGGAATGTTGTTCTTGGGGTCCTCGCTGTCGTTTGCCAGCCCCCCAAACAGGTAGCACTTGTTGCCCACGAGTGAGAAGCTGTGGCCCAGGCGGGGGCAGGGGGGCGGCCCATTCTTGGGGGTCTTGGCCTTGAGTCTCTTCCACTCCCAGCGGCTGGCCTGCAAGGGGGGGGTCCCAGCGATGGGGGTGGGTGGGTGTGTGCCATTGCAACGCAGCCTTCTTCTCCATCAGTCCAGCCCGGACATGGAAGCAAGGTCTGGGGGGGCTCTGCTCAGAACCCCACTCCTCCCCGCTCCTGCACATCCCACCCTGACCCCACAGCCCTCCCAGAGCTGGGGAGAGAACCCAGGAGTCCGGGCTCCCAGCCCCCCGCCCTGCTCTGACCCACCCGACACCCCTCCCCTCCCAGAGCGGGGAGAGAACCCAGGAGTCCGGGCTCCCAGCCCCCCGCCCTGCTCTGACCCACCCGACACCCCTCCCCTCCCAGAGCGGGGAGAGAACCCAGGGGTCCGGGCTCCCAGCCCCCCGCCCTGCTCTGACCCACCCGACACCCCTCCCCTCCCAGAGCGGGGAGAGAACCCAGGGGTCCGGGTTCCTTGCCCCGCCCTGCTCTGACCCACCCGACACCCCTCCCCTCCCAGAGCGGGGAGAGAACCCAGGGGTCCGGGCTCCCAGCCCCCCGCCCTGCTCTGACCCACCCGACACCCCTCCCCTCCCAGAGCGGGGAGAGAACCCAGGGGTCCGGGTTCCTTGCCCCGCCCTGCTCTGACCCACCCGACACCCCTCCCCTCCCAGAGCGGGGAGAGAACCCAGGGGTCCGGGCTCCCAGCCCCCCGCCCTGCTCTGACCCACCCGACACCCCTCCCCTCCCCGAGCGGGGAGAGAACCCAGGGGTCCGGGCTCCCAGCCCCCCGCCCTGCTCTGACCCACCCGACACCCCTCCCCTCCCAGAGCGGGGAGAGAACCCAGGAGTCCGGGCTCCCAGCCCCCGGGCCCTACCTGCAGCTCGTAGAGGTCGCTGCTGTACTTGCCATACTCCACCATGCCCCCGAAGACCAGCAGCCGGGTGCCGTCGCACACGAAGCCGTAGGCGGCGCAGCCGGGGGGAATGTCGCCCCGCACGGCCGGGATGAACCACTGGTTGGTGGCTGGGGGGGAAGCAGGGTCTGAGTGGGGGGGCGGGGGAAGCACCACGTGCCCCCTGTCGGCCAGGGTTCCCCTCTCCCCCACCCCCGCCAGCAGCTCCAGCAGGGGCAGAACAAATACCGCCACCTGAACCCAGGCGTCCGGGATTGGGGGGGTACAGAACTCCGAGCAGCGGGGGTCGAACCCAGGCATTCGGGAATGGGGGACACGCTCGGGGGGAGGGGGAGACACAGAGCTCTGAGTAGGGTGGGTCGAACCTAGGCATCCGGGTCACACTGACATTGGGGTGCCCCTGTCGCACTGGCCACTGCAGCCCCTGCCCCGAGAGCCCAAATTGGTCATTGTCGCCCCTCGATCCCAGACAGGAAACTGAGGCAGGGAGCAGGGAAGGGACTTAGCCATGGTCACACAGAGAGCCTGCAGCAGAGAACCCAGGAGTCCTGGCTCCCAGCCCTGCAGCTCTAACCATCAGACCCCACTTCCCTCCCAACAGAACTCAGTAGTCCTGCCCCCCACAGCCTACCCACCACCCTCTGCTTCCCCTGCACCTGGGCTGTGGGAAAAGGAGCCACCTGGCAAGCGGCTTCCTGAACGAGACTCTAGAGACAACCCCCTAAGAGTGGGACAGTGGGGGTGGGGGGAAGGGGAGCCCAGACTCCTGGGTTCTCTCAAAGAAAAGAGCACAAAGAAGAGTTGGTGCGGGGAGGGGCTGGCACCCCACTGGGAAAGCCCCATGCCAAATACGCGGGAGGATGGATGGACGGACAGCAGAGCCCTGCGTCTCCCCCTCCAACCCAGCACCCCCCCCCAGAACACCCTAGGCTTGCCACAACCCCCACACCCCAGGAGCACACGGTGCCTGTGGCTGGTACAAGGATGGCATTTTCCTCACTCTCTCCCAGTGTCCCCCCCCCACCCGCGGGCAGGCACCCCGCAGCGCCTCCTCCCCCCCACGGGCAGGCTCCCCCCCCCACCCAGAACCCGCTCCCCTCCCCCCCACGGGCAGGCTCCCCCCCCCGCCCAGAACCCGCTCCCCTCCCCCCCACGGGCAGGCTCCCCCCCGCCCAGAACCCGCTCCCCTCCCCCCCACGGGCAGGCTCCCCCCCGCCCAGAACCCGCTCCCCTCCCCCCCCACGGGCAGGCTCCCCCCCCGCCCAGAACCCGCTCCCCTCCCCCCCCACGGGCAGGCTCCCCCCCGCCCAGAACCCGCTCCCCTCCCCCCCCACGGGCAGGCTCCCCCCCCGCCCAGAACCCGCTCCCCTCCCCCCCCACGGGCAGGCTCCCCCCCCGCCCAGAACCCGCTCCCCTCCCCCCCACGGGCAGGCTCCCCCCCGCCCAGAACCCGCTCCCCTCCCCCCCCGGGCAGGCCAGGGTTAAAGCAGCCACCGCGGCAGTATTTGAAAGTTGAATTGGGCGGAGGAGGGTTTTGCCGCCAAGCGGGGGGGGGCTGCCGGCGGGGGGGCGCTCGGGCCGCGGCCCCCACCTGTGTTGTAGACGTGCAGCTCGTCGACGATCCCCTCGTTGCCGCCCCCGAAGACGACGATCAGCTCCTTGATGGCCACGGCGCGGTGGCCGTGGCGGGGCCGGGGCACGGGGCCCGACCAGCCCACGACCCGCTTCCAGCGCGGCTGCAGCAGCGCGGGGCCGCCGGGGGCCGCCGCCATGGCCCCGCTCGCTCTCCTGCGGGGGGGCGGGGGCGTCAGGGGGGGCGGGGGGGCCTCTCGCCTCCCGCGCCCCCGGGGGGAACGGGGCGCTCAGCCTCCGGGGCACTTGCCGCCCCTCCCCCCGCCCCCCCGGGCCGGGGCACTTGCCGCCCCTCCCCCCGCCCCCCCGGGCCGGGGCACTTGCCGCCCCTCCCCCCGCCCCCCCGGGCCACTTGCCGCCCCTCTCCCTGCCCCCCGCCCCGGGCCACTTGCCGCCCCTCCCCCCCCGGGCCACTTGCCGCCCCTCCCCCTCCCGGCTCAGCGCCCGGCCCTGGGAGCCGCCATCTTGTGCTGCCGGGGGAAAATGGCGGCCGCGGAGAAGGAGCCGCCGCCTCCCCCCGGCCGGCCCCAGCCCCGCGCGCGCCGCTCGCTCTGACCCCTCCCGGCCTCCGGCCCCGCGGTGGCGCCCAGCCCCAGCCCCGCTGTACGGCACCGGACGGGGGCGGGAAGCGGCTCCTGGACGCCAGGCGCCTTCACGCCGCCCTGGGAGCCGCCATCTTGCGCCTGCTGTGTGAGGGGAGCCGCTCTTCCTTCCTCCTGCCCGGCTCGGCCGGGGGCGGGGCGCGCCGTACGGACTCCTCCCACTGGGCGCCGCCATCTTGGGGGCGGGCTCGCTGGGGGCCGCCATCTTGGGCGGCGGGACAGCCCCTCCCCCCACGGCTAGGGGGACCCCCCTCCCCACAAATACAAGCCTGTACGGCACGCATGGGCGCCGCTATCATGGGCGGGAGGAACATCCCTCCCTCACTCTATCACTGCCCCCCCCACAGCTAAGGGGACCCCACCCCAACATCCCCCCAAGTACAAGGTTGTACCATGGGCATAGGCGCTGCCAGCCAGGATGGGGAAGAAAGCCCAAGCCCCTTGTAGTTTTATTCCCCTCCCAGCTGTTAAGAACCACTGGGTGCCTCAGTTTCTTCCGCTAAAGGGGAGCCCAGCTCCCAAAACTAAAAGGGAACATGGCTGGCTGGGCATGAGCATCGCCATGGCCATCTGGGGGTGGGCTCGCTGGGCGTCAACAGCTGGGGTAGAAGGAAAGCCCCTCCTCCCCGCGTCTTGTCTGTTTTAAAATACAAACATCCCCAAGACGTCAACACCCCGTTATCTATCCCAGCAGTTCTCACGCGGGAGCCCAGGGCCGCGAGCAGCTTTCAGAGGGAACAACCCAGGCAGACCTCAGACTCTATGGGGCCCAGGGCAGAAAGGCCAAGCCCCTGTAACTGAGCTTCAGAGAACCCCCTCTGGTGTGGGGCCCCAGGAATTGCCCGGCCTGCTGCCCCCTAACACCAGCCTGGGCTTTTCCCTGTAGAACAGCTGTGGTGACACCAGTGGGCCGTTCCGTTTTATAGCATGTTGGGGGGGCCGCAGAGAACCCCGGCCATGCCCTGATCTCGGCTTGACGTGCTGGCGGCCATCTTGAACAGAAAAACCCTTTGTTATTTTTAAGCCCATCTACCCCCAGCTGAACTCCCCCTCCCCCACTCGCTCCCTGATGGTCCCCTTTGGGATTATGGGGACCCCCACCCCAAAACACAAGGCCCTACTTTGAGCTCAGCTTGAAACAAGTGCAGCCATCTTGGATGGGAAATACCCCCTCCCGCTCCTGAATGGAAAACCTCCCGCTCTGGCAGATAGGGCCCCCACCCTGAAATGCGAGGCCTCAGGGCAGGCCCTACTTGGCATGAGCACCGCCAGCTCGGTTGGAAGGAGACTCCCCCCCACCCCTTGGCCTCTTTACTTCTTAAACCCACAGAGCCCCCGTGTCAACCACTGCTTCATGCCTCAGTTTCCCCCACCCCAAAATGCCAGGCTGGGCCATCTTGGATGGGGAAACCAACCCCCTTCCAAGCTGCTCCCTCCCGAGTGCTATCCCCCAGGGGTGCCTCAGTCCCCCCGCAGAGCCGCGCAGGCAGCTTCACTCTGCCCCTCCCCCCACGTTCGCCTCCCATGGGCGCCGCCATCTTGGATACTAAGACTCCGCCCTGCCTTGAGGTCCGCGCTCGCCCCGGTCAGCGCGCCGCGCAGGGCGGGGTAGGGAAGGGCGGGGCCGCCTACCCCAAAACCAGAGCCGCTGTACGGCGGGCTACCTCAGCCGTGGGCGCCGCCATCTTGGCAACGCCCTCCCATGGGGGCCGCCATTTTGGTTCCCTCCCCCATTGGGAGGGGAACAAAGGGGAAGCCCAGGGCTGGGAGTTCATGGGGGCGGGGATCGAGCTGGGCTTTGAGCTGCCTCACTTTTCATTTCACGCTGTCTTGGGAGCGGCCGTCTTGGATTCCTCCCCCCAATGCCCGGACGTGACTCTTCTCAGAGCTATTCAAAATGGCGCCAACAGAAATGCCCGGATGAGCCTGCCGCTTGCATAACGATATCCAAGAGAGCGGCCGCTGAACCAAGATGGCCTCCCGCTCAACTACCCGGATGAAGGCGGATCAGTGGGACTACCTATCCAAAATGGCCACTGTCTAAATGCCCGGATGTACCTGTCCTATTTGTACAATAGATCCAATCGGGCGCCCCGCTCGATGCCCGGATGTGGTAAGCATTCTCCAAGATGGCGGAGCCATGGATGCCCGGATGTACGCCATCCCACTTTGTGGCATACAAGATGGCGGCTTGCTGAGCAGTATGACAACATATCACCAGGATGGCGACCGTCGCGAAAGGACCCAAGATGTCGCCCTCATTAAATGCCAGGATGTCGCTCCCTCAGCGGGAGAGAAAGAAGATGGCTGCAGCCGCCCTCAGGTACCCGGATGCACCCCCGCCGCGAAGGCCAGAGCATGATGGCGAGCTGTTACTTACCCGGATGTTAGTTGCTTTTCAAGATGGCGGCCTAAGTGCGTGGATGTGGCCGTTTTTGAAGATGGCGACCACCTCCTACCCGGAGGTGGCTGTTCAAGATGGCGGCCGAAGGGCCCACCTGCCGTTGCTACGCGACCGAACGCTTAAAGGGCTTACACTAATACCTGTGCGCAGCAGTGCGCTGACTCCAGTCGCCGCGGGCGGGGCGGGAGGTCTACCTGCGGCGCGGGGAGGCGGCGGATGCCAGCCCCCTGGGAGCCGCCATTTTGGACCCTTCTCCTTCACACCAGACGAAAGATGGCGGCGTCTGTACGACCCGGATGTGATGTCTTTTACGCGTGCGCAGAATGGTCTCCGTTTCGCCCCACGCTCAAAGACACATGCGCTTAGTGTTCATTCCGCCCAGCGTTCCCATTGCTCAGGCGTATCCTGGGGCCCAAACCTGGCGCGTGCGCAACACAATCCTTGCTTTTCCTCTGCGCATGCGTACCCTTTTCCTCAGGCTTTTTTCGTCCCGTGCCTCCCGCACGAACGGTTGTTTCAGTACCCGGATGTTGGCAGACCTTTACCCTCCCCCGCCCTCATCGGGCACTCCGACCCGACACGACACGACACGACACGACACCCACTTTCCCTCCCCCTTCCCCTCAGAACGCGCCCCACGGCCACGGCCCGAGCCCCCCGCCGAGCCCTCCGCCCCACAGCTACCCACTATCCCTCCCCCTTCCCCTCAGAACGCGCCCCACGGCCACGGCCCGAGCCCCCCGCCGAGCCCTCCGCCCCACAGCTACCCACTATCCCTCCCCCTTCCCCTCAGAACGCGCCCCACGGCCACGGCCCGAGCCCCCCGCCGAGCCCTCCGCCCCACAGCTACCCACTATCCCTCCCCCTTCCCCTCAGAACGCGCCCCACGGCCACGGCCCGAGCCCCCCGCCGAGCCCTCCGCCCCACAGCTACCCACTATCCCTCCCCCTTCCCCTCAGAACGCGCCCCACGGCCACGGCCCGAGCCCCCCGCCGAGCCCTCCGCCCCACAGCTACCCACTATCCCTCCCCCTTCCCCTCAGAACGCGCCCCACGGCCACGGCCCGAGCCCCCCGCCGAGCCCTCCGCCCCACAGCTACCCACTATCCCTCCCCCTTCCCCTCAGAACGCGCCCCACGGCCACGGCCCGAGCCCCCCGCCGAGCCCTCCGCCCCACAGCTACCCACTATCCCTCCCCCTTCCCCTCAGAACGCGCCCCACGGCCACGGCCCGAGCCCCCCGCCGAGCCCTCCGCCCCACAGCTACCCACTATCCCTCCCCCTTCCCCTCAGAACGCGCCCCACGGCCACGGCCCGAGCCCCCCGCCGAGCCCTCCGCCCCACAGCTACCCACTTTCCCTCCCCCTTCCCCTCAGAACGCGCCCCACGGCCACGGCCCGAGCCCCCCGCCGAGCCCTCCGCCCCACAGCTACCCACTATCCCTCCCCCTTCCCCTCAGAACGCGCCCCACGGCCACGGCCCGAGCCCCCCGCCGAGCCCTCCGCCCCACAGCTACCCACTAACCCTCCCCCTTCCCCTCAGAACGCGCCCCACGGCCACGGCCCGAGCCCCCCGCCGAGCCCTCCGCCCCACAGCTACCCACTATCCCTCCCCCTTCCCCTCAGAACGCGCCCCACGGCCACGGCCCGAGCCCCCCGCCGAGCCCTCCGCCCCACAGCTACCCACTATCCCTCCCCCTTCCCCTCAGAACGCGCCCCACGGCCACGGCCCGAGCCCCCCGCCGAGCCCTCCGCCCCACAGCTACCCACTATCCCTCCCCCTTCCCCTCAGAACGCGCCCCACGGCCACGGCCCGAGCCCCCCGCCGAGCCCTCCGCCCCACAGCTACCCACTATCCCTCCCCCTTCCCCTCAGAACGCGCCCCACGGCCACGGCCCGAGCCCCCCGCCGAGCCCTCCGCCCCACAGCTACCCACTAACCCTCCCCCTTCCCCTCTGAACGAGCCCCACGGCCACGGCCCGAGCCCCCCGCCGAGCCCTCCGCCCCACAGCTACCCACTATCCCTCCCCCTTCCCCTCAGAACGCGCCCCACGGCCACGGCCCGAGCCCCCCGCCGAGCCCTCCGCCCCACAGCTACCCACTATCCCTCCCCCTTCCCCTCAGAACGCGCCCCACGGCCACGGCCCGAGCCCCCCGCCGAGCCCTCCGCCCCACAGCTACCCACTATCCCTCCCCCTTCCCCTCAGAACGCGCCCCACGGCCACGGCCCGAGCCCCCCGCCGAGCCCTCCGCCCCACAGCTACCCACTAACCCTCCCCCTTCCCCTCAGAACGCGCCCCACGGCCACGGCCCGAGCCCCCCGCCGAGCCCTCCGCCCCACAGCTACCCACTATCCCTCCCCCTTCCCCTCAGAACGCGCCCCACGGCCACGGCCCGAGCCCCCCGCCGAGCCCTCCGCCCCACAGCTACCCACTAACCCTCCCCCTTCCCCTCTGAACGCGCCCCACGGCCACGGCCCGAGCCCCCCGCCGAGCCCTCCGCCCCACAGCTACCCACTAACCCTCCCCCTTCCCCTCTGAACGCGCCCCACGGCCACGGCCCGAGCCCCCCGCCGAGCCCTCCGCCCCACAGCTACCCACTATCCCTCCCCCTTCCCCTCAGAACGCGCCCCACGGCCCGAGCCCCCCGCCGAGCCCTCCGCTCCACAGCTACCCACTATCCCTCCCCCTTCCCCTCAGAACGCGCCCCACGGCCACGGCCCGAGCCCCCCGCCGAGCCCCCTGCCCCACAGCTACCCACTATCCTTCCCCCTTCCCCTAAGAACGCGCCCCAAGGCCCGAGCCCCCCGCCGAGCCCCCTGCCCCACAGCTACCCACTATCCCTCCCCCTTCCCCTCAGAACGCGCCCCACGGCCCGAGCCCCCCGCCGAGCCCTCCGCCCCACAGCTACCCACTATCCCTCCCCCTTCCCCTCAGAACGCGCCCCACGGCCCGAGCCCCTCGCCGAGCCCCCCGCCCCACAGCTACCCACTATCCCTCCCCCTTCCCCTCAGAACGCGCCCCACGGCCCGAGCCCCCCGCCGAGCCCCCCGCCCCACAGCTACCCACTATCCCTCCCCCTTCCCCTCAGAACGTGCCCGATGGCCACGGCCCAAGCCCCCCGCCGTGCCCCCTGCCCCACAGCTACCCACTTTCCCTCCCCCTTCCCCTCAGAACGCGCCCCACGGCCCGAGCCCCGCGCCGAGCCCTCCGCCCAACATCTACCCACTATGCCTCCCCCTTCCCCTCAGAACGCGCCCCACGGCCACGGCCCGAGCCCCCCGCCGAGCCCCCTGCCCCACAGCTACCCACTATCCCTCCCCCTTCCCCTCAGAACGCGCCCCACGGCCCGAGCCCCCCGCCGAGCCCTCCGCCCCACAGCTACCCACTATTCCTCCCCCTTCCCCTCAGAACGCGCCCCACGGCCCGAGCCCCCCGCTGAGCCCCCCGCCCCACAGCTACCCACGATCCCTCCCCCTTCCCCTCAGAACGCGCCCCACGGCCCGAGCCCCCCGCCGAGCCCCCTGCCCCACAGCTACCCACTATCCCTCCCCCTTCCCCTCAGAACGCGCCCCACGGCCACGGCCCGAGCCCCCCGCCGAGCCCCCTGCCCCACAGCTACCCACTTTCCCTCCCCCTTCCCCTCAGAACGCGCCCCATGGCCCGAGCCCCCCGCCGAGCCCTCCGCCCCACAGCTACCCACTATCCCTCCCCCTTCCCCTCAGAACGCGCCCCACGGCCCGAGCCCCTCGCCGAGCCCCCTGCCCCACAGCTACCCACTTTCCCTCCCCCTTCCCCTCAGAACGCGCCCCACGGCCCGAGCCCCCCGCCAAGCCCCCTGCCCCACAGCTACCCACTATCCCTCCCCCTTCCCCTCAGAACGCGCCCCACGGCCCGAGCCCCCCGCTGAGCCCCCTGCCCCACAGCTACCCACTATCCCTCCCCCTTCCCCTCAGAACGCGCCCCACGGCCACGGCCCGAGCCCCCCGCCGAGCCCCCTGCCCCACAGCTACCCACTATCCCTCCCCCTTCCCCTCAGAACGCGCCCCACGGCCCGAGCCCCCCGCCGAGCCCTCCGCCCCACAGCTACCCACTATCCCTCCCCCTTCCCCTCAGAACGCGCCCCACGGCCCAAGCTCCCCGCCGAGCCCCCTGCCCCACAGCTACCCACTTTCCCTCCCCTTTTCCCTCAGAACGCGCCCCACGGGCACGGACCGAACCCCCCGCCGAGCCCCCTGCCCCACAGCTACCCACTATCCCTCCCCCTTCCCCTCAGAACGCGCCCCATGGCCCGAGCCCCCTGCCCCACAGCTGCCCACTATCCCTCCCCCTTCCCCTCAGAACGCGCCCCACGGCCCGAGCCCCCCGCCGAGCCCCCTGCCCCACAGCTACCCACTATCCCTCCCCCTTCCCCTCAGAACACGCCCCACGGCCCGAGCCCCCCGCCGAGCCCTCCGCCCCACAGCTACCCACTATCCCTCCCCCTTCCCCTCAGAACGCGCCCCACGGCCCGAGCCCCCTGCCCCACAGCTACCCACTATCCCTCATCCTTCCCCTCAGAACGCGCCCCACGGCCCGAGCCCCCTGCCGTGCCCCCTGCCCCACAGCTACCCACTATCCCTCCTCCTTCCCCTCAGAACGCGCCCCACGGCCCGAGCCCCCCGCCGAGCCCCCTGCCCCACAGCTACCCACTTTCCCTCGTCCTTCCCTCAGAACGCGCCCCACGGCCCGAGCCCCCCGCCAAGCCCCCCGCCCCACAGCCACCCACTTTCCCTCCCCCTTCGCCTCAGAACGCGCCCCACGGCCCGAGCCCCCCGCCCCACAGCCACCCACTTTCCCTCCCCTTTTCCCTCAGAACACGCCCCACGGGCACGGCCCGAGCCCCCCGCCGAGCCCCCTGCCCCACAGCTACCCACTATCCCTCGTCCTTCCCCTCAGAACGCGCCCCACGGCCACGGCCCGAGCCCCCCGCCGAGCCCCCTGCCCCACAGCTACCCACTATCCCTCCCCCTTCCCCTCAGAACGCGCCCCACGGCCCGAGCGCCCCGCCGAGCCCCCTGCCCCACAGCTACCCACTTTCCCTCGTCCTTCCCTCAGAACGCGCCCCACGGCCCGAGCCCCCCGCCAAGCCCCCCGCCCCACAGCCATCCACTTTCCCTCCCCCTTCGCCTCAGAACGCACCCCACGGCCCGAGCCCCTCACCGAGCCCCCCGCCCCACAGCTACCCACTATCCCTCGTCCTTCCCCTCAGAACGTGCCCTACGGCCTGAGCCCCTCGCCGAGCCCCCCGCCCCACAGACACACACTTTCCCTCCCCCTTCGCCTCAGAACGCGCCCCACGGCCCGAGCCCCCCGCCGAGCCCCCTGCCCCACAGCTACCCACTATCCCTCCCCCTTCCCCTCAGAACGCGCCCCACGGCCACGGCCCGAGCCCCCCGCCGAGCCCCCTGCCCCACAGCTACCCACTATCCCTCATCCTTCCCCTCAGAACGCGCCCCACGGCCCGAGCCCCCCGCCGAGCCCCCTGCCCCACAGCTACCCACTATCCCTCCCCCTTCCCCTCAGAACGCGCCCCACGGCCCGAGCCCCCCGCCGAGCCCCCTGCCCCACAGCTACCCACTATCCCTCCCCCTTCCCCTCAGAACGCGCCCCACGGCCCGAGCCCCCTGCCCCACAGCTACCCACTTTCCCTCGTCCTTCCCTCAGAACGCGCCCCACGGCCCGAGCCCCCCGCCAAGCCCCCCGCCCCACAGCCACCCACTTTCCCTCCCCCTTCGCCTCAGAACGCGCCCCACGGCCCGAGCCCCCCGCCGAGCCCCCTGCCCCACAGCTACCCACTATCCCTCCCCCTTCCCCTCAGAACGCGCCCCACGGCCACGGCCCGAGCCCCCCGCCGAGCCCCCTGCCCCACAGCTACCCACTTTCCCTCCCCCTTCCCCTCAGAACGCGCCCCATGGCCCGAGCCCCCCGCCGAGCCCTCCGCCCCACAGCTACCCACTATCCCTCCCCCTTCCCCTCAGAACGCGCCCCACGGCCCGAGCCCCTCGCCGAGCCCCCTGCCCCACAGCTACCCACTTTCCCTCCCCCTTCCCCTCAGAACGCGCCCCACGGCCCGAGCCCCCCGCCAAGCCCCCTGCCCCACAGCTACCCACTATCCCTCCCCCTTCCCCTCAGAACGCGCCCCACGGCCCGAGCCCCCCGCTGAGCCCCCTGCCCCACAGCTACCCACTATCCCTCCCCCTTCCCCTCAGAACGCGCCCCACGGCCACGGCCCGAGCCCCCCGCCGAGCCCCCTGCCCCACAGCTACCCACTATCCCTCCCCCTTCCCCTCAGAACGCGCCCCACGGCCCGAGCCCCCCGCCGAGCCCTCCGCCCCACAGCTACCCACTATCCCTCCCCCTTCCCCTCAGAACGCGCCCCACGGCCCAAGCTCCCCGCCGAGCCCCCTGCCCCACAGCTACCCACTTTCCCTCCCCTTTTCCCTCAGAACGCGCCCCACGGGCACGGCCCGAACCCCCCGCCGAGCCCCCTGCCCCACAGCTGCCCACTATCCCTCCCCCTTCCCCTCAGAACGCGCCCCACGGCCCGAGCCCCCCGCCGAGCCCCCCGCCCCACAGCTACCCACTATCCCTCCCCCTTCCCCTCAGAACGCGCCCCACGGCCCGAGTCCCCCGCCGAGCCCCCCGCCCCACAGCTACCCACTATCCCTCCCCCTTCCCCTCAGAACGCGCCCCACGGCCCGAGCCCCCCGCCGAGCCCTCCGCCCCACAGCTACCCACTATCCCTCCCCCTTCCCCTCAGAACGCGCCCCACGGCCACGGCCCGAGCCCCCCGCCGAGCCCCCTGCCCCACAGCTACCCACTATCCTTCCCCCTTCCCCTAAGAACGCGCCCCAAGGCCCGAGCCCCCCGCCGAGCCCCCTGCCCCACAGCTACCCACTATCCCTCCCCCTTCCCCTCAGAACGCGCCCCACGGCCCGAGCCCCCCGCCGAGCCCTCCGCCCCACAGCTACCCACTATCCCTCCCCCTTCCCCTCAGAACGCGCCCCACGGCCCGAGCCCCTCGCCGAGCCCCCCGCCCCACAGCTACCCACTATCCCTCCCCCTTCCCCTCAGAACGCGCCCCACGGCCCGAGCCCCCCGCCGAGCCCCCTGCCCCACAGCTACCCACTATCCCTCCCCCTTCCCCTCAGAACGTGCCCGATGGCCACGGCCCAAGCCCCCCGCCGAGCCCTCCGCCCCACAGCTACCCACTATCCCTCCCCCTTCCCCTCAGAACGCGCCCCACGGCCCGAGCCCCCCGCCGAGCCCTCCGCCCCACAGCTACCCACTATCCCTCCCCCTTCCCCTCAGAACGCGCCCCACGGCCCGAGCCCCCCGCTGAGCCCCCCGCCCCACAGCTACCCACGATCCCTCCCCCTTCCCCTCAGAACGCGCCCCACGGCCCGAGCCCCCCGCCGAGCCCCCTGCCCCACAGCTACCCACTATCCCTCCCCCTTCCCCTCAGAACGCGCCCCACGGCCACGGCCCGAGCCCCCCGCCGAGCCCCCTGCCCCACAGCTACCCACTTTCCCTCCCCCTTCCCCTCAGAACGCGCCCCATGGCCCGAGCCCCCCGCCGAGCCCTCCGCCCCACAGCTACCCACTATCCCTCCCCCTTCCCCTCAGAACGCGCCCCACGGCCCGAGCCCCTCGCCGAGCCCCCTGCCCCACAGCTACCCACTTTCCCTCCCCCTTCCCCTCAGAACGCGCCCCACGGCCCGAGCCCCCCGCCAAGCCCCCTGCCCCACAGCTACCCACTATCCCTCCCCCTTCCCCTCAGAACGCGCCCCACGGCCCGAGCCCCCCGCTGAGCCCCCTGCCCCACAGCTACCCACTATCCCTCCCCCTTCCCCTCAGAACGCGCCCCACGGCCACGGCCCGAGCCCCCCGCCGAGCCCCCTGCCCCACAGCTACCCACTATCCCTCCCCCTTCCCCTCAGAACGCGCCCCACGGCCCGAGCCCCCCGCCGAGCCCTCCGCCCCACAGCTACCCACTATCCCTCCCCCTTCCCCTCAGAACGCGCCCCACGGCCCAAGCTCCCCGCCGAGCCCCCTGCCCCACAGCTACCCACTTTCCCTCCCCTTTTCCCTCAGAACGCGCCCCACGGGCACGGCCCGAACCCCCCGCCGAGCCCCCTGCCCCACAGCTACCCACTATCCCTCCCCCTTCCCCTCAGAACGCGCCCCATGGCCCGAGCCCCCTGCCCCACAGCTGCCCACTATCCCTCCCCCTTCCCCTCAGAACGCGCCCCACGGCCCGAGCCCCCCGCCGAGCCCCCTGCCCCACAGCTACCCACTATCCCTCCCCCTTCCCCTCAGAACACGCCCCACGGCCCGAGCCCCCCGCCGAGCCCTCCGCCCCACAGCTACCCACTATCCCTCCCCCTTCCCCTCAGAACGCGCCCCACGGCCCGAGCCCCCTGCCCCACAGCTACCCACTATCCCTCATCCTTCCCCTCAGAACGCGCCCCACGGCCCGAGCCCCCTGCCGTGCCCCCTGCCCCACAGCTACCCACTATCCCTCCTCCTTCCCCTCAGAACGCGCCCCACGGCCCGAGCCCCCCGCCGAGCCCCCTGCCCCACAGCTACCCACTTTCCCTCGTCCTTCCCTCAGAACGCGCCCCACGGCCCGAGCCCCCCGCCAAGCCCCCCGCCCCACAGCCACCCACTTTCCCTCCCCCTTCGCCTCAGAACGCGCCCCACGGCCCGAGCCCCCCGCCCCACAGCCACCCACTTTCCCTCCCCTTTTCCCTCAGAACGCGCCCCACGGGCACGGCCCGAGCCCCCCGCCGAGCCCCCTGCCCCACAGCTACCCACTATCCCTCGTCCTTCCCCTCAGAACGCGCCCCACGGCCACGGCCCGAGCCCCCCGCCGAGCCCCCTGCCCCACAGCTACCCACTATCCCTCCCCCTTCCCCTCAGAACGCGCCCCACGGCCCGAGCGCCCCGCCGAGCCCCCTGCCCCACAGCTACCCACTTTCCCTCGTCCTTCCCTCAGAACGCGCCCCACGGCCCGAGCCCCCCGCCAAGCCCCCCGCCCCACAGCCATCCACTTTCCCTCCCCCTTCGCCTCAGAACGCACCCCACGGCCCGAGCCCCTCACCGAGCCCCCCGCCCCACAGCTACCCACTATCCCTCGTCCTTCCCCTCAGAACGTGCCCTACGGCCTGAGCCCCTCGCCGAGCCCCCCGCCCCACAGACACACACTTTCCCTCCCCCTTCGCCTCAAAACGCACCCCAGGGCTGAGCCCTGCGCCCCACGGCCCGATCCTCCCGCCAAGCCCCCCGCCCCACAGCCACCCACTTTCCCTCGTCCTTCCCCTCAGAATGCGCCCCACGGCCCGAGCCCCCCGCCGAGCCCCCCACCCCACAGCCCCCCACTTTCCCTTGTCCTTCCCCTCAGAACGCGCCCCACGGCCGAGCCCCCCGCCCCACGTCCCGAGACTGCCCCTGCCGAGCCTCCTGCTCCATGGCTGAGACCCACAGCCGAGCCCCCCGCCCCACGGCCGAGATGCCCCAGCCGAGCCCCATGGCCGAGCCCCATGGCCAGATACTGACCCCGCCGAGCCCCCCACCCCACAGCCACCCACTTTCCCTCCCCCTTCACCTCAGAACGCGCTCCACGGCCAAGCCCCCCGCCCCACGGCCAGCCCCCGCCAAGCCCCCCACCCCACAGCCGAGACAGCCCCGCCGAGCCCCGCACCCCCTGCCCCACAGCCGAGACGCCCCCGCCGAGCCCTGCACCCCCCGCCCGAGACGCCCCCGCCCCACGGCCAAGCCCCCCGCCGAACCCCAGGCCCGAGGCGGCGCCTGCCGAGCCCCCGGGCCAGGGCTGAGACGGCCCCCGTCGGGCCCCCTGCCCCAGGGCCGAGACGGCCCCCGCCGAGCCCGCCTCCAGTGTGGCTAACTTTCATGGTTGTGTTGTGAGCCATATGACAAGGATTGTTCTCCTTAAAGCCCCTGCTCCTGGAATCACATGGATCTGTGGTGAGTTCAGCCGTCGTTCTCCGTGGGGGTGGTGAATGCTTCCCAAGGTGCCCAAAATGCTCGGAGAACAGATGTCGACTCAGAAGACCACCGGGTCTATTGTTTTTACAGAATGCCATGACTTTTGGGGAGCTCTGTCGTTATTTTTGGACATTTGGGGTTGGCAACACTGTGCCTGAGCGCCAAGATGGCCACCGGGCCCACGCCAAGCCCACCTCAGCGCCAAGATGGCAGCACGGGATGGGTGGGGAAGTACAGCTGGCTGGACGTCTTAGCCAAGCAGCCCGAGCAGGTTGCCCCAGCCGCGCTCCAGGCCCCACCGTGGGTTGGGGCCCTCTGGGCTGGGGCGCCCTGGCACCAGGCAGAAACCAGCCCCCAACCAGAGACGTGGACCATGCAAGCTCAGGGACAACAGGAGGGATTGGGAGGGCGTAGGGGGGCAAATAATGGGGAGGTAAAGCATGGGAGGAGGGGGGTACAGATGCCCCCCAACCCCGGCCATCACCATGAGTGGGATGGGGGCTCAGGCCCAGAGAGGGGGTTGCAGGGGGCTGGTCCTGGCTGGAGCGAGGGGTCAGGGGTCCCCAGGTCAGTGTCCATGGGTCCGAGTTGGGGAGCTGTGTCCGCAGAGGGACCTTCCCAACACCGGCCCCACCACCCCGCCCGCATCACTGACCCACATGCCCCTCCACCCCGGCGTAGGCCCGCCCACATGGCTGACCCACATATGCCCCTATGCCAGCGCCGGCCCCGCGAGCTCCACTGACCCACACGCCCCTCCCCCCGACTGTGCCAGCCCCACCAGCACCACTGACCCACACACCCCTCCAAAGCCATCAGTGAAGGGTCAGGCATGGCTGGTCACCCCCAGGGGGCAGGGGGGCTCAGCTGTGCCCCAGAGTAACAAGCCAGCAGTTCTTTGCAAGGAGAGCCCCCCCCCATCACCCCAGAATCCCAGCACAGGGGCTTTCTGGAAACCATGACAAGCTGGGTGACCAGATACCACGACATTTGGGTCTTTTTCCTATGCAGGCTCCTATTACCCCCCACCCCCTCTGCCGATTTTTCACATTTGCTGTCTGGTCACCCAAGGGGGCAGGCAGGGCCGGGTTAGCAGGGACTGAGGTCAGGAGTGAGGGGCACCTGCAGGGCCGTGGGGCAGGGCTGGCTAGCAGGGGCTGCGGGTCGGGAGGGAGAGGCACTGACAGGGCCGTGGGGCAGGGCTGGGCTAGCCGGGGCTGCGGGTCGAGAGTGAGGGGCACCGCCAGGGCCGTGGGGCAGGGCAGGGCTGGGCTAGCAGGAGCTGTGGGTCGGGAGCGAGGGGCACCAGCGGGGCCGTGGGGCAGGGCTGGGCTAGCAGGGGCTGCGGGTCAGGAGTGAGGGGCACCGGCAGGGCCGTGGGGCAGGGCAGGGCTGGGCTAGCAGGAGCTGTGGGTAGGGAACGAGGGGCACCGGCGGGGCCGTGGGGCAAGGCTGGGCTAGCAGGGGCTGCGGGTCGAGAGTGAGGGGCACCGCCAGGGCCGTGGGGCAGGGCAGGACTGGGCTAGCAGGAGCTGTGGGTCAGGAGCGAGGGGCACCAGCGGGGCCGTGGGGCAGGGCTGGGCTAGCAGGGGCTGCGGGTCAGGAGTGAGGGGCACTGGCAGGGCCGTGGGGCAGGGCTGGGCTAGCAGGGGCTGCGGGTCGGGAGCGAGGGGCACCAGCGGGGCCGTGGGGCAGGGCTGGGCTAGCAGGGGCTGCGGGTCAGGAGTGAGGGGCACCGGCAGGGCCGTGGGGCAGGGCAGGGCTGGGCTAGCAGGAGCTGTGGGTAGGGAACGAGGGGCACCGGCGGGGCCATGGGGCAAGGCTGGGCTAGCAGGGGCTGCGGGTCGAGAGTGAGGGGCACCGCCAGGGCCGTGGGGCAGGGCAGGGCTGGGCTAGCAGGAGCTGTGGGTCAGGAGCGAGGGGCACCAGCGGGGCCGTGGGGCAGGGCTGGGCTAGCAGGGGCTGCGGGTCAGGAGTGAGGGGCACCGGCAGGGCCGTGGGGCAGGGCAGGACTGGGCTAGCAGGGGCTGCGGGTCGAGAGTGAGGGGCACCAGCGGGGCCGTGGGGCAGGGCTGGGCTAGCAGGGGCTGCGGGTCGAGAGTGAGGGGCACCAGTGAGGCTGTGGGGCAGGGCTGGGCTAGCAGGGGCTGCGGGTCAGGAGTGAGGGGCACTGACAGGGCCGTGGGGCAGGGCAGGGCTGGGCTAGCAGGGGCTGCGGGTCGAGAGTGAGGGGCACCGGCGGGGCCGTGGGGCAGGGCTGGGCTAGCAGGGGCTGCGGGTCGGGAGTGAGGGGCACTGGCAGGGCCGTGGGGCAGGGCAGGGCTGGGCTAGCAGGAGCTGCGGGTCGGGAGGGAGGGGCACTGGCAGGGCCGTGGGGCAGGGCAGGGCTGGGCTAGCAGGGGCTGCGGGTCGGGAGGGAGGGGCGCCAGGCCTACTCCGAGGTTTGGCACAGCAGTGGTTAAGGCAGCCGGGGGAGGGGACAGTGGCTCAGCCCATGGCTGCGCTGCGTGGCCGAGGCCGTGGGGTGGTGCCGTGGAGGCGGCTGGGGTACGCCAGGCCCGGCCATGGGGCCCGGGGACCGTGCGGCGCTCCTGCACGTGGCCGGGGCCCGCGCTCTGGGCCTGGCCGTGATGGCCACCCGTGGCTGGACAGGGTGGCTGTGGAGGTGGGGTACGGGCACTACGCAGAGCCCCCCGTGCCCTGGCTGCCCCCCGCCCTGGCCGTGCCCTGCAACTCGCTGGTGAACCTGGGCCACGTGGTGCTGGGCTGGCCACGGGCACCGCCGCTGCTGCCGGCCGGCTTTGCCCTGCTGGCCCTGGCCGTGGGCCCGGCTCTGGACCCAGCACCTGCGGGCGGCTGTGCTGGGCCAGTGGGTCACACCTCCCGTCTTCGCCTGGCGTGGGGCTGGCAGCCCGGCCGCGGGCCCGGCTCTGGACCCAGCACCTGCGGGCGGCTGTGCTGGGCCAGTGGGTCACACCTCCCGTCTTCGCCTGGCGTGGGGCTGGCAGCCCGGCCGCGGGGCGCTGGCCCTGGGGGCCGCGCTGCTGCGCTACGGGCTGGCGGTGGCCCACACACCTGGCTTTGAGGTGGCCCTGGCGGCCCACGTGGCAGGTGTGGCGGTGCCAGGGGACGTGGGCTCGGCCTGGACCACAGCAGCCGGTTTCGCCACCTGCAGCTGGGAGGTGCCTGGCTGCCCCGTTCCGGAGACCCAGGGGCCACTTCTGGTCCAAGGGGTGTGACGGGCTGCAATTCCCCCGCGCCTGGGAAGGGGCCCAAGGCCCCGGCCCGCCCTGCCCCTGCAGTCCCTGCCCGCCCTGCCCCTGGGGCCAGGACAGCGGGCATCCTCCCCCGCCGGCTGGGGACGGCGTCCAAGCGGAATAAAGAGATGGGCGTGGCAGATTTCTGCCCGTGGCTTACTGAAGGGGATGCTGTGCTGGGAGCAGGTCCTGGGGCTTAGTAGTGGATGCTCTGGCCGGGCACAGGGGGGCTGCCTAGACAGGCTGCACCCCAGCAGATAGGTAGCCAGCAGCGGGTGAGGGGTCCCCCTATAAATGGCCCCCCCGGCACAGACTAAAAATATATAAAATGTTTTATTTTTCCAGTGACGGCTCTGTGACCCCCACCCCCAGGAAGCAAGCCGTGGGGCTCCAGGAAACGTGAACCTTCGCAGGTGGGAGCTTGTGGGTTATCTTTGCGCCCCAGACACCTGGGTCCCATGGAGCAAGGGGGAGCCGCGTGGGGGGGGGGGTGGGCACGAGCCCCTGAGTACCAAGGTGCCACCTCCCCTGCACTTCAAAGGCGCCTTCTTGGCTGCCTGGGCCCCATGCCCGCTGGAGGGGAGGGGAGGGGAGCGTCTGCCCCTCCATTCAAAGTCACCTCCCCGGACGCCTGGGTCCCTGGATCGAGGGGGGGTTCTAGCAGCCTGGAGGTGCGTTTCGGGGTGGGGCTTGCCCCCGCATCGCTGAGAACTTCATCCTTCCATATCTGTCCATCCTTCTCAGGGCTCAAAATCATCACTCTCCTCGGGCAGGCGGGGGGCCGAGCCTGCAGGGGAGGGGAGAGGGGTCAGAGCCATTGCGGGGGACAGAGACCCCACCCCCACCCCCACCCCGGGCCTCCCAGGCACGGAAAGAACCACCCTCGGGAGAAAGGAGCTAGAGGGGGGAGTTTTATGTCAGCCCCCCCCCCACGCCCAGGGGCTGCTGGGAGGAGTGGGGTTACCTGCCGGGAGCTCGGAGGCCAGCACCCCCAGGCTGTCCAGCGCCCCCTGCTGGTACAGCGCCAGCCGCTCCATGATGCGCTGCCGGGCCGGGTTGATGTGAATCTGGGGGTGCAGGGACGGGGCAACACCTGCAGAGAGAGCAGGGGTCAAGGCACCCTGCCTGGGTCAAAAGTCACCAGACTGAGGGGTCAGAGGTTACAGCAAGCATGGGGTAAAGGGCCATGTCAGCTGGAGTCAAAGGTCACCCGGGCCAGGGTCCAGCAGGAGCAAACATGGGGGCAGCGGAGAACACTGTGTGCCTCAGTTTCCCCATGTGCAATGAGGGAGTGGGAGGGGCGTTTGTTGCTGCAGGGGACTAGGTGTGACCTCACCTGGCAGCCAGGACCCCCAGATACTGGCCTGGAGACAGGGGACCCAGAGACTGGTGCCCAGGAGGACCCCCAGCTCAGGAGCAGCCGCTTCTGGCCAGGGGGGCAAGGGTCTGGCGACCAGTTCCGGTGGGGGAGGAGCTGGAGCCCCTGGGGACCAAGACAGGCCCAGCTGGGGTCAGATGTGCAGTGTGACCCTGGTGACTCCTGCCGATTGGGCGGGCGGGGTGCCTCGGAGGCCCCTCCCCCTCCCTCCCTCAAGGGGCTGGGGGGTTGGGGGGTTGCAGGCTCCAGGAGGGGGCTCTCGGCTGGGGTTTGGGGTGTGGAGGGGGAGGGCTCCAGCCAGGGATGAGGGGTTCGGGGTTTCCAGCAGCGCTTACCGCGGCTCTGTGCTGCCCTCGTGCCCGCAGCTCCCATTGGTCGCGGTTCCCAGCCAATGGGAACTGTGGAGCCGGCGCTGGGGGGGGGAGGCAGCGCAGGGAGCCTCCCTGGCCGCCAAGCACCTCAGGGCTGCAGGCGCCTGCTGGCTGCCCCCGGGGGGCGCATGGAGCCACAACCGGAGCCACCAGGGTCCCTTTTCCACTGGGTGGGGGCCCCGGAGCCCAGAGGAGGGGACACCCCGAGGGGCCCACAGCAGAGCCAGGCTGCTGGGGGCTCAAGGTTGCAGTCCCAGGGGGCCCCCAGCGAGAGCAGACCCCAGAGGTCTGGGACAGGGGTCAAAGGGCACTTTGGGGAGGACAGTGGGGTCAGAAGTCACCCCACAAGGACAGGACTCACCCAACCAGCTGCCCCCCTCCTCCGACAGGCTCTCGTCGCTCTCCACAGGCTGGTTGGGGGGCAGCTCTGGGGCCCTGGGGAGCGAGTCCCCCTGGGGGATCGAGGGGGGATCCCAGGGCAGCGACTTCTGTAGCCGCTCTAGGTCCTCATACACCTAGGGGGACAGGCAGAGCCGGAGAGAACCCAGGAGTCCGGGCTCCCAGCCCCCCCTGCTCTAACCTGCCAGACCCGGCTCCCCTGCCAGAGCCGGAGAGAACCCAGGCATCCGGGCTCCCAGCCCCCCCTGCTCTAACCTGCCAGACCCCGCTCCCCTGCCAGAGCCGGAGAGAACCCAGGCATCCGGGCTCCCAGCTCCCCCTGCTCTAACCCCCCCCCCAGACCCCCGCTCCCCTGCCAGAGCCGGAGAGAACCCAGGCATCCGGGCTCCCAGCCCCCCCTGCTCTAACCCCCCCCCCCCGACCCCGCTCCCCTGCCAGAGCCGGAGAGAACCCAGGCATCCGGGCTCCCAGCTCCCCCTGCTCTAACCCCCCCCAGACCCCGCTCCCCTGCCAGAGCCGGAGAGAACCCAGGCATCCTGGCTCCCAGATCCCCCTACTCTAACCCCCCCCCCCCCGACCCCGCTCCCCTGCCAGAGCCGGAGAGAACCCAGGCATCCGGGCTCCCAGCTCCCCCTGCTCTAACCCCCCCCCCCCCCCCCGACCCCGCTCCCCTGCCAGAGCCGGAGAGAACCCCAGGCATCCGGGCTCCCAGCTCCCCCTGCTCTAACCCCCCCCCCCCCCCCCGACCCCGCTCCCCTGCCAGAGCCGGAGAGAACCCAGGCATCCGGGCTCCCAACTCCCCCTGCTCTAACCCCCCCCAGACCCCGCTCCCCTGCCAGAGCCAGAGAGAACCCAGGCATCCGGGCTCCCAGCTCCCCCTGCTCTAACCCCCCCCCAGACCCCGCTCCCCTGCCAGAGCTGGAGAGAACCCAGGCATCCGGTACCTGGGCCATGGGCGGGGCGCCGTTTGCTGCGTTTTCTGGAGGCAGAGGGTCGCCAGCCGGCCCAGCGCAGGGCCCAGCCCCTCCGGACACGGCCCGACCCCGCGAGTCCCACGTGGCTCCGGAAGATCCTGGTGCCGACCCGAGTCGCCCGAGCGTCCTGGTCTGGGCCCGTCACCGCCCGCTGCGATCGCCCGGGACCCTCGCCCACCTCAGCCTCCTCCTCCTCTGCGACCAGATCCTTCTGTGGGGTGGGGGGTTGGGGGTGAGGGGCACCAGCAGGGCTGGGGGGCAGCCCGGGGCAGCTGGGGGTGGGAGGTCGGGTGGTGAGGGGCATGCGGGGGGGGGGGGGGTCAGCGTCTCTCACCAGGAACTTTGTCCGTCCGCGTCCGTCTGTCTCCAGGGCCCGTCTCCCCGTCAGCGTTTCCAGCAGCACCTAGGGGGCCGAGGGGGTTGCTGAAGGCTCCAGCAATGGGAGGTTGGGGGGGTGGCGGGAAGATCCCCCCCCATCCCTCATGGGAGACCCAGGTCGGGTTAGTCTGAGCTCTTAGGGGGAGGGGTCCGGGAACTCCTGCTCCGTTTCCTCCCCCCCGGATACCTGACCCCCCAGGCAAGAAAAAAGGGGAGTCTGACCCCCTGAGGTTGGGGGGGTCTAGTGGAGGGGCCTCAGGCAGGGGAGCACGCGGGGGCTGGTACTCACCACACCGTAGCTATAGGTGTCGATAGCGGGGGACAGGGGCCCCGCTCTGCACGTACTCGGGGGGGCAGGTAGGCCAGGGTGCCCCGCACCGTGTGGGTCCGGCCCAGGCTGGCGCTGAGCCCCCCGCTCCCCACCCGGCCCTGCCCGGCCCGCGCCAGCCCGAAGTCGCCCAGCCGGGGGCGCAGCACCTGGTCCAGCAGGATATTCGAGCTGGGGGGAGGAGACATGGGGTGAGACATGGCCCCCGCAACGCCCCCTGCTGCCCTCCTCCCCAAGCCCCGCTCCCCGGGCCCCCACCCCGCGCCCCCCCACGAACCCCCTCACCTCTTGATGTCCCCGTGGATCAGGCTGGGTGTGTCGTGGTGCAGGAACTGGACGGCTCGCGCTGTCCCCACCAGCACCTCCAGCCGCTGGGCCCATGTCAGGGGGGGGCGCCCGCCCTGGGGGAGCAGAGGGGGGTGAATGGGGGAGGGGCCCCTCACGCTGGGGGGAGGGGCCATGTCCTGCTTCCCTTAGGGCGAGGGAGGAGGGGGCCCAAGGCTGTGGTCCCCAGGGAATGGGACTGGGGGGTCCTGGAGCCCAGGCAGCCTGAGCCCCGGGGGGGGCTGGGAGCCGAACGACCCACCTGGAGACTCCTGCCCGGGGGGCCCAGCACAGCCCGCTCCTCCCCGGCCCCGGCCCCCGCCCTTTGCTTGCAGCTGGGGGGGTGGCTCCCAGGGGTGGGGGTTACCTGGCCACTCAGCCGATCCTCCAGGGACCCATTGGGCATGAAAACGTAGACGAGGCAGAAATGGTCCCGCTCGGCGCAGAACCCCCCGAACTCCACGATGTTGGGGTGCCGGAACCTGGGGGCGGGAGTTAGTGGGGAGGGTCACCCCAAATTCCTGGGGCCAGGGTGAGTGCAAAGCATTCTGGGTAGGTCCCAGGGCGCTGGTCCCACTGGAGCCCCTCGCTCCCGCCCATAGCCCCCCCGCCCCCACGGCCGGCGCCCCTCGCTCCCGCCCCCGTAGCCCCCAGCCCCGCCCGGCCGGTGCCCCTCACTCCCGGCCCCGCCAGCCCCCTCGCTCCCACCCATAGCCCCCAGCCCCGCCCGCCCGGCGCCCCTCACTCCTGACCGGCCCGGCCCGCCCGCCCCCTCGCTCCCGCCCCATAGCCCCTCGCTCCCAACCCACCCGGCCGGAGCCCCCTCGCTCCCGACCCTGCCCGCCCCCTTGCTCCCGCCCCGTAGCCCCCCGCCCCCATGGCCGGCGCCCCTCACTCCCTGTGACGAGGTGGGGATTTCCTCGCGGTGAGGGGGAAGGGGGAATCTGTTAGGGACGAGCACCGGGCAGGGCAGGGGCCCGGCAGCTGGAAGGAGTCGGTCTCGGCTGGCTTGGGGTGCGGGGGAGGGGGCAACGGGGACCAGAGCCCGGCTCTGGGCTCCCTCCCCCCCGGCTCTGGGCTCCCTCCCCCCCAAGATGGGCTTGGCTGAAAGTCACCGATTTCTGTGCTGCCGAGCTCTGTTCTACGCCGCGTTCCCACGCTGCCCGAGAGTCCCGTCTGGGGGGCAGGGCCCTCTGGCCCCCCCAGGACCCCGCCCCGGGGGACGCGCTGTAGGAAGTGCCCGGTGGGGCAGCGGAGGCTCCGGGCCGGACCCAGGACGGTGGAAGCTGGGGCAGCGTCTTGCCCTGGGGACAGTCGGCGCCGAGAGGGGAGGGTCCCCAGAGTCCTGCCCGGCTTCGGGGGGAGCAGCCCCGGGCCCGGCCGGCGCCCCCTCACTCCCGACCCACGGCCCCGGGCCCGGCCGGCGCCCCCCTCACCTCCCGACCCACGGCCCCGGCCCGGCCGGCGCCCCCCTCACTCCCGACCCACGGCCCCGGGCCCGGCCGGCGCCCCCTCACTCCCGACCCACGGCCCCCCCTCACCGTGACAGTTTCTCCACCTCGGTGAGAAAGCTGCTCCGGATGCTGCTCCAATCTAGCTCCAGGTCCTGGAGAAATGGGGGGTTAAATGAGAGTCAGGTCACCAGCCCCACAACCCCCAGGGGACACAGGGAAGGGAAGGGGGCAGAGTAAAGGATTCTGGGGTGGGCCCAGTGCGAGTGGGGGCTCAAAGGATTGTGGGTAGATCAGTGGACAGGAGGAATGCAAAGGATGCTGGGTAGGGGCCCCCGTGTCCCCCAATACCTCCTTCAGCCGCTTGACCGCGTAGTCGGTGTTGCGCAGCCGGGCCCGGTACACGCAGCCGAACCCGCCTCCTCCCCGACCTTATGCCGCTCCGCGAAGCCGTCCGTGGCCTGCACCAGCTCCGCCAGGGGCCAGGCAAAGGGCTGGGGGGCAGGGCCCAGCACCAGGGGGGCAGGGCCCAGAGACTCCACCCCCTGCAGGGGGAGAGAGAGAGACACACACAGGGGCAGCTCCGGCCCCCCGCAAGCAACAGAGACCCCAGAGTGCTACGGATTCTGGGTTGGACCCAATCAGACCCCTCCGCCCCCCTGCCACCATGGGCAAGACACCCCCCACAACTCCTGCCACCCAGGGCTCTCCCCCGTTATCCATCCTTGCCCCCCTACTCAGGGCTCCTCCCTCCAAGCACCCCCCCACCTTTCCCATCTCGGTACCTGGTCGGCAGGGGGGGCTGCGGGTGGAGGGCCGGGACCCTGGGTCCTGGTGCTGAGCAGGCTGCTGGGTGGGGGGGCCAGGCAGAGGCAGCGACGGGCAGGAGGGCTCTGGGGGGTGGGGGGGGCAGAAACAGGGAGTCTGTTAGCAGGGGAAGGGGAATGGGGAGAGCTCCACCCCCCAAGATTCAATTCCCCACCCCCAGGGGGAGGGGGGTGGAGTTACCTGGCGGGGGCTGCGGGGGTGGTTTGGGGGGGTCCCAGGTAACGGTCCAAGCTCTGCTGTCACCGGTGGGGGGGTGGGGGGCTGGGAGGAGCTGAGGGAAGAAACGGGGGTCTCAGGACAGGGGGCTCGGAGGGAGGCTGCCCTGGGAAACAAAACGGGGGGTTAAAGATGGCAGCCATGCACAAAGGAACCTGACTCCACTAATCCGTCAGCCCTAAACTCCGCCCCCCACATGCCCCCACCCTTCATAGGGACCCTGGGATCCCACCACCCTGAGGCCAGGGCCGGGCTAGAAGGGGCTGCGGGTCGGAAGCGAGGGGCACTGGCAGAGCTGGGGGGGCAGGGCTGGGCTGGCAGGGCCTGGCTGACGGGGGCCGTGGGGCGGCCGTGGGGGCAGGGGGCTGCGGGTCAGAAGTGAGGGGCACTGGCAGAGCTGGGGGGGCAGGGCTGGGCTGGCAGGGCCTGGCTGACGGGGGCCGTGGGGCGGCCGTGGGGGCAGGGGGCTGCGAGCGAGGGGCACCAGGGGGGCAGGGCTGGGCTGACGGGGGCCATGGGGGCAGGGGGCTGCGGGTCGGGAGCGAGGGGCACCGGGGGGGCAGGGGCCGGGCTGACAGGGGCCGTGGGGCGGCCGTGGGGGCAGGGGGCTGCGGGGTCGGGAGCGAGGGGCACCGGGGGGGCAGGGCCAGGCTGACGGGGGCCGTGGGGGCAGGGGGCTGCGGGTCGGGAGCGAGGGGCACCAGGGGGGCAGGGCCGGGCTGACGGGGGCCGTGGGGCGGCCGAGGGGGCAGGGGGGCTGCGGGTCGGGAGCGAGGGCACCGGGAGGCAGGGCCGGGCTGACGGGGCCGTGGGGGCAGGGGGCTGCGGGTCGGGAGCGAGGGGCACCGGGGGGGCAGGGCCGGGCTGACGGGGGCAGGGGGCTGCGGGTCGGGAGTGAGAGGCACTGGGGGGGCAGGCCGGGCTGACGGGGGCCGTGGGGGCAGGGGGCTGCGGGTCGGGAGCGAGGGGCACCGGGGGCAGGGCCGGGCTGACGGGGGCCGTGGGGCGGCCGTGGGGGCAGGGGGCTGCGGGTCGGGGAGCGAGGGACACCCGGGGGGCAGGGCCGGGCTGACGGGGGCCGTGGGGGCGGCCGTGGGGGCAGGGGGGCTGCGGGTCGGGACGCGAGGGGCACCGGGGGGCAGGGCCGGGCTGACGGGGGCCGTGGGGCGGCCGTGGGGCAGGGGGCTGCGGGTTGGGAGCGAGGGGCACCGGGGGGCAGGGGCCGGGCTGACGGGGGCCGTGGGGCGGCCGTGGGGGCAGGGGGCTGCGGGTCGGGAGCGAGGGGCACCGGGGGGCAGGGCCGGGCTGACGGGGGCCGTGGGGGCGGCCGTGGGGGCAGGGGGGCTGCGGGTCGGGAGCGAGGGGCACCGGGGGGCAGGGCCGGGCTGACGGGGGCCGTGGGGCGGCCGTGGGGGCAGGGGGCTGCGGGTCGGGAGCGAGGGGCACCGGGGGGCAGGGCCGGGCTGACGGGGGCCGTGGGGCGGCCGTGGGGGCAGGGGGCTGCGGGTCGGGAGCGAGGGGCACCGGGGGGCAGGGCCGGGCTGACGGGGGCCGTGGGGGCAGGGGGCTGCGGGTCGGGAGCGAGGGGCACCGGGGGGGCAGGGCCGGGCTGACGGGGGCCGTGGGGGCAGGGGGCTGCGGGTCGGGAGCGAGGGGCACCGGGGGGGCAGGGCCGGGCTGACGGGGGCCGTGGGGGCAGGGGGCTGCGGGTCGGGAGCGAGGGGCACCGGGGGGGCAGGGCCGGGCTGACGGGGGCCGTGGGGCAGGGGGGCTGCGGGTCGGGAGCGAGGGGCACCGGGGGGCAGGGCCGGGCTGACGGGGGCCGTGGGGCGGCCGTGGGGCAGGGGGCTGCGGGTCGGGAGCGAGGGGCACCGGGGGCAGGGCCGGGCTGACGGGGGCCGTGGGGGCAGGGGGCTGCGGGTCGGAGCGAGGGGCACCGGGGGGCAGGGCTGGGCTGACGGGGGGCCGTGGGGGCGGCCGTGGGGGCAGGGGGCTGCGGGGTCGGGAGCGAGGGGCACCGGTGGGGGCAGGGCCGGGCTGACGGGGCCGTGGGGGCAGGGGGCTGCGGGTCGGGAGCGAGGGGGCACCGGGGGGGCAGGGCCGGGCTGACGGGGGCCGTGGGGGCAGGGGGCTGCGGGTCGGAGCGAGGGGGCACCGGGGGGCAGGGCCGGGCTGACGGGGGCCGTGGGGCGGCCGTGGGGGCAGGGGGCTGCGGGTCGGGAGCGAGGGGGCACCGGGGGGCAGGGCCGGGCTGACGGGGGCCGTGGGGGCAGGGGGCTGCGGGTCGGGAGCGAGGGGCACCGGGGGGGCAGGGCCGGGCTGACGGGGGCCGTGGGGGGCAGGGGGCTGCGGGTCGGGAGCGAGGGGCACCGGGGGGCAGGGCCGGGCTGACGGGGGCCGTGGGGCGGCCGTGGGGGCAGGGGGCTGCGGGTCGGGAGCGAGGGGCACCGGGGGGCAGGGCCGGGCTGACGGGGGCCGTGGGGCGGCCGTGGGGGCAGGGGGCTGCGGGTCGGGAGCGAGGGGCACCGGGGGGCAGGGCCGGGCTGACGGGGGCCGTGGGCGGGCCGTGGGGGCAGGGGGCTGCGGGTCGGGAGCGAGGGGCACTGGGGGGCAGGGGCCGGGCTGACGGGGGCCGTGGGGCGGCCGTGGGGGCAGGGGGCTGCGGGTCGGGAGCGAGGGGCACCGGGGGGCAGGGCCGGGCTGACGGGGGCCGTGGGGGCAGGGGGCTGCGGGTCGGGAGCGAGGGGCACCGGGGGGGCAGGGCCGGGCTGATGGGGGCCGTGGGGGCAGGGGGCTGCGGGTCGGGAGCGAGGGGCACCGGGGGGGCAGGGCCGGGCTGACGGGGGCCGTGGGGGCAGGGGCTGCGGGTCGGGAGCGAGGGGCACCGGGGGGCAGGGCCGGGCTGACGGGGGCCGTGGGGCGGCCGTGGGGGCAGGGGGCTGCGGGTCGGGAGCGAGGGGCACTGGGGGGCAGGGCCGGGCTGACGGGGGCCGTGGGGCGGCCGTGGGGGCAGGGGGCTGCGGGTCGGGAGCGAGGGGCACCGGGGGGCAGGGCCGGGCTGACGGGGGCCGTGGGGCGGCCGTGGGGGCAGGGGGGCTGCGGGTCGGGAGCGAGGGGCACCGGGGGGCAGGGCCGGGCTGACGGGGGCCGTGGGGCGGCCGTGGGGGCAGGGGGCTGCGGGTCGGGAGCGAGGGGCACCGGGGGGCAGGGCCGGGCTGACGGGGGCCGTGGGGCGGCCGTGGGGGCAGGGGGCTGCGGGTCGGGAGCGAGGGGCACCGGGGGGGCAGGGCCGGGCTGACGGGGGCCGTGGGGCGGCCGTGGGGGCAGGGGGGCTGCGGGTCGGGAGCGAGGGGCACCGGGGGGCAGGGCCGGGCTGACGGGGGCCGTGGGGGCAGGGGGCTGCGGGTCGGGAGCGAGGGGCACCGGGGGGCAGGGCCGGGCTGACGGGGGCCGTGGGGCGGCCGTGGGGGCAGGGGGCTGCGGGTCGGGAGCGAGGGGCACCGGGGGGCAGGGCCGGGCTGACGGGGGCCGTGGGGGCAGGGGGCTGCGGGTCGGGGAGCGAGGGGCACCGGGGGGCAGGGCTGGGCTGACGGGGGCCGTGGGGCGGCCGTGGGGGCAGGGGGCTGCGGGTCGGAGCGAGGGGCACCGGGGGGGCAGGGCCGGGCTGACGGGGGCCGTGGGGGCAGGGGGCTGCGGGTCGGGAGCGAGGGGCACCGGGGGGGGCAGGGCCGGGCTGACGGGGGCCGTGGGGGCAGGGGGCTGCGGGTCGGGAGCGAGGGGGCACCGGGGGGCAGGGCCGGGCTGACGGGGGGCCGTGGGGCGGCCGTGGGGGCAGGGGGCTGCGGGTCGGGAGCGAGGGGCACCGGGGGGCAGGGCCGGGCTGACGGGGGCCGTGGGGGCAGGGGGCTGCGGGTCGGGAGCGAGGGGCACCGGGGGGGCAGGGCCGGGCTGACGGGGGCCGTGGGGGCAGGGGGCTGCGGGTCGGGAGCGAGGGGCAACCGGGGGGCAGGGCCGGGCTGACGGGGGCCGTGGGGCGGCCGTGGGGGCAGGGGGCTGCGGGTCGGGAGCGAGGGGCACCGGGGGGCAGGGCCGGGCTGACGGGGGCCGTGGGGCGGCCGTGGGGGCAGGGGGCTGCGGGTCGGGAGCGAGGGGCACGGGGGGGCAGGGCCGGGCTGACGGGGGCCGTGGGGCGGCCGTGGGGGCAGGGGGCTGCGGGTCGGGAGCGAGGGGCACTGGGGGGCAGGGCCGGGCTGACGGGGGCCGTGGGGGCGGCCGTGGGGGCAGGGGGCTGCGGGTCGGGAGCGAGGGGCACCGGGGGGCAGGGCCGGGCTGACGGGGGCCGTGGGGGCAGGGGGCTGCGGGTCGGGAGCGAGGGGCACCGGGGGGGCAGGGCCGGGCTGACGGGGGCCGTGGGGGCAGGGGGCTGCGGGTCGGGAGCGAGGGGCACCGGGGGGGCAGGGCCGGGCTGACGGGGGCCGTGGGGGCAGGGGGCTGCGGGTCGGGAGCGAGGGGCACCGGGGGGCAGGGCCGGGCTGACGGGGGCCGTGGGGCGGCCGTGGGGGCAGGGGGCTGCGGGTCGGGAGCGAGGGGCACTGGGGGGCAGGGCCGGGCTGACGGGGGCCGTGGGGCGGCCGTCGGGGGGCAGGGAGGCTGCGGGGTCGGGAGCGAGGGGCACCGGGGGGCAGGGCCGGGGCTGACGGGGGCCGTGGGGCGGCCGTGGGGGCAGGGGGCTGCGGGTCGGGAGCGAGGGGCACCGGGGGCAGGGCCGGGCTGACGGGGGCCGTGGGGCGGCCGTGGGGGCAGGGGGCTGCGGGTCGGGAGCGAGGGGCACCGGGGGGCAGGGCCGGGCTGACGGGGGCCGTGGGGGCGGCCGTGGGGGCAGGGGGCTGCGGGTCGGGAGCGAGGGGCACCGGGGGGGCAGGGCCGGGCTGACGGGGGCCGTGGGGCGGCCGTGGGGGCAGGGGGCTGCGGGTCGGGAGCGAGGGGCACCGGGGGGCAGGGCCGGGCTGACGGGGGCCGTGGGGGCAGGGGGCTGCGGGTCGGGGAGCGAGGGGCACCGGGGGGCAGGGCCGGGCTGACGGGGGCCGTGGGGCGGCCGTGGGGGCAGGGGGCTGCGGGTCGGGAGCGAGGGGCAACCGGGGGGCAGGGCCGGGCTGACGGGGGCCGTGGGGCGGCCGTGGGGGCAGGGGGCTGCGGGTCGGGAGCGAGGGGCACCGGGGGGCAGGGCCGGGCTGACGGGGGCCGTGGGGGCGCTCACAGCTGGCCAGCAGGTCGCGAGCCCGGTACAGCTCCAGCTCGTCCAGCAGCGCCAGCAGCTCCCCGACCCGGGCGTTTCGGTTCGTCCAGGCCCAGAGCAGCCGCTGGGTCCGTCCGTCCGTCCCCTCGCACAGACGCAGCTCGACCTGGTCCCGCGCGATCCGCGAGGCTGCGGGGAGGGGGCAGGTGTCAGCGGCCCAGCCCCCCCGGTCCCCCCTTTCCCCCCAGTGCGGCCCAGCCCCCCCATTCCCTCTCTCGGTCCCCCCCTCCCGCCCAGTGCGGCCCAGCCCCTCCCCGGGTCCCTCCCTCGGTCCCCCCTTTCCCCCCAGTGTGGCCCAGCCCCTCCCCGGGTCCCTCCCTCGGTCCCCCCCTTTCCCCCCCCAGTGCGGCCCAGCCCCCCCATTCCCTCTCTCGGTCCCCCCTCCCCTCCAGTGCGGCCCAGCCCCCCCCGTCCCTCCGTCGGTGCCCCCTCCCCTCCAGTGCGGCCCAGCCCCCCCCCCCGGGTCCCTCCCTCGGTGCCCCCTCCCCTCCAGTGGCGGCCCAGCCCCCCCCTGGTCCCTCCCTCGGTGCCCCCTTTCCCCCCCAGTGCGGCCCAGCCCCCCCATTCCCCTCTCTCGGTCCCCCCCTCCCCTCCAGTGTGGCCCAGCCCCCCCGTCCCTCCGTCGGTGCCCCCTCCCCTCCAGTGCGGCCCAGCCCCCCCCCCCGGTCCCTCCCTCGGTGCTCCCTCCCCTCCAGTGCGGCCCAGCCCCCCCCCCCCCGGTCCCTCCCTCGGTGCCCCCTCCCCCCCCAATGCGGCCCACCCCCCCATTCCCTCCGTCGATGCCCCCCAGTGTGGCCCAGCCCCCCCCGGTCCCTCCCTCGGTGCCCCCTCCCCTCCAGTGCGGCCCAGCCCCCCCCCGGTCCCTCCCTCGGTGCCCCCTCCTCCCCAGTGCGGCCCACCCCCCCCATTTCCTCCGTCGCTGCCCCCCAGTGCGGCCCCAGCCCCCCCGTCCCTCCCTCGGTGCCCCCTCCCCTCCAGTGCGGCCCAGCACCCCCCCGGTCCCTCCCTCGGTGCCCCCTCCCCCCCCAGTGCGGCGCCCAGCCCCCCCCCGGTCCCCTCCCTCGGTGCCCCCTCCCCCCCCAGTGCGGCCCAGCCCCCCCCCCGGTCCCTCCCTCGGTGCCCCCCTCCTCCCCAGTGCGGCCCACCCCCCCATTTCCTCCGTCGCTGCCCCCCAGTGCGGCCCAGCCCCCCCCGTCCCTCCCTCGGTGCCCCCCTCCCCTCCAGTGCGGCCCACCCCCCCATTCCCTCCGTCGATGCCCCCCAGTGCGGCCCAGCCCCCCCGGTCCCTCCCTCGGTGCCCCCCTCCCCTCCAGTGCGGCCCGCCCCCCCATTCCCTCCGTCGATGCCCCCCAGTGCGGGCCAGGGCCCCCCATCCCGGGCCCCCAGCACACCCCAGGACCCCCCTCCCCCGCCAGGGTACCCCAGCCCCTCCCCCTCAGGGGCACCCCAGGGCCCCCGTACCGACGAAGCGCTCCCAGTCCGCCCGGTCCAGCGCGTCCATCAGGCGGCAGAGGCCGCAGACCAGCCAGGCCGGGAGCTCGTAGAGGAAGCAGCCGCAGCCGGAGCCGGAGCCGGAGCCGGTCCCGGCCATGCCCCAGTCGCCGGGCACTTCCCCTTTAAGACAGAACGTTTAACGGCCGATTGCGCATGCGTTCAGCGGGGACCGGCCGCTTCTCTACGCCATCTTGGGAGTGGCAAATTCTACGCAAAGAGCGATTTGCCGACATGTTGAGTGCGGCGGAGTCTCCATCCAGGCCCATTGCGTTGATGGTGGCGCCGCCATATTGGGTGTGCAGGGTTGGTCGCACGTCGCCATTTTGAGTGTGGCTGCTTCCCCACTACGTACAACCAGCTGAGCGTGTGTGGCTCCGCCATCTTGAGTGTGGCATGAGTCCGTGGCTCTGCAAAAAGCGCTCCGGGGACGGGCTATGAAAAGGGGAGGGGCTACAAGCGGGGGCGGAGTAATAGGAGGGGTTGGGGCGGGGCCGTGGGCAGAGGTGGGGTGGTGTTTGGGGGGAGGGTTGGGGAGGAGGCAGAGCTGCGGGACTGTAGGGAGAAGCTGGTTGTGGGGAGGAACGGGGCAGGGCTATGGGGGCAGTGTCTGTGAGGAGGGGGGTTTGGGGCAGGGTCTGTGGGGAGGGATTGGGGGAGGAGGCAGGGCAGGGGGATTACAGGGAGAAGCTGGTTGTGGGGAGGAATGGGGCAGGGCTATGGGGCAGTGTCTGTGAGGAGGGGGGTTTGGGGCAGGGTCTGTGGGGAGGGATGGGGGAGGAGGCAGGGCAGGGGGACTGTAGGGAGAAGCTGGTTGTGGGGAGGAATGGGGCAGGGCTATGGGGGGGTTTGGGGCAGGGTCTGTGGGGAGGGATGGGGGGAGGAGGCAGGGCAGGGGGACTGTAGGGAGAAGCTGGATGTGGGGAGGAACGGGGCAGGGCTATGGGGCAGTGTCTGTGAGGAGGGGGGTTTGGGGCAGGGTCTGTGGGGAGGGATGGGGGAGGAGGCAGGGCAGGGGGACTGTAGGACTCTGAGATAGCGCGT
>NC_136402.1:18966309-19057469 GCF_965140285.1 Lepidochelys kempii
ACGCGCTATCTCAGAGTGGCCAAGGGGCCAATCCATGGACAAGGCCGGGCCGGTCAGTGGGGGGGGGCCCTGGTCAGAGCTGGGCAGCACCGAGCCCCCCACCGCTCTGGGGGCACCTGGGGGCGTCACACGGACAGGAGTGTCACAGGGTGTGGGTCACAATCGGGGGACCCCTTCTGGCACCCACATCCGTCCATCCCCATGAGCACTCACCCACCTAGTGGGACCTCATTCGGAGACCCCACGCGCCCCCCAACCCAACGGCCCCTTCACCCCCCCGCCCCCCCAACGGCCCCTTCACCCCCCAACCCAACGGCCCCTTCACCCCCCGCCCGCCCACCCCCAACCCAACGGCCCCTTCACCCCCCAACCCCCCCAACGGCCCCTTCACCCCCCGCCCGCCCACCCCCAACCCAACGGCCCCTTCACCCCCCAACCCCAACGGCGCCTTCACCCCCCACCCGCCCCCACCCCCAACCCAACGGCCCCTTCACCCCCCCGCCCCCCCAACGGCCCCTTCACCCCCCAACCCAACGGCCCCTTCACCCCCCGCCCGCCCACCCCCAACCCAACGGCCCCTTCACCCCCCAACCCCCCCAACGGCCCCTTCACCCCCCGCCCGCCCACCCCCAACCCAACGGCCCCTTCACCCCCCAACCCCAACGGCGCCTTCACCCCCCACCCGCCCCCACCCCCAACCCAACGGCCCCTTCACCCCCCCGCCCCCCCAACGGCCCCTTCACCCCCCCGCCCGCCCACCCCCAACCCAACGGCCCCTTCACCCCCCCGCCCCCCCAACGGCCCCTTCACCCCCCCGCCCGCCCACCCCCCAACCCAACGGCCCCTTCACCCCCAACCCAACGGTGCCTTCACTCCCCCGCCCTCCTGCCCACCCAAAGGCCCCTTCACCCACCCACCCCCACCCCCAACCCCAACGGCGCCTTCACCCCCCACCCGCCCACCCCCCAACCCAACGGCCCCTTCACCCCCCCGCCCGCCCACCCCCAACCCCAACCCCAACGGCGCCTTCACCCCCCCGCCCCCCCAACGGCCCCTTCACCCCCCCGCCCGCCCACCCCCAACCCCAACGGCGCCTTCACCCCCCCGCCCCCCAACGGCCCCTTCACCCCCCCCGCCCGCCATGGAAACGAACATGAGGGGCAGCCTGTGGGGGACATGGAACATGGGGCTCCCTGCTGCGTGGCCAGACACTCACGAGACCGGGCTGGGCTTGGACCTTCCCTTCCCCCCACTTCCCTAATATGGTGGGACCCTCGAGCCAGGTGGCCTGGATCAGCCTCCCACAGGGGCTGGCTGGGCTGGATTCGCTCCAGACAGGGACACGGAGGACTGGTGCCGAAGACCCATGGGCCTCCCTGTCCCGGGGTCCCCGGGCGATGCTCTGACCTGCTCCCCACGAAGCCGGGCAGGACTCTGGGGGAGGCTGCTCCCCGAGAGGAGACTCCCCCAGTCTGCAGGACACACAGCTCCCCCGGCTTCCCCCTTCCTGGGTCTGACCCCGGAGCCTCCAGCCTCCTCTGCCCCTCCGGGCGCTTCCCACAGCCAGTCTGCCCAGGCGGGGTCCTGGGGGGCCAGAGGGTCCTGCCCCCCAACTCCGCAGCCAGACGGGACTCTCAGCCAGCCGGGGAAACAGAGGTTTATTAGACGACAGGAACATGGTCTAACACAGAGCTTGTAGGTGCAGAGAACAGGACCCCTCAGCTGGGTCCATTTTGGGGGGCAGTGAGCCAGACACCCCGTCTGCCCTTCACTCCATGTCCCAGCCAGCCCCAAACTGAAACTCCCTCCAGCCCCCCTGCTCTGGGCTTTGTCCCTTTCCCGGGCCAGGAGGGCACCGGATCCCTTTGTTCTCCAGCCCTTTAGCTCTCACCTGGCAGGGGGAAAGGCCCAGGCCGCCATTGGCCAGGAAACAGGGTGTCGGCCATTCTCTGTGTCCAGACCCCTGCACACACCTGCCCTCTAGGGCTCTGCAGTGATCATACCCCCTTATCCCACCCCCTAGAGACTTAAGAACTGCCTAGGGGAAACTGAGGCACCTCCACACTATTCAGAGGAAACATTAAGAACAGTCCCACTTCGTCACACTGCCCTGGTGCAACTATGTGGGGCCTTCCCAGCCTGCTAAAGGGGTCACTCCTGGGAGACTGGCTCCAGGCCAGGGCAGAGACTAGAGCTGGTGGATCCGTGACGCCCTGTAAATCCCACCACCCAACAACTCCTATATTCATCCATCCTGCAGCTCTGCCGGTGCCCCTCACTCCCGACCCGCAGCCCCTGCCAGCCCAGTCCTGCCCCCTGTCACGGAGTCCCCGGGCGATGCTCTGACCTGCTCCCCATGAAGCCAGTCAGGACTCTGGGGGAGTCTCCTCTCGGGGAGCAGCCTGTCTGCAGGACACACAGCTCACCCAGCTTCCCCCTTCCTGGGTCTGACCTCGGAGCCTCCAGCCTCCTCTGCCCCTCCGTGCGCTTCCCCCAGCGAGTCCGCTCAGGCGGGGTCCTGGGGGGCCAGAGGGTCCTGCCCCCCAACTCCGCAGTCAGACGGGACTCTCAGCCAGCCGGGGAAACAGAAGGTTTATTAGACGACAGGAACAGGGTCTAACACAGAGCTTGTAGGTGCAGAGAACGGGACCCCTCAGCTGGGTCCATTTTGGGGGGCAGTGAGCCAGACAACCCCGTCTGCCCTTCACTCCATGTCCCAGCCAGCCCCAAACTGAAAAACTCTCTCCCGCCCCCCCTCCCCTGGGCTTTGTCCCTTTCCCGGGCCAGGAGGGCACCGGATCCCTTTGTTCTCCAACCCTTCAGCTTTCACATTGCAGGGGGGGAAGGGCCCAGGCCATCAGTGGCCAGGAAACAGGGTGTTGGCCATTCTCTGTGTCCAGACCCCTGCACACACCTGCCCTCTAGGGCTCTGCAACGACCATACACCCTTACCCCACCCCCTAGAGACTTAAGAACTGCCTAGGGGAAACTGAGGCACCCCCACACTATTCGGAGGAAACATTAAGAACAGTCCCACTTCGTCACATCTCTCCCCCCTTCGAGATCAAACTGAGCGGGGTCACTTTACCCGGTGACCTGGGGAAGTTTGAAGCAACCAACGTTCCCATGGATGCCACAGCATCTCTCCCATTCCTTGGTAGGAGTTACACCAGGCCCTTCCAGTTTCACGCCCTCCCTTAGGTCGGGGTGGTCGATAGCACTCGCAGGCTGCATGTGGGAAGGTTTCTGCAGCCCATGCCCTTTGGCCACCCCAAAACCCCAGGGGGTCAAACTGGGATTGGGTCTTCTCCCAGAGCTCCAGTCTGGAGGGCTGCAATTCGGGCTCTCTTGGTTAAGGGCCCCCATCTTGACCTGGGCCACATACTGTTCACTTACAGAACTAGCATGGAGACATCCCTTTCTCCACAGCCTTGTCTCCCCAAGAAGCTGGCCAAACACAGCCACTTGGTTATAGGACGGTGTACCTTTCTTAACAGCTTTCACTCCATCTGAGACCTTCTCAAAGCTCTCCACACTGGATCTTTCAACAGGACAGTCAGTGGATCCATTCACAACAGAAAATTTCTGGCTGTTAGGAACTGAAACTTTCTTGATTAAATCATTTTCACACCCTTCAGTGGCAGTAAACAGCTTGCAAAGACTCCAGGAGGATTCCTTTCCCTAGGGCTTTTCTATGCAACAATTCACCCCTCACAGAAATTCTGCCCTTACCCTCTTCACCTAGGGCTTGCTCTAGGGGAACACTTTCCTGAGCAACAACAGGCTCTTTCTGGGTCTCCCTTACATCCAGAATCACCTCTGGCCCATCCGGTGGATTCCTACACAATCCCCTTCCAGGCAAACTTACAGACTTCCTAGATAAAAGGTCAGAAGCCGCCTCCTTCCCTTTGCCACACACAAGTTCAGGAATCTTTTCCTTCTTGCTACAGGCTTCCACACCCTCAGTAGGTAACACGATCAAATCACCTTCATGCTCTCCTTGTGCCCGGGCTAGGATCTCACCCTGATTAGACAGAGTTGCTCCACCCTTTCCCAACAACACACTAGCAACGGGCAAAATACAAGCACCAGAATTGTCTGGGCTCTGGGATTTTACATAGACCCTAACTGGATGCGACCTAGTTACAGGGCCATTCTCCCGAGCAGACAGAAACTTAGGACCCTTCCCTTCCTGGGCTTTAGCTGAATCCAGAACCAACTCTGAGACAACTGCACGACCCTCAACCATCACAGGCTGAAAGGCCCTTTCTGTCTGCTCCACAGACAAAGAAGAGCCGGACACACTTTCTCCCTTCCCAGACACCCAGCTTGGGATCTCATTCCCCTGGTCCCAGCACACAAGGCAGGTCACAGACAACTGCTTGGAGATCAGGGTAGCTCCCTCCATAGGCAAGTCAATACCCCTGACAGACACAGGGACGTTTCCTTCACTGTCCCAATTCTCCACCCAGCTAACAGGTAAGGTCCAGGGACTCTCATCTTCCACTCTCCTGGCCTTCCCGCCCTGCTGACTAGACACAGCCATCAGCTCACAAGGCTGCCTAGGCTCATCCAGACTTTCCTTACCCAGCACCTTGCCACTCCCCACAGATCCCCTGCCCTGCCTGTGTCTCCCCCCGCTCAGCTGGGGCTCAGCTCCCACTGTGCTCAGCGCTCTCCTTGCTGTCCCAGTGGGGGTAGGCAGTGAGCTCCCTGCTTTCCTCACTGCATCAGAGCCAGCGTGAGCCCCCTCTCCCGTGTGCACGGGGGGCAGGGAGCCCCAGGGGTCTGGTCACAGGCAGGCAGGTAGCCTGGGCCTAGCGGCTCCTCCCCGCTGCCAGCCAGGTCATCTGCATTTTCACTGACCATTTCCCTCTCTGCCGATTGCTTCCCTGGAGTCAAATTCAAACCCTTGGCAGTTACAGGAGCAGGGCCTGGATCCTGTCCCAAAGAGACACAGTCACCCCACAACAGGGTCTCGCAGCTGGTGTCCTGGGGCACCCCAACGACCAGCCAGCCCCACCCCTCCTGGGTCTGCACAGGGATCTGGGCCACAGGGAAGGCAAGGGGCTTCGTCCCTGGGACCCTCACCCAGCTCACACAGCCTCCACCTTCCTGGGTCTGACCTCGGAGCATTCAGCCTCCTCTGCCCCTCCGGGCGCTTCCCACAGCGAGTCCGCCCAGGCGGGGTCCTGGGGAAGCCAGAGGGTCCTGCCCCGCAACTCCGCAGCCAGACGGGACTCTCAGCCAGCCGGGGAAACAGAAGGTTTATTAGACGACAGGAACACAGCCCCCAACAGAGCTTGTGGGTAGCCCCAGGACCCCTCAGTCACGTCCTTCTGGGGGAGCAGGGAGCTCAGACCCCAGCCCTGGGGTTCCCTGCGTTCCTCCCCCCAGCCCCAAACTGAAACTAAACCCCCCCAGCAGGCTCCCTCCTGCAGCCTCCGTCCACATTCCTGGCCGAGGTGTCACCTCCCTCTCGTCCTCCTGGCTCAGGTGACAGGCTCTCAGGTCTCCCCTCCCCAGGGCACGGTCCCAGGTCAACACTCCCCCCTCCCTGCTGAGTCACATCGTCACAGAAGCTCACACAACTTCCACCATGCTGGAGCTGACCTCGGAGATTCAGCATCCCCGTCCACACTGTGCACTTCCGCCCGGGCGGGCTCCTGGGGAAGCCAGAGGGTCCTGCCCCCCAACTCCGCAGCCAGACGGGACTCTCAGCCAGCCGGGGAAACAGAAGGTTTATTAGACGACAGGAACAGGGTCTAACACAGAGCTTGTAGGTGCAGAGAACAGGACCCCTCAGTCAGGTCTGTCTTGGGGGGCAGGGAGGCCAGAGCCCCATCTGGGCCCCCCTCCATTTCTCCAGCCAGTCCCAAACTGAAACTCTCCCACCCCTCCTCTGGCCTTTGTCCCTTTCCCGGGCCAGGAGTCACCTGATCTCTTTGTTCCCCAGCCCCTTCAGTCGGCACCTTGCAGGGGAGGGGCCCAGGCCACCAGTGGCCAGGAGACAGGGTGTCGGCCATTCTGCGTGCAGACCCCATCATACTGGCCCCCTAGGGCTCTGCGAGAATCACCCCCCTGATCCCACCACCTAAATACTTAAGAAAGGCCTAGGGGAAACTGAGGCACCCACCCAGTATTCAGAGAAAACATTAAGAACATTCCAACTTTATCACAGCTCCTCTGCGCCCTCTCCCGGGGACTCTCACGTGCGAGGGCAAAGTACAAGAATTTCTGCCCCTTGCAGGGGGAGACAGAGGAGGTGGAGGAGCTGGGTGGCTCCATCAATCGCCGTGAGCCCCCGATGGGACGCGGCTGCGACACGCCAAGGGAAACCGGGACGTTCGAGTGCCATGCCTGGAACCCCATGTCTGAGACCAGCCCAGAGCGGGCCGGGTGCAGAGAACGGCGGGGCCGGGAGCCGATCTCCCGAGGGGGGGGTTCCTGGGTTGGGCTGAGAGGGGCTGGCCGCCCCCCAGGGATACGGGGGGGGGAGTTAAGGAGACGCTGGGATAAACTGGCCAGGGACCCGCCGAGGCCAGGACCGGGAAGGCCAGGATGGGGAAGACGGGTCTGACCCTCAGCAGATGGGGGAGGGGGGGCAGATGGAGCTAGGGCAGGTTAGGGAGGGGACAATGCAACAGGAGGGTCTGGGAGAAGCTCCCCCGCACGGCCCAGGACCCTTCCCCCCAGTGCTCCAAGCTGGGAGGTTTCCCAGCTGGTTGGTTCAGTTCCATTGGGAAACCGCTCGTAACCCCCACTCTGCCCACCACCCCCAAATCCTTCCAAGGGCTTTGCTAGGCAGCCCCATGGAGAGAGGCTATGGGAACACAGCCCCCTGCCCCAGCCCCGCCGGTGCCCCTCACTCCCGACCCGCAGCCCCTGCCAGCCCGGCCCTGCCCCCCGCAGCCCCGCCAGTGCCCCTCACTCCCGACCTGCAGCCCCTGCCAGCCCGGCCCTGCCCCCCCCAGCCCTGCCGGTGCCCCCCACTCCCGACCCGCAGCCCCTGCCAGCCCGGCCATGCCCCCCCCCAGCCCTGCCGGTGCCCCCCACTCCCGACCCGCAGCCCCTGCCAGCCCGGCCCTGCCCCCCGCAGCCCCGCCAGTGCCCCTCACTCCCGACCTGCAGCCCCTGCCAGCCCGGCCCTGCCCCCCCCAGCCCTGCCGGTGCCCCCCACTCCCGACCCGCAGCCCCTGCCAGCCCGGCCATGCCCCCCCCCAGCCCTGCCGGTGCCCCCCACTCCCGACCCGCAGCCCCTGCCAGCCCGGCCCTGCCCCCCGGGGCTACATTAGACGGCGGGGCGGGGTGGGGCCGGGGCAAACCCCAGAGTCCATCGCACCCTGTCCCCGGCGGGCAGAGCGCTCGGCCTCTCCTCCCCCACGGACCCCGCCGTCGCTGTCACTCACGGCGCAGCAGCCAATGGGAGCCGCGCAGGGGCCGCCCTGAGCCCGCCCCCGCCCCTGCAGCTGCGAGTGCAGCCGGCCGGAGCAATGCGGCAAAGCCGGGGGTGGGGGCGACGAGACCCCCCCGGTTCCAGCCACGGACCCCCCCCATCCGGCCCCCCGGTTCGAGCCACGGACCCCCCCAAATCCGGCCCCCCGGTTCCAGCCATGGACCCCCCCATCCGGCCCCCGGTTCCAGCCACGGACCCCCCATCCGGACCCCCGGTTCCAGCCACGGACCCCCCCAATCCGGACCCCCGGTTCCAGCCATGGACCCCCCCCAATCCGGACCCCTGGATCCAGCCACGGACCCCCCCAAATCCGGCCCCCCGGTTCCAGCCATGGAGCCCCCCAATCCGGCCCCCCGGTTCCAGCCACGGAGCCCCCCAATCTGGACCCCGGGCTCCAGCCATGGACCCCCCATCCGGACCCCCGGTTCCAGCCACGGACCCCCCCAATCCGGCCCCCCGGTTCCAGCCACGGAGCCCCCCAATCTGGACCCCGGGCTCCAGCCATGGACCCCCCATCCGGCCCCCCGGTTCCAGCCACGGAGCCCCCCCATCCGGCCCCCCGGTCCCAGCCACGGAGCCCCCCCATCCGGCGCCCCGGTTCCAGCCACAGACCCCCCCGATCCGGCCCCCCGGTTCCAGCCACGGAGCCCCCCCATCCGGACCCCCGGTTCCAGCCACGGACCCCCCCAATCCGGCCCCCCGGTTCCAGCCACGGAGCCCCCCCATCCGGCCCCCCGGTTCCAGCCACGGACCCCCCCAATCCGGCCCCCCGGTTCCAGCCACAGACCCCCCCCATCCGGCCCCCCGGTTCCAGCCACGGAGCCCCCCAATCCGGACCCCGGGCTCCAGCCATGGACCCCCCCAAATCTGGCCCCCCGGTTCCAGCCACGGACCCCCCCAATCCGACCCCCCGGTTCCAGCCATGGAGCCCCCCAATCAGGGCCCCCGGTTCCAGCCACGGAGCCCCCCAATCCGGACCCCGGGCTCCAGCCATGGACCCCCCCCATCCGGCCCCCCGGTTCCAGCCACGGAGCCCCCCAATCTGGACCCCGGGCTCCAGCCATGGACCCCCCCAATCCGGACCCCCGGTTCCAGCCACGGAGCCCCCCAATCCGGACCCCGGGCTCCAGCCATGGACCCCCCAAATCCGGCCCCCCGGTTCCAGCCACGGAGCCCCCCAATCCGGACCCCTGGATCCAGCCACGGACCCCCCCAATCCGGACCCCTGGATCCAGCCACGGACCCCCCCAAATCCGGCCCCCCGGTTCCAGTCACGGAGCCCCCCAATCCGGACCCCTGGATCCAACCACGGACCTCCCCCAAATCCAGCCCCCCAGTTCCAGCCACGGACCCCCCCCATCCGGCCCCCCGGTTCCAGCCACGGAGCCCCCCCATCCGGCCCCCCGGTTCCAGCCACGGACCCCCCCCATCCGGCCCCCCGGGCTCCAGCCACGGACCCCCCCATCCGGCCCCCCGGTTCCAGCCACGGAGCCCCCCAATCCGGCCCCCCGGTCCAAGCCATGGAGCCCCCCCATCCGGCCCCCCGGTTCCAGCCACGGAGCCCCCCATCCGGCCCCCCGGTTCCAGCCACGGAGCCCCCCAATCCGGACCCCGGGCTCCAGCCATGGACCCCCCCAAATCCGGCCCCCCGGTTCCAGCCACGGACCCCCCCCAATCCGGCCCCCCGGTTCCAGCCATGGAGCCCCCCAATCAGGGCCCCCGGTTCCAGCCACGGAGCCCCCCAATCCGGACCCCGGGCTCCAGCCACGGACCCCCCCATCCGGCCCCCCGGTTCCAGCCATGGAGCCCCCCAATCCGGACCCCGGGCTCCAGCCACGGACCCCCCCCATCCGGCCCCCCGGTTCCAGCCACGGAGCCCCCCGATCCGGCCCCCCGGTTCCAGCCACGGACCCCCCCCATCCGGCCCCCCGGGCTCCAGCCACGGACCCCCCCCATCCGGCCCCCCGGTTCCAGCCACGGAGCCCCCCAATCCGGCCCCCCGGTCCAAGCCACGGAGCCCCCCCATCCGGCCCCCCGGTTCCAGCCACGGACCCCCCCATCCGGCCCCCCAGTTCCAGCCATGGAGCCCCCCAATCCGGACCCCGGGCTCCAGCCATGGACCCCCCCAAATCTGGCCCCCCGGTTCCAGCCTTGGACCCCCCCATCCGGCCCCCCGGTTCCAGCCACGGAGCCCCCCAATCCGGACCCCGGGCTCCAGCCACGGACCCCCCCAATCCGGACCCCCGGTTCCAGCCACGGAGCCCCCCAATCCGGACCCCTGGATCCAGCCACGGCCCCCCCCCAAATCCGGCCCCCCGGTTCCAGCCACGGACCCCCCCAATCCGGACCCCTGGATCCAGCCACGGACCCCCCATCCAGCCCCCGGATCCAGCCACGGACCCCCCCCAAATCCGGCCCCCCGGTTCCAGCCACGGACCCCCCCAATCCAGACCCCTGGATCCAGCCACAGAGCCCCCCAATCCGGACCCCTGGATCCAGCCATGGACCCCCCCCAATCTGGCCCCCCGGTTCCAGCCACGGAGCCCCCCAATCCAGACCCCTGGATCCAGCCACGGACCCCCCCAAATCCGGCCCCCCGGTTCCAGCCACGGACCCCCCCAATCCGGACCCCTGGATCCAGCCACGGACCCCCCATCGGGCCCCCGGATCTAGCCACGGACCCCCCCAATCCGGACCCCGGTTCCAGCCATGGACCCCCCCATCCGGCCCCCCGGTTCCAGCCACGGAGCCCCCCAATCCGGACCCTGGGCTCCAGCCATGGACCCCCCAAATCCGGCCCCCCGGTTCCAGCCACAGAGCCCCCCATCCGGCCCCCTGGATCCAGCCACGGACCCCCCCAATCCGGCCCCCTGGATCCAGCCACGGACCCCCCCAAATCTGGCCCCCCAGTTCCAGTCACGGAGCCCCCCAATCCGGACCCCTGGATCCAGCCACGGACCTCCCCCAAATCCAGCCCCCCGGTTCCAGCCACGGAGCCCCCAATCCGGACCCCTGGATCCAGCCACGGCCCCCCCCCAAATCCGGCCCCATCCAGCCCCCGGATCCAGCCACGGACCCCCCCCAAATCCGGCCCCCCGGTTCTAGCCACGGAGGCCCCCAATCCGGACCCCTGGATCCAGCCACAGAGCCCCCCAATCCGGGCCCCTGGATCCAGCCATGGACCCCCCCAAATCCGGCCTCCCGGTTCCAGCCACGGACCCCCCCAATCCGGACCCCTGGATCCAGCCACGGACCCCCCCAAATCCGGCCCCCCGGTTCCAGCCACAGACCCCCCCAATCCGGACCCCTGGATCCAGCCACGGACCCCCCATCCGGCCCCCGGATCCAGCTTCTGCCCCCCCAAATCAGGCCCCCCAAATCCAGCCTTGGACCCCAAACAACCTCCTGGGTCCATCCTCTGCCTCCAGCATCCAGCCCCCCGCCAAGATCCAGCCCCTGGCCCCCAAACCAACCCACTGCCCCCCACAATCCAACCAGTGACCCCCAAGTGCCATCCTGTGCATCGCAATATCCATCCATCCACGGCCACCACAGCCCATGCCCTGCACTCAGACTCCTCTGGCCCTGAGGCCCCCGGTCCATCCATCCGCTGCCCACCCACTGAGCCAGCCACCTCCTGATCCCCAGACACCCCCCATCTATCTATCTATCCTCAGAAATATTCCTCTATCCATCCATCCACCCCAATACTTTCAACACCCTACATCCATCCATCATTTAGAGAGTCCAGTGGAGGGCAACGAGAAGAATTAGGGGGCTGGAGCACACGACTTATGAGGAGAGGCTGAGGGAGCTGGGATTGTTTAGCCTGCAGAAGAGAAGAATGAGGGGGGATTTGATAGCTGCTTTCATCTATCTGAAAGGGGGTTCCAAAGAGGATGGCTCTAGACTGTTCTCAGTGGTAGCAGATGACAGGACAAGGAGTAATGGACTCAAGTTGCAGTGGGGGAGGTTTAGATTGGATATTAGGAAAAACTTTTTCACTAGGAGGAGGGTGAAACACTGGAATGCGTTACCTAGGGAGGTGGTGGAATCTCCTTCCTTAGAAGTTTTTAAGGTCAGGCTTGACAAAGCCCTGGCTGGGATGATTTAATTGGGGATCGGTCCTGCTTTGAGCAGCGGGTGGGATTCGATGACCTCCTGAGGTCCCTTCCGACCCTGATATTCTATGAGTCTATGATTCTATGATTTATGCATCTAACTCCTAAATAATCCTCCATCCATCCATCCACCTGCATACTTATCTGTCTGTTGATCTATCTGACTTTCTAGTGCTCATGCATACCTCTCTATCCATCCGTCCATCCAAGCCCGTAAATTCCTATCTATGCATCCACTCATAGATCTGTTCCCACCCACTCTCCTGCATCTATCCATCCATCCATCTACCCCATATCCATCCATCTATCACTTCCCATCCATCCATCCATCCATCCATCCATCATCCATCTAACTGCTAAATATTGCTCCCTCCATCCACGGCCACCAAGCTGACCCATCCATCCTGCCTAAGTACACCCTATTTACCGTTCCATCCCACCATCTCCACCTCTCTCCCCACCCAATATACCGCTCTGTATTTATCCCTCCAGCCATCCCAGCCCAACAATTCCCAACTCATCCCTTCACCCCCACACCTCTATCCATCCATCAATCCAAATATACCCCTTCCTCCCTCCCTCATCTGTGTACCCTCATACTTAACTCCACCTCCATCCATCCCCCCATATTGCTATCCACCCATCCCCCATACCTCTATCCATCCATCCATCCATCTATCCATCCATCCATCCATCCATCCACCCATCCACTGACACCATACTTATCCATCCATCCATCCCCCATACCTCTATCCATCCATCCATCCCCTGATCCCTTTATCCATCCATCCCCTCATTGCTCCATACCTCTAACCATCCATCCATCCATCCACCCATCCACTGACACCATACTTATCCATCCAGCCCCCATCCATCCATCCATCCATCCATCCACTGACACCATACTTATCCATCCATCCATCCATCCATCCATCCATCCACCCATCCACTGACACCATACTTATCCATCCAGCCCCCATCCATCCATCCACTGACACCATACTTATCCATCCATCCATCCATCCATCCATCCATTGACACCATACTTATCCATCCATCCATCCCCCATACCTCTGTCCATCCATCCATCCCCTCATTGCCCCATACCTCTATCCATCCATCCATCCCCACACCTGTATCCATCTGAAGCAGACCCCCCACCCTCACTGACTGCAGGAGGCTTGTGCTGCAGTGGGGGTGGGGCGGGGAGACCCTCGCTGGCTAGGAAACACCGCTGCCCCCCCCGCGGTTTTCTGCAGCTCCCCCCCCCGCACGGGCCAGGTGAGCCCCCCCCGAGGGTGTCTCTGTTCCCTTGACACCCCGGCCGGCTTTGCCAATAATGCTCCGGGAACGACCCCACTGCGCGGGGGGGTGGGGGGGCCGCTGGCAGAGCTGGGCGCTGCGGGAGGGTGCGTGTGGGGGGGAATGACATGCAAGGGGGGGCAGGTTGGGAGAATTATGAACTGCGGGTGGGGGGGTCAATGCAACCTGCCGACCCTTGCAACAAGGGGTTTCTGTCCACCCCCCCGTCAATAATCGCTCCCCCCCGCACATTCCTCCCTGCTCTGCCCCCCCCCAGCCCCCTCCTGCAGGCAGCTCTGCAGTGAACAGCCCATCCCCCCCAATACACAGCATCTCTGCACCGGACACGGAATATGGGCGCTGCGGGGGGGGATTTTCTCCACCGTCCCCCCCTCCAGCCCCTGCAGATCCATCCATCCTGCGAAGCGAGGGGGGTCCCCAATCCGGGACCCCCCCCAATCGCATCCGAGAGAAGCATCGAGAGCTGGCTACTTACCAGGCCATGCTGCAGCCGGCGCGGGGCGGGGGGGCGGGGGGGAGGCTCCCGGCTTCCCCACGGCCGTGGGGCGGGGTCCTGTGTGGGGCCGAGGGCGCGGCAGGCTCCGGGATCCCCGACTGGCTTTACATGGTGCAGCGATGGTGCGGTCCCCGGGGCTGGTCCAGATGCTGAGGCGGAGATGGGGGGGGGCGGGGGCGCGGGGGGAGGAGCAGGTGACAGCGGCAGCGGAGAGGCCCGGTGCTTCCTCCTCCCCCCGCCCCACCCAGAAGGGGCCCCCGTCCCCCCCCGGAAAGAGAGGGTAGGGACCCCCCAGGCACTCCCGGCGCTGGGCCGGGGGCGGGGGGGCGATGGGAGGAAGGATGCTGCAGGAGGACTGGAGGCATCGCACCCCCCCGACAGCAAAATAGCGCCCCCTAGTGTCCGACACTGACCGCCAGGGCAGCCCCCCATCAGCCTGGGACCCAGGGCACCCCCCATTAACCTGGGACCCGGGGGACCCCCCCATCAGCCTGGGACCCAGGGCCCCCCATTAACCTGAGACCCAGGGGCCCCCATTAACCTGGGACCCAGGGGACCCCCCATCAGCTGGGACCCAGGGGCCCCCCATTAACCTGGGACCCAGGGGACCCCCCCCTTCACCATGTCAAGTGCGGCGAGCTCCCCGCTCTGGAGAAAGAAGGGGCCTTGGGGCACCCCAGAGACGGACACAAGGACGGGAGCAGAGGCCTCCGTGAGCGGCAGCCCCGCCTGGGACGGGGGACGGGGCAGGGGGAGCAGAGGGGGCAGATCCCTGAAGGGGGGAAGTTGGGAAATGAAGGTGGGAGGCGGATAGGAACTGGGAAGGGACCATGGGGCAGGACAGGTGTCGACGTATGGACAGACAGACAGGGGTGTGTGCGGCGGGGGGGTGGGTTAGAGAGCGATCGGGATAGGGGGCAAATGGAGGGAGGGAAACAGGGCTGTGGGGGGAAGGACGGATGGGCGGAGGGGGGATGGAGGGATGGAGGGGGGGATACAGGGCTGTGGGGGGAAGGACGGATGGGTGGAGGGGGGATGGAGGGATGGAGGGAGGGATACAGGACCCTGTGGGGATGGAGGGATGGAGGGAAGGAGACAGGGCTGTGGGGGGATGGAGGGATGGGTGGAGGGGGGATGGAGGGATGGAGGGAAGGATACAGGCCTTTGGGGGGATGGAGGGATGGATTCAGGGTTGTGGGGGATGGAGGGAGAGATACAGGGCTATGGGGGATGGAGGGATGGAGGGAGGGATACAGGGCTGTGGAGGGAAGGACGGATGGGCGGAGGGGGGATGGAGGGATGGAGGGGGGGATACAGGGCTGTGGGGGGAAGGACGGATGGGTGGAGGGGGGATGGAGGGATGGAGGGAGGGATACAGGACCCTGTGGGGATGGAGGGATGGAGGGAAGGAGACAGGGCTGTGGGGGGATGGAGGGATGGGTGGAGGGGGGATGGAGGGATGGAGGGAAGGATACAGGCCTTTGGGGGGATGGAGGGATGGATTCAGGGTTGTGGGGGATGGAGGGAGAGATACAGGGCTATGGGGGATGGAGGGATGGAGGGAGGGATACAGGGCTGTGGAGGGAAGGACGGATGGGCGGAGGGGGGATGGACAGAGGGATACAGGGCTGTGGGGGGATGGAGGGCAGGAGACAGGGCTGTGGAGGGATGGAGGGATGGATACAGGACTGTGGGGGGAAAGACGGATGGGCGGAGGGAGGATGGATACCAGGGTCGGGCTGAGCCGTCCATGGCTCCAGGCCGTCTCCTGGCACCGGGCTGGGTCCGGGCCGGGTGCAGAGGCCCGAGGAGCCGGGTTCTGCGGGTCCTGGGGCCGGAGCCAGGTTCTCCCAGCCTGGGGCGCAGGCGGGCCTGGGGCCGGAGCCGTCCGGCTGAGCAGCCGTGGGGCTGGGCGGGGGGCGCTGTTCCCTGGCAGGCAGGGACGGGCTGTGAGGAGTGGGATGGGGGCTCTGTGGGGGGCTCTGTAGGGGGTTCCGTGGGGGGCTCCCTGGGGTGGGGGGCTCGGGGAGGCACTGTGGGGCGGGGGGCTCGGGGGCGGTCTCTCTCTCTTTCTTCTGGTCCCAAACCCCGGCACCCGGCTCCATCTGCCCTTCGCGCTGGTTGCAATTTCGATGCTCGGTTCCCCCATCCCAGCGCCCAGGCCCCCCATCCTGGAAAGGTGGGGGGCTGGATGCCATCCATGGAGACCTGCCCCAGCCGGCCTGGCCCGCCCTGGGGCCGGGAGGGAGCCACACCCCCCCAGAGAGGCCAGGCCCCTGCCCCACTCCCTGCCCCCCAAGCCGGCCAGTCCCACCCTGGGTCCAGGGGGGGAGGCGTGCCCCCCAGAGGGGCCTGGCCTCTGCCCCCTCCCGCAGACCCGGCCACGCCATGCAGGGGCGCAACAGAATCCGACGCTAAATAACTTTTATTCGCCGCTGTTCTCGGCGTGTCTCTTGCACACTTTACACACACACAGTCACTACCGCCGGGGGGGGGCTCGGCTCGCAGCTCGGGGTGCCGGGGGGGTGAACTCTGAGGATGGCAGGGAGGTGCTGGGCACCCCGTCCCACAGGTACCCGGCCGTCCGGACCCCATCTTGGGGGGCGCCCCCTCTCCACGGCCCGGCAGGCCCTGGCCACCGCTGCCCCAGCCAGAGGGAATCGGGCCTTGACATGGCTGGATCAGGGCCCCAGCTGGAAGAAGGGAAAACCCAGGAGGCCGAAAGTTGGTGCAAAGCAGGAAGTTTCCTGTCCCCGCGGGTCTTTGAAGAAGCAGGGCTGTAAATCCGCACCCCCCAGCAACAGCTGCCCCCCATGAGTTCCGTGGCCACCCCTGTGGGGGCCATTCGGGGCGGGGGGCCAGCGGTGCTCTGCTCTCACAGGGGGCTTGCGAGGTGAGCGCTGCGGAATCGCACGGGAAACGTTTGCACTAATTCGTGCAGAACGGAGCAAGCTTTGTGTGCAGAGGGTTTGCCACATGGGGGCCGGGGGATTCTTTTGCACCAGCTTTGCACGATCTCCTCTTGTCTTTTCCACGTTTTTGCCTTTGCCAGATTTTCACAAGCCGCTTTGCGCATTTTGCACGATCGGCGGCCCTGTTTTCTGCAATATTTTCAGTGACCGTTTGCGACGTTTGGGCCAGAATTTGCCATTATGTTTCTTGTCAATGGTTACAGGCTGGTTTTAATATTTATTTCACCAGCTGTTTTCCGGTTTCTTCATGACTTTTGGGGGTGCCATTTTGTGCAGATCTTTGAGAGTTGGTGCAAGTTTGAAAATATTTTTAAAACCAATGTTTGCCCTTTTCTCTGTGACGTTCTTGGGTTTTATCGCCAAGTTGTCACTGGTTTGCAAAACTGTCGAGCATTTTCACACACATGCATTCACTGTATTCAAGACTTTCTTCAAGCCATTTGCCATTTCCTGCGTGACAGCGTGAGCCATTCCCCCTTTCTCATCCAAATTTCTACGTTTTCTTTTGCAATTTTTCCAATGACTTTTTTGCAAAATACTTTTGTACTTTACTGCAAAATTTAATTTTTCGGAGGTAAAATTTTCTTGGATTTTCACTCACAATTACGGGGGGGTTGGTCTGGTTCTTGTAGCGAAGCTCACGCATGTGTACGCAAATGTCCGATGCACTTTTTGCACTTTTCTTCCTGACTTTCCTTTTTTTCAATCTTTTCATGCAAACGTGGCAGGACCTCTTTTGCAAAATTGTTACAATTTCCTCCATGACGCTTTTAGGGCAAAATATTCATGCAAATGTGTGTCCCCAAAATGTGCAATATTCTCCGTGGCTTTGGCGTGCCAATTTCCTGGCCGCTTCTCGGCAATTTGCAAGGAAGTCAGCCAGGAAAATTCCCCTGCAGGCTGGTGAAGGGCTTTGGGTTTTGTTGCCACAATTGTGACAAATTTTCTCCATTTTTCACCCTCCATTTTCTCCCTGATGGTTTCAAGATTTTCTTTGTCAATTGGTTTGCAATTCTCTTGCAAGATTTTGTCACCTGCGGGGGCCTTCCCCCACCCCCGCCCAAGTTGCAAAATTGTAACTGGTTTGGGGCCAAACCCTCAACCTTCCCATCCCGTTTGCATGACTTGGGGGGCAAGCGGTCCCGGGGGTGCTTGGGGCGGGGGGAGTTGGGGAACTTTCCAAGGATTGGCAGTAAGATCCCAGTGGCCCCGATCCTGCCGTGCTTTGAAACTACATGGCCGGGTCCCCACCTGCCCCCCAGCCCTCCGTGGGTCACCGAGTCGATGCCAACGGGACAATGCAGAGCCGCTGTGGGGGGGAGCTGAGTTAGAGCCGCTCCCCGTGGCACGGAGCCCCCCAGCATGGCAGGTAATGGGGCCACAGTGCTGGACCCAACAGGCCTCTGGTTTCCCCACTCCCTGCACCCCCAGGCCCCCTCCTGCCCCCTTCTATTCCCCCTACAGCTCCCCCAGCCCCCCTCCCCACTGCACCCCCACCCTGCCCCCTCCCCACTGCACCCCCACCCTGCCCCCCTCCCCAGCCCCCTTATTTCTTGTAGTTGCCGAACTGGAGGGCCAGGCGGCCGGTGACGCAGCGGAAGGTGGCCGGCTGCACCTCCCAGTAGGGGACCGGGTTCCCGAAGAGGCTGATTCCACTGTAATAGGCTCGCTTCACCCCGAACCCCACGGGGCAGAAATCGTTCACCCCCACCTGCGTGATGTCATTGGCGTGCAGGTATACCACCTGGGGGGAGGGGAGACGGGGGGGTCAGGCAGCACCCCCAGGCCCCCCACCCATCATACCCCCAAACCCCCATCACAGCGCCCCAGCACCCCCGTCTCATCACAGACCCACAGACCCCCATCACAGCCCCCCAGAACACCCCAACCCTCCCAGCCCTACTCCCCAGAACCCCCAGCCCCCTCAACCCCTCACAACCCCTCAGATTCCCCCCACAGCCCCCCATAAACCCTCTAATGCCCACCTGGGGCAAGGGATAGTGGGGGCTGAATAGGAGAGTTTAGCCAGCCCCCCTCAGAGCCCCCAAACCCCCCATCAGAGGGAGCCAGGCTTGTGGGAAGGGAGAGGGAGATTTTCCCATAAGCCCCTCTGCCCCCCGTGTCGTTCCCACCTGCAGGAAGCGGAGGCCGGGCAGCCCGGGGGGCACGCGGGAGAGCCGGTTGTGGTCAAGGTGCAGCTCCCGGAGCGCCGGGACGAAGGTCAGGCTCCTGTTCTCGATCATCCGCATGGCATTGTGCCCCAGGCCCAGCCTGCGGGAGAGTGGGGCATGGACGGACGGACGGACGGAGCGGGGGGTGCCTGCGGGCTGGGGGCTGGGCAGAGGGGTGGGGTATCTACGGGGTGGGCAGAGGGGGTGGGGGTACCTGGGATGTGGGGGGTCGGGTGGACGCAGACGAGTCACCTCACTTCATGCCGTGGGGCTCTGTGGCTCCCTCTAATGACTGGACCATGTGAAGTTACCTGGCCAGCTTCCCGTAGCGGATCGGGGGGGGCCGGGGGCCGTTGGGGGGCTGGGGGCAGTTACCTGGCCAGCTTCCCGTAGCGGATTGGGGGGGCCGGGGGCCGTTGGGGGGCTGGGGGCAGTTACCTGGCCAGCTTCCCGTAGCGGATCGGGGGGCCGGGACAGTTGGGGGGCTGGGGCCGTTGGGCCGGGGCCGTTACCTGGCCAGCTTCCCGTAGCGGATCAGGTCTTCCTGCTCAATGGCCTGGATTTTGTTGTGGTCCAGATGCAGCTCGTTCAGGGTCTCGGGCAGGTCTGGGGGGCAGAGAAGGGGATCAGGGGCTGGGAGCCGGGGCAGGTGACGTGACGGCCGACTCAGGAGGATCCCAAGGGTGGGGGAGTGGGGGGAGCTGGGTTCGATCGGGGGGGATTGCTGGGGGGCCACAGTGCAGGGGGGCTCCGAGGCCCTGACCTCCAGCTCTCCCCACCCCCCAGGCAGAGTGGTGAGGGGCCTCAGCACTCCGGGGAGTGGGGGGTCCCGGCCAGAGTGGGGTGTCTCTGGACCGCGGAGTGGGGGGTCCCAGCCATGGAGGGGGCGGCACAGGGGGTCCCCAGACACCATGGGGCCAGCCAGCGGGCTGGGGGGGCTGTGGGGCAGATGGGGGGCTGGGAGGGGCTGGGGGGTCACCTTTGGGGATCCCCGTCAGCTTGGCCTCTGAGATGCGCAGGTAATTCAGCTTCAGGCCGTCGAAGGCGCCAGGTTCAAATCCGCTGTTCTCCAAGGGGTTGCCCCCCATCTCTGGGGGCAGAGAGACCGGAATCACTCACAGCTCATCCAGCCCAGGGGAACTCTCCCGCCATGGTCAGGGCCAGGTGCTGGGGGGCACAGGGGGTGGGCAGTGGGGCAGGGGGCGCTCTCCCCAGGCTGTCGGGGCGGGCGCTGGGGGGATGGGCAGCAAGGCAGAGGGTGCTGGCGATCAGGATTGGGCCCCTGGGGGGCTGGCAGGCGGGATGCAGGCGCGATGGACCCATGGGGGGCTGGGAGGCAGGATGCAGGCTGATGGGCACATGGGGGGGCGGGATGCTGGGGTAGCTGGGCCCCTGGCAGGATGGTGGGGTGACAGGCCCATGGGGGGCTGGCAGGCAGGATGCCGGGGCGATGGGCTGGGAGGCGGGATGCTGGGATAGATGAGCTGGCACGTGGGATGCCAGGGGATGGGCCGCTAGCAGGCGGGATGCCAGGGTGATGGGCTGGGAGGTGGAATGCCGGGGTAGATGGGCCCCTGGCAGGCAGGATGCCAGGGTAGATGAGCTGGGAGGTGGGATGCCAGGGTGATGGGCTGGCAGGCGGGATGCCGGGGTAGATGGACCCCTGTCAGGCCGGAGGTTGGGGCGATGGGCTGGCAGGCGGGATGCCGGGGTAGATGGGCCCCGGCAGGCGGGATGCCGGGGCGATGGGCTGGCAGGCGGGATGCTGGGGTAGATGAGCTGGGAGGTGGGATGGCAGGGTGATGGGCTGGCAGGCGGGATGCCAGGGTAGATGGGCCCCTGGCAGGCGGGGTGCCGGGGCGATGGGCTGGCAGGCGGGATGCTGGGGTAGATGGGCCCCGGCAGGCGGGATGCCGGGGCAATGGGCTGGCAGGCGGGATGCCGGGGTAGATGGGCCCCGGCAGGCGGGATGCCGGGGCGATGGGCTGGCAGGTGGGATGCCGGGGTAGATGGGCCCTGGGCAGGCCGGAGGTTGGGGCGATGGGCTGGCAGGCGGGATGCTGGGGTAGATGGGCCCCGGCAGGCGGGATGCCGTGGCGATGGGCTGGCAGGCGGGATGCCGGGGTAGATGGGCCCCGGCAGGCCGGAGGTCGGGGCGATGGTCTGGCAGGTGGGATGCCGGGGTAGATGGGCTGGCAGGCGGGAGGCTAGGGTAGATGGGCCCCGGCAGGCCGGAGGTCGGGGCGATGGGCCCGGCAGCCCCGTCTCACCGATGCAGTTCATGTTGTTGAGCCCCTTGAAGACGTCCTTGGGCACCTTGCGGATCTTGTTGTCGTGGATGCGCAGCTCGACCAGGGAGGGCGGCAGGTTGGGCGGGATCTCGGCCAGCTGGTTCTTGGAGATGTAGAGCTTCTGCAGCCGGTGCAGGGGGCTGAAGGCCTTTTCGTGCACCCGCGAGATCTTGTTGTTCACCAGCACCAGGGCCTGTGGGTGGAGGCGCACAAGGGTGACCAATCCAGCAAGGGCTGCAGTACCAGCCTCTCCCAGCAGGGGGTGCTGCCAGAGTCACAGAGCGCTGGGGGGGCGGGGCAGGGGTACGCTGTCGATGCCAGGGGGCGCTGCGGGGCCGGGCCAGGCCGTGGGGACAGGGGGGGGCGCTGTGGGGCAGGGCCGGGCTGTGGGGGCAGAGGGGGCGCTGCGGGGCCGGGCCGGGCCGTGGGGAGGCGGGGGGTGCTGTGGGGCAGGGCTGGGCCGTGGGAGCAGGGGGGGCGCTGCGGGGCAGGGCCGGGCCGTGGGGGCAGGGGGGGGCGCTGGGGGGCCAGGCCGGGCCGTGGGGAGGCGGGAGGGCGCTGGGGGGCCAGGCCGGGCCGTGGGGAGGCGGGGGGGGCGCTGGGGGGCCAGGCCGGGCCGTGGGGAGACGGGGGGGTGCTGGGGGGCCGGGCCCTGGGGGACGCTGGGGGGCCGGGCCGGGCCGTGGGGGCAGGGGGGGGTGCTGGGGGGGCGGGGCTGGGGGGCGCTGGGGAGCCGGGCCGTGGGGGCAGGGGGGGCGCTGGGGGGCCGGGCCGTGGGGGCAGGGGGGGCGCTGGGGGGCTGGGTCGGGCCGTGGGGAGGCAGGGGGGTGCTGGGGGGCCGGGCCCCGGGGGACGCTGGGGGGCCGGGCCGGGCCGTGGGGGCAGGGGGGGCGCTGGGGGGCGGGGCTGGGCTGGGGGGCGCTGGGGGGGCCGGGCCGGGCCGTGGGGGCAGGGGGGGCGCTGGGGGGCCGGGCCGTGGGGAGGCGGGGGGCCGCTGGGGGGCTGGGCCGGGCAGGGGGGGCGCTGGGGGGCGGGGCTGGGCCGGGGGGAGGCGGGGGGCGCTGGGGGGCCAGGCCGGGCCGTGGGGAGGCGGGGGGGCGCTGGGGGGCCGGGCCGGGCCGTGGGGAGGCGGGGGGGGGCGCTGGGAGGCAGGGCCGGGCCGTGGGGAGGCGGGGGGGGCGCTGGGGGGTGGGGCTGGGCCGGGCCGGGCCGTGGGGGCAGGGGGGGGCGCTGGGGGGCGGGGCTGGGCCGGGGGAGCGCTGGGAGGCAGGGCCGGGCCGTGGGGAGGCGGGGGGGGGGCGCTGGGGGGTGGGGCTGGGCCGGGCCGGGCCGTGGGGGCAGGGGGGGGGCTGGGGGGCCGGGCCGGGCCGTGGGGAGGCGGGGGGGGCACTGGGGGGCGGGGCTGGGCCGGGCCGGGCCGTGGGGGCAGGGGGGGACTGGGGGGCCGGGCCGTGGGGGCAGGGGGCGCTGGGGGGGCCGGGCCGTGGGGAGGCGGGGGGGGCGCTGGGGGGCGGGGCTGGGCCGGGGGGGTGCTGGGGGGCCGGGCCGTGGGGACAGGGGGGGACTGGGGGGCCGGGCCGGGCCGTGGGGAGGCGGGGGGGCGCTGGGGGGCCGGGCCGGGCCGTGGGGAGGCGGGGGGGGGCGCTGGGGGGCGGGGCTGGGCCAGGGGGGTGCTGAGGGGCCGGGCCGGGCCGTGGGGGCAGGGGGGGGCTGGGGGGCCGGGCCGGGCCGTGGGGAGGCGGGGGGGCGCTGGGGGGCGGGGCTGGGCCGGGGGGGGCGCTGGGGGGCCGGGCCGTGGGCGCAGGGGGGGGCTGGGGGGCCGGGCCGGGCCGTGGGGCGCTGGGGGGCCGGGCCGTGGGGGCAGGGGGCGCTGGGGGGCCGGGCCGTGGGGAGGCGGGGGGGGGCGCTGGGGGGTGGGGCTGGGCCGGGGGGGTGCTGGGGGGGCCGGGCCGTGGGGGCAGGGGGGGACTGGGGGGCCGGGCCGGGCCGTGGGGAGGCGGGGGGGCGCTGGGGGGCGGGGCTGGGCCGGGGGGGTGCTGAGGGGGCCGGGCCGGGCCGTGGGGGCAGGGGGGGGCTGGGGGGCCGGGCCGTGGGGGCAGGGGGGCGCTGGGGGGCTGGGTTCGGGCCGTGGGGAGGCAGGGGGGGTGCTGGGGGGCCGGGCCCCGGGGGACGCTGGGGGGCCGGGCCGGGCCGTGGGGCAGGGGGGGCGCTGGGGGGCGGGGCTGGGCTGGGGGGCGCTGGGGGGCCGGGCCGGGCCGTGGGGGCAGGGGGGGCGCTGGGGGGGCCGGGCCGTGGGGAGGCGGGGGGCCGCTGGGGGGCTGGGCCGGGCAGGGGGGGCGCTGGGGGGCGGGGCTGGGCCGGGGGGAGGCGGGGGGCGCTGGGGGGCCAGGCCGGGCCGTGGGGAGGCGGGGGGGGCGCTGGGGGGGCCGGGCCGGGCCGTGGGGAGGCGGGGGGGGGCGCTGGGGGGGCGGGGCTTGGGCCCGGGGGAGCGCTGGGAGGCAGGGCCGGGCCGTGGGGAGGCGGGGGGGGGGCGCTGGGGGGGGTGGGGCTGGGCCCGGGGCCGGGCCGTGGGGGGCAGGGGGGGGGGGCCTGGGGGGGCCGGGCCGGGCCGTGGGGAGGGCGGGGGGGGGGGCACTGGGGGGGGGCGGGGCTGGGCCGGGCCGGGCCGTGGGGGGCAGGGGGGGACTGGGGGGGGGGCCGGGCCGTGGGGGCAGGGGGCGCTGGGGGGGCCGGGCCGACTCTGAGATACTGGGGGGCCGGGCCGTGGGGACAGGGGGGGACTGGGGGGCCGGGCCGGGCCGTGGGGAGGCGGGGGGGCGCTGGGGGGCCGGGCCGGGCCGTGGGGAGGCGGGGGGGGGCGCTGGGGGGCGGGGCTGGGCCAGGGGGGTGCTGAGGGGCCGGGCCGGGCCGTGGGGGCAGGGGGGGGCTGGGGGGCCGGGCCGGGCCGTGGGGAGGCGGGGGGGCGCTGGGGGGCGGGGCTGGGCCGGGGGGGCGCTGGGGGGCCGGGCCGTGGGCGCAGGGGGGGGCTGGGGGGCCGGGCCGGGCCGTGGGGCGCTGGGGGGCCGGGCCGTGGGGGCAGGGGGCGCTGGGGGGCCGGGCCGTGGGGAGGCGGGGGGGGGCGCTGGGGGGTGGGGCTGGGCCGGGGGGGTGCTGGGGGGCCGGGCCGTGGGGGCAGGGGGGGACTGGGGGGCCGGGCCGGGCCGTGGGGAGGCGGGGGGGGCGCTGGGGGGGCCGGGCCGGGCCGTGGGGAGGCGGGGGGGGCGCTGGGGGGCGGGGCTGGGCCGGGGGGGTGCTGAGGGGCCGGGCCGGGCCGTGGGGGCAGGGGGGGGCTGGGGGGCCGGGCCGGGCCGTGGGGAGGCGGGGGGGCGCTGGGGGGCGGGGCTGGGCCGGGCCGTGGGGGCAGGGGGGGGCTGGGGGGCCGGGCCGGGCCGTGGGGAGGCGGGGGGCGCTGGGGGGCCGGACCGGGCCGTGGGGAGGCGGGGGGTGCGCTGGGGGGCCGGGCCCCGGGGGACGCACGTAGAGATCCTGCAGCCCCTCGAAGTCGCCGCGGCGCAGCTCCGTGAGCCGGTTGTTCTGCAGATCCAGCAGCCTCGTGTCGGGGGCGATGTCCTTGGGCACCGAGCTCAGGCCTGGGGGGAGACGGGGGGTGAGGCGGGTTCCCCCCGCGAACCGGGGCTCCGAGACGCCCCTGCAGGGGGGAGCCCCACCGTCCCCGTGCTGGCCCCGCTCCGCGCCCGGCGCTGGGGGGAGAACCCAGGAGTCCTCGCCCCGGGGGCCCCCCCGCCCCGCCCCCCCCAGCTGTGGGGCGGGAACCCCGGCGTCCGGCGTACCCAGGTCGGAGCACTGCACCACCCGCAGGTGGCAGCGGCAGCCGAAGGGGCACAGGCCCCCGTAGGCAGGGACGACGTCCTCGAAGTCGGGGGCCCCCGAGGTGGGGAAGACGCCCGAGGCCTCCTCCTCGTCCCGCTGCGCGGCCCCCTCGTCCATGGCGAAGTCCCAGAAGGCCGGCTGCTCGAAGGGCCGCGCCCACGCCAGGCCCAGCAGGGCGGCCAGCAGCAGTGCGCGCAGCATGGCGGGGCTGGGGGCGAGAGGGGGCACGGGGTTAGGGGCGGCCTGGGCGCGGGGGCTGCTGATACGGGGCCCGGGCTGCGGCTGGCTCTGGGGTGGAGCAGGGGGCAGCCCCGTGGGGCCCTGCGCCCAGCAGGCGAAGGGTCCCTGGGGTGAGCCGGGGCTGGGCCGCGACCCCACCGCTGCGGCCGGGAGAAAACAAGCTCCACAATGACAGGCCGGACTCCAGGGCCACAATTAGAGACTCCACAAGGGACCAGCCCCGAGCGCCGGGGCGGCTGGCATGGCTCTGAGCAGCCGCCCACAGACCCCACTGCCAGGGGGAGAGATGGGGGGGCGGGGGGCGGCTGGCACGGCTCTGAACAGCCGCCCACAGACCCCACTGCCGGGGGAGAGATGGGGGGGGCGGGGGGCGGCTGGCACGGCTCTGAACAGCCGCCCACAGACCCCACTGCCGGGGGGAGAGATGGGGGGCGGGGGGCGGCTGGCACGGCTCTGAACAGCCGCCCACAGACCCCACTGCCAGGGGGACAGATAGGAGGGGGAATAGAGGGGGAGAAAGCTGGCTACAGGGTGTGCAGGGACCAGTCCCCCCGCAAATCCTCACCCGCGGCCCCAGCACTGAGTCCCCCATCCTAGAGCCCAGTCAGCTCTGGGAGGGGAGGGGGTCTGGTGGGTCAGAGTGTGCGGGGGGCTGGTAGCCAGGACTCCTGGGTTCTGTCCTGAGAAGTGGGGTTCATCCCCCCACCATTCTGTGCCTCAGTTTCCCCCGCCATCTGGGAGTGAGAGGGGGCTGTGTCTGGGCCGAGGGGAGGGGGCCGCTGGCTGGGCAGACGCCAGTGGGGAGCGGTTACCTTGGGAAGGGAGCCGGGCATGACGCCACCTGCCCATTGCCTCGCTTTTTCCATGCCCCCCCACCCCCCCCGCCACCCGGCCGCGGCCACGGAGGGGTTCCCAGGCAGGGTTATGGGGGGGCACAGCCCCAGGAAGGCCAAAGGGCAAAGCAGAGACAGTGCCCCCTGCCGAGCCCCCCACAGCACGGTGCCCCCCACGCCCGGCCCTGGCTGCCGGGGAGAGCCTGGCTCCCTTCTGCCCAGGCCGAGCTCCCCACGGCTCTGGCTGTTTGTTGGCTTTGACTCGGTGCCGGGGCTGGGGGGGGACTCAACTCACGTTCCATGGGGCAGCAGAGGGGAGCGGGGGGCAGGAGGCACGATTCAGGCCCAGCCCCAGAGCGCAGCAATCGGGGCAGGGCCCGGTCCAGAGCTCAGCTCCCCCAGGGCCAATCCGGAGTCACTCCTGATTGCGCTGGGGGCAGGACCGGTTCTGCTGCTCTGTACGTCCGGAGGATCCTGTCCCAGTCCAGCAGCTCGGGCCAGGACTCAGCTCCAGCTCCGGGGATGCAGCCAGCAATTACAGCCGGCTGCTGTCCCCGGCCAAACCCATGCGGCCCCCCCAGCTCCATGCCCCCCCCGGTGCCCACAATAGAGCCTTTGTCCCCGCAGCCGAGGCGTGTTTGCGCTCAGCGGCCGGAGCGGAATAAGGGGGTCACGCCTAGGGGTTTGGAACCGGCGCGGGGCTGGGGCCGAGCCAGGGACTGGGCTGGGCCCGGCAGACCACAGAGTTACTGCCACGGGGCAGGGGGGGAGGCGGGGGAGACGGGGCCTGTGCCCACGGGGGGCGCTGGCTCCCATCCAGCCCCAGGGTCGCAGTCTGGGAGGGTCACTCAACTGACTGCAGGGGGTCAAGGCTGGATCCTGATTTCAATAACAGAACCCAGGTGTCCGGGCTCCCAGCCCCTTGCTCTGACCCACCAGACCCCCCTCCCCTCCCAGATCCGGGGAGAGAACCCAGGAGTCCTGGCCTCCCATCTCTAACCACCAGCCCCCACTCCCCTCCCAGAGCTGGGGAGAGAACCCAGGCGTCCTGGCTCCCAGCCCCCCTTGCTCTAACCCACCAGCCCCCACTCCCCTCCCAGAGCTGGGGAAAGAACCCAGGAGTCCTGGCTCCCCCCTGCTCTAACCACCAGCCCCCACTCCCCTCCCAAAGCTGGGGAGAGAACCCAGGCGTCCTGGCTCCCAGCCCTCCTTGCTCTAACCCACCAGCCCCCACTCCCCTCCCAGAGCTGGGGAGAGAACCCAGGCGTCCTGGCTCCCAGCCCCCCCCGCCCGACTAAGATCAGGGCCCCATTGCGCAGGGCGCTGCATCGACCCCCGGGGAGACATCCCCATCCTGAGAGCTGAACGGGCAAACGCAGGGTCATTGTCCGCAGTTCCAGCTGCAAGCACCATGTGACAGCACCAAGGAGCCTGGGCTGGCGCCGGGAAAGGAACCCAGGCGTCCTGGTCGGGCGTGGAGAACAGATTCATCCTGGGTTCGACTCCGGGTACAGGGCCAGGGCTGCCGGCCCAGCAGATGCCACCTCACCAGCCCTTCTGCCAAGGTCTCCTGGGGGCTGTCACTGGAGTGGGGCTCCATGGGCATGTCTATAGCCATTGGGAAAGGGATGGAGCAGCAGGGAACCCAGGAGTTCGGGAGTGCCCAGCACACGGGCTGCCTGGGAACACTCCTTAGCACAAGCCCTGCCAGGACTCCTGGGTTCTCCCTTGGCTCTGGGAGGGGAGGGCGGTCTAGTGGTCAGAGCAGGGGGCCTGGAGCCAGGACTCCTGGTTCTCTCCCCAGCTCTAAGATCTAGGAAGGGGGCTGACTCGGGCGCACACCGATCCTGTGACTCGATTGGTTGGTCTCTGCTTGAAGCCAACCAAAGGGCTGCAAATGGAACCCAGGAGTCCTGGCTCCCCCACACCCCCTGCCCCACTCTAACCACCGGACCCCACTCTCGTGAGAGAACCAAGGCAGCCTGTGATTAAACCTTCCTCGCTGCCCCCCTGAAATGTCCCCTCCGGTGCCCCCAGCTCCGGGGGCCGGCAGGGGCACTTTCCTCTCAACCTGTGGCCACGCAGCCTCAGCACTCGCCACCTCCAGCCCCGGCGTCTCCGCTCCACCAGGCCTCTGCCAGCTGTTGGGTTCCCACGTGGCACCGTACCCTGATGCCACTGGGTGGTGGGTGGCCTAGGCAGCCCCCCTCTCCAGTAGCCAGGACTCCTGGGTTCTCTGTCCAGCTCTGGGAGGGGAGCAGGGTCTGGTGGTTAGAGCGGGGGGGGGCCTGGAGCCAGGACTCCTGGGTTCTCTGCCCGGCTCTGGGAGGGGAGCGGGGTCTGGTGGTTAGAGCGGGAACCTGGGAGCCAGGACTCCGGGGTTCTCTGCCCGGCTCTGGGAGGGGAGCGGCGTCTGGTGGTTAGAGCGGGGGGGCCTGGGAGCCAGGACTCCTGGGTTCTCTGCCTGGCTCTGGGAGGGGAGCGGGGTCTAGTGGTTAGAGCGGGGGGGCCTGGGAGCCAGGACTCCTGGGTTCTCTGCCTGGCTCTGGGAGGGGAGCGGGGTCTAGTGGTTAGAGCGGGGGGGGGGGCTGGGAGCCAGGACTCCTGGGTTCTCTGCCCGGCTCTGGGAGGGGAGCGGGGTCTGGTGGTTAGAGCGGGGGGGGGGGGCCTGGGAGCCAGGACTCCGGGGTTCTCTGCCTGGCTCTGGGAGGGGAGCGGCGTCTGGTGGTTAGAGCGGGGGGGCCTGGGAGCCAGGACTCCTGGGTTCTCTGCCCGGCTCTGGGAGGGGAGCGGGGTCTGGTGGTTAGAGCGGGAACCTGGGAGCCAGGACTCCTGGGTTCTCTGCCCGGCTCTGGGAGGGGAGCGGGGTCTGGTGGTTAGAGCGGGAACCTGGGAGCCAGGACTCCTGGGTTCTCTGCCCGGCTCTGGGAGGGGAGCGGGGTCTGGTGGTTAGAGCGGGAACCTGGGAGCCAGGACTCCTGGGTTCTGTGCTGCAGTGGGGTGACTCCGGATGACCAGCGCTGGATCTGGGATGTGATCCACCCTCTCCGGTCCAGAAAGCATCAGTCCAAGACAGCTTGTTTGCCGGCTGGGAATCCCTCCCGCTCGTTCCCCTGAGCGCCAGGGACAGAGGAAAAACCGACAGATCCTGTTTTCCATCCCCTCGGCGCCTGCCAAGACAAGCCAAGCTGGGAGCGCAGAACATGGGGCACAGAGGGGAACGTACAACCCCAAGGCAACAGTGCAAGAAGCCAGGAGTCCAGGGAGCTGCTCTGTGAGGGAATCGCCCCCCTGCACTGAGGCTACAGTCCCCACCCCGCACCAAAAAAACAACAGAACCCAGGAAACCAATACCAGGGAATTTCCCCCCATGAATGGGGGCTGACGCCCCAGAAAAATAGAACCCAGGAGTCCTGGGACCTGATGCTGGAGGAATCTCTCCCACTGGATTGCGGCTGCCCCCCTGCCCCAATACAGAACCCAAAAGTCCAAGGAAGATGTCTGTTTTGGGACAGGTGAGGAGCCCCTACTCCACCCTCCCCAAAAAAATAGAACCCAGGAGTCCTGGAAGCTGATACAGAGGGAATTTCCCCCCCCCACCATGGGAGATATGCCCCCCCCCAGAACCCAGGAGTCCAGTGAGCTGATGTGGGGAGGTCTATCTGCTTTGGGAGTGCTCCGTGCCCCGAAAAGTCACTCCAGCTTGCTGGGTCCAAAGCCGCCCCTGTCAGCGCCAGAGCCCTACCTTCGGGGGGATTCAGGTGGGGAATGTGGCCGTTCCTGGGGGTGTCTGCTCGTCTCCCCTTCCCGCAGGCTGGGAGCAGGACAGGACAGGGCGGGCAGCGCTGTGGGTCTGGCTGGGTGGATTCACTCCCTGGGAGCTGGATGCCGGATGCGCACACACAAGCCAGGCCCACATCTGGATCCCATCAGCCACCTGCCAAAAAGCCAGAGGCCGGGAAAGTCAAACCCACACAGAGATGGGGGGGCGCTGTGGGGCAGGAGGAGCTGGGGGGATTCTAATCCCCATTTGGGGCTGCATGGGATCTATGGAGGGGGCAAAGAGCTGGGGGGAGACCTTGTATAGTTGCAGCTAGGGTGTCTGGGGGGGTAGGGATGGACAGAGGGGTAGACAGAGGGGGGCGTGTTTGATGAAGTGGGAACGTTCTTAATGTTTTCTCTGAATACTGGGTGGGTGCCTCAGTTTCCCCTATGCGTTTCTTAAGTATCTAGGTGGGGGAATAGAGGGCCCGTGTGATGCCATCTGCACAGAGAATGGCTGACAGCCTGTCTCCTGGGCCCCCCTCTGCAAAGGTGCCGACTGAAGAGTGTGACAAAGTGCGAATGTTCTCTCTGAATGCTGGGTGGGTGCCTCAGTTTCCCTAGGCGTTTCTCAAGTATCCAGGTGGAGGATCAGGGGGGTGATGGTCACAGAGCCCTGGGGGGCAGCGTGATGGGGTCTGCACAGAGGATGGCTGACACCCCGTCCCCTGCAAGGTGCCGACTGAAGGGGCTGGGGAACAGAGACCAGGTGGCTCCTGGGCCAGGAAAGGGTCAAAGGCCAGAGGAGGGAGAGAGAGTTTCAGTTTGGGGCTGGCTGGGGAAATGTGGGGAGGCCCAGATGGGGCTCTGGCCTTCCTGCCCCCCAAGATGGACCTGGCTGAGGGGTCCTGGTCTCTGCACCTACAAGCTCTGTGTTAGACCCTGTTCCTGTCATCTAATAAACCTTCTGTTTCCCCAGCGGGCTGAGAGTCCTGTCTGACTGCGGAGTTGGGGGGCAGGGCCCTCTGGGCCCCCCCAGGACCCCACCCGGGGGGAACGCGCTGCGGGAAGCGCACAGTGGGGCAGGGGAGCCTGGAGGCTTCGGGGCCAGACCCAGGACGGTGGAAGCTGGGGCAGCGTCTTGCCCTGGGGACAGTTGGTGCCGAGAGAGGAGGGTCCCCAGAGTCCTGCCCGGCTTCGCGGGGAGCAGGTCAGAGCATGGCCCAGGGACCCCGTGACAGGATGGAGAGACGGATGGATGGAGGGGCGGGGGATGGACAGACAGATGGAGGGGGTGACGATGAGAGGGGTTCTCTTGGTTTTGTCAGTGGTTTGCACGCCGAGGGGATGACTCAGTTTCCCTGGGTGTTACGGGTTTAACGAGGGGGTGGAGAGGGGGTTTGTGGGGACACAGGGCCAGCAAGGGAACATGGGACCCCCGGCCAATGGCCTGGGGAGTGGAGACCCCAGCGACTGGGGACCTGGAGCCTTAGCCGGGTCTGGCCGGGGGGGACAGTGGGCTGCGGAGGGAGGACCCCGGTGACCGGACCAGCCGGGTCCAGCCAGAGGGGCCAGAGGACAGAGGAGAGGGGGCCCCAGTGACCTGTTTACCTGGAGAGAAGACAATGGATGGGGGGGGGGGCTTGGGGGAGGTGGCATCAGATGCCCCGCTGGGAAGACCGGAGGGTGGGGGCTCAGAGAGGTGTGGCTCCAGGAGGTGGAGGGGCTGGACCCCCGAGAAGGGCTGTCACAGTGAAGGGGGTTCCCCCCAGGGACCATATGGGGCCGAGAGTCCGCACGACCTGTGAGTCCGTGACAGAGGGGCAGGGGGATGGACAGACAGATGGAGGGGGTGGCTCCTGGAGGGGAGTGGAGGCTGGTGGTTAGAGCAGGGGGGGCTGGGAGCCAGGACTCCTGGGTTCTTTCCCCAGCTCTGGGAGGGGAGCAGGGGCTGGTGGTTAGAGCAGGGGGCTGGGAGCCAGGACTCCTGGGTTCTTTCCCCAGCTCTGGGAGGGGAGTGGGGCCTGGTGGGTTAGAGCAGGGGGCTGGGAGCCAGGACTCCTGGGTTCTCTCCCTGGCGGGGGTTGAGGGCTGTTTTGCTCCCGCCTAGTCCCGTGTCTTGTCCCGTGTCGCGCTCTCCGATCTGCCGGGCGTCTTCGGCTCTGGTCACGGGGGGCCGCGGGCTCAGCTGGCCAGGACAGGAATGCGGGGAGAGGATGTGAGGCCGGGGGAGCGAATTCCTGTGCTGATCTCCGGCCTGAGCCGGCGTCTGGCCTCAACGGATTTGCCCAGCCCCAGCTCGGGGTGGTGCGGGGGGAGTGGGGCCTAGTGCTGAGAGCAGGGGGCCTGGGAGCCAGGATTCCTGGGTTCTCTCCCAGTTTGGGGAGTGGGGGCTGGTGGTTAGAGGTGTCCTGAGCACCATCTCCACCCCCCCACCCTGGAGCTTTGGAGATAAGACACATTCCTCAAATACCAGCGGAGGGGGGACTCCCCCAGCCCCCTTCCCGCCTGACCCCCCCTCAGCCCCTCACGGCAGGACCTGATGGGACTCGCACCCAGATCCTCCTCTGGGATAATCCCACTGTGCAGGGCAGCAGAATCCCCGGCTCCTCAGGCCCTGAGATGCAGCCCCCTCTGGGGTGGGGCGGGGTGAGGGGGCTGGTTATACAGGGACTCCCGGGAGTGCAGCCCCCTGCTGCTGATTGTGCCCCTACTCAGGCCCCCAGCTCTCTCTGGGGAGCATGTCCCCCTCCCCATGCTGTCCCTGCCCCCCGCTTTCTGCTGACGGGGCCAGAGCCGGCAGGGGGGAACCAGCCCTTTATCCTGCCTAGGGGGCTTGGATCCCCTGGCCTTACGTAACCGCAATTGGGGGGCAGCTGGGCCCTGGACGCCAGCCTTGATCTGGGGTGGGATCCAGCCAAGCATGGGGCGCGTAGGGTAGACCATCCCTTGTGTGGCTCCCCCCCACCTCTCCAGCCAGCTGCTCTGTCCCTCCCCTCAGCCCTGGGCTGCTCCCCCCCATCCCTGCCCCCCAGCGGGACCCAGGCCGGCCGTGTTTTCACAGCTGCAGCCGGTACATGCCTTCCCCATCACATCAGCCCCCCATGCTCCACCCCCCTTCGCCCTCGCCCGGGGCGGGGGCTGGTGGCACCCCCTAGGCAGGACCCCTTTGTCTCAGCCCAGCCCCCGGCTCCACCCCAGAGGGGCCACATCTCCACACTGGGACCCCAGCTAACTGGCCCCATGCCCCACCCCATCAGACCAGGCCAGGGGGAGGCGATATGGCCTGGCCAGGGAGCTGACGACGCATCGAGTGTGCATGGCCTAGAGCCCAGCCCGGCTATATATAACCCTGGGCACGGCCAGCCGGGCCAGCCGCCGCAAAGCCGCACCCACCCGCCGGGACGCTGGCAAAGCCAGGGGCGGGGCGGGGCCGGTTCCTGGGGTCCCTTCACCAGGCACCAGGACACGGCCCCTCTGCGGTGGGGAGGGGGGTGGTTATCGGGGGACACCTCACCCGGTGCCGGCATGCGGCTGGCTCTGGGGTGGGGCAGGTTATCCGGGGACCCACTCGCCCAGTGCCGACATGCGGCTGGCTCTGGGGTGGGGCAGGTTATCCGGGGACCCACTCGCCCGGTGCCGACATGCGGCTGGCTTGGGGTGGGGCAGGTTATCGGGGGACCCACTCGCCTGGTGCCGACATGCGGCTGGCTCTGGGGTGGGGCAGGTTATCTGGGGACCCACTCGCCCGGTGCCGACATGCGGCTGGCTCTGGGGTGGGGCAGGTTATCCGGGGACCTCTCACCTGGCCCTGACTGCGAGGGGACAGCGCCCACCACCGAGCCGCCTGCTCCCCAGTGCCCCTCCCGTGCTCCCGGGCAGGCAGCGGTGGGGACATCAGCCATCCTGGCGCTAATTTGCCTTGACAGGTCCCAGCAGCTGGTGCTGCGGCCACACCCGGGGGTGCCTGGGGGCCGGGCGCAGGCAGGTGATCCTAATGGGGGCAGACGGGGCAGGTCAGGGGCCCAGGGAGGGTGGATGTGAGAGCCTGGCCATGGGGAGAAGCGAGGGAGGCCCTCAGCAGTAGGGGTGGGAAGGGAGTGCAAGCTCCCCTCCATCCCCCCAGCTCCTCCCATCCCCCCAGTTCCAGCCACCCCCCCCCATCCAACGCTTCCCAACTCCCATTATTGGGCCATGAGGAGCTGGGGGGACTGGCGGGGATGGAGGGCTATGGGGGGCTGGGGGCTCAAGCTAGGGGAGGGGGCAGTGCTTGGGGGCATTGGGGGGCAGGTCCCTGGATCCCGTATTTGGAGCACCGGGGGGCTGCGTAGGGTGGGGGGCTGGCCCCAGCGCTGTCTGCCTCGGACACACTGCCCCTGGCCCATTCCTGCAGATGGGGGCTCAGCAAATGCCCCCCCGAGCCACATCGAGCCAGGAGGAGCCCCTGGGATAATGCCCAGCTGCCCCCCCCCCACTAATCACAGGCACTTCCTGTTGTGGGGCGGCTGGAGGGCAGCTGTTGTGCTTGGCCGGCCCGGGGGCCGCTGGGGCTGGCCGCCGTGTTTATCTAACCCCGTCCTGCTGCAAATTGGAAGCAGGCAGGGCGCGGAGCGAGGCCAAGACGGGGCCGCACCCGGGGGCTGGCTGGGCAGCACCAGCGCCTGGCTCTGGGGTGGGGCGGGGGGCTGGTTACCTGGGGACCCCTCGCCTGGCGCGGAGAGGCAGCTGCCTCTGGGCTGGGGCGCAGGGGCTCTTGACCAGCCCCACAACAACATTTTAACCCCTCACCGTGGAGCTGCGCCTATACCTCCAGGCCGAACCCGGATAGGGGCCCCTGCCCGGCCTGCTGCCCCCCAGGGGGCAGATAAAGCCGAGCATGTCCCTGGCTGCAGGTGGGGCAGACAGAAAAGGGGCAGGGAGCCGTCTCCGTCTGCTTCGTGGTGCCTTGTGCCCTGGCACTCTTGAACGCCAGTTTGCCCAGAGATTGTAGGCATGGTGGCACCGGGCGAGGGGTCGCTGGTTAACCAGCCCCCTGCCCCACCCCAGAGCCCCATTCCCGAGTTGTAGGGAAAAGCCTGGCGCTGGGCAGGGACACACCCCCACGCCCACCCCTGCCAGCCTGGGAGAACAGCAGTGCTGGCCGGACAATCCCCCAGGCCAGGAAACTGAGTCCCGGTGCCGCATGCAGCCCCAGCAGCGAAGCCGGGCACGGAACCCAAGCGTCCGGGGGCCTGGCCCAGCCTGCAAACCCCTGTGACAAAGTGGGAATGTTCTTAATGTTCTCTCTGAATACTGGGTGAGTGCCTCAGTTTCCCAAGGCATTTCTCAAGTATCCAGGTGGGGGATATGACGAAGTGGGACTGTTCTTGATGTTTCCTCTAAATATTCTGGGGGTGCCTCAGTTTCCCCTAGGCAGTTCTTAAGTATTTAGGGGGTGGGTAAGAATGTATGATGGTTACAGAGCCCTAGAGGGCAGGTGTGTGCAGGGGTCTGGACACAGACAATGGCCGACACCCTGTTTCCTGGCCACTGATGGCCTGGGCCCTTCCCCCTGCCAGGTGAGAGCTAAAGGGTTGGAGAACAAAGGGATCCGGTGACCTCCTGTCCGGGAAAGGGACAAAGCCAGAGCAGGGGGGGCGGGAGAGAGTTTTTCAGTTTGGGGCTGGCTGGGACATGGAGTGAAGGGCAGACGTGGTTGTCTGGCTCACTGCCCCCCAGAATGGACCCGGCTGAGGGGTCTCGTTCTCTGCACCTACAAGCTCTGTGTTAGACCCTGTTCCTGTCGTCTAATAAACCTTCTGTTTCCCCGGCTGGCTGAGAGTCCCGTCTGGCTGCGGAGTTGGGGGGCAGGACCCTCTGGCCCCCCCAGGACCCCGCCTGAGTGGACTCGCTGTGGGAAGCGCCCGGAGGGGCAGAGGAGGCTGGAGGCTCCAGGGTCAGACCCAGGAAGGGGGAAGCCGGGGGAGCTGTGTGTCCTGCAGACAGGCTGCTCCCCGAGAGGAGACTCCCCCAGAGTCCGGCCCGGCTTCGTAGGGAGCAGGTCAGAGCATCGCCCGGGGACCCCGTGACAGGGAGATCAGGGGGGTGATGGTCGCAGAGCCCTGGGGGGGCAGCGTGATGGGGTCTGCACAGAGAATGGCCGACACCCCGTCCCCTGCAAGGTGTCGACTGAAGGGAACAAAGAGACCAGGTGGCTCCTGCCCCGGGAAAGGGACAAAGGCCGGAGGAGGGGTGGGAGGTTATAATAAACCTTCTGTTTTCACGTCTGACTGCGGAGTTGGGGGGCAGGGCCCTCTGGCCCCCCCAGGACCCTGCCCGGGGGACGCGCTGCAGGAAGTGCCCGGTGGGGCAGGGGAGGCTGGAGGCTCCGGGGCCGGACCCAGGACGGTGGAAGCTGGGGCAGCGTCTTGCCCTGGGGACAGTCGGCGCCGAGAGGGGAGGGTCCCCAGAGTCCTGCCCGGCTTCGCGGGGAGCAGGTCAGAGCACGGCCCGGGGACCCCGCGACACCCCCCTCGCCCACACTTGGCACAAGTCCACATGTCGAGCCTCGGCCACCGCGCCCGGTAGCTCCGTTTATCAGCCAAGGAGACAGGAGTCTGGTTACAGCAGCAGGGGCCCCTCCCGCCTTATTCCCAGCACGCTGCCCCCCAGCACTAGCGGGGCAGGCCTGGGGGGGTGCTCCAGGGCTGCAGAGAGACCCCCCCTTGCCTGAGTGACAGACAGACAGATGGGGGGTGGGAGGGATGAATGGGGGTGGAGAGGTGCAGGGAGGGACAGACAGCTGGACATAGGGGCATGGATGGGGCAGCAGACGCTCAGCCAGCTCACCGAGCATGGCCTTGTGGGGGCCCCCCAGCCCCAGGGTCCTGGCGCCCCTAGGCCTGGCCGTGCTGCGGGGCCGGCCCCAGGCTGCGACAGGCCCCGGGTCCCGACCCCCCTAGGCCTGGCCGCGTTGCAGGGGCGGCCCCAGGCTGCGACAGGCCCCGGGTCCCGACCCCCCTAGGCCTGGCCGCGCTGCGGGGACGACCCCAGGCTGCGACAGGCCCCGGGTCCCGACCCCCCTAGGCCTGGCCGCGCTGCGGGGACGACCCCAGGCTGCGACAGGCCCCGGGTCCCGGCCCCCCTAGGCCTGGCCGCGCTGCGGGGACGACCCCAGGCTGCGACAGGCCCCGGGTCCCGACCCCCCTAGGCCTGGCCGCGCTGCGGGGACGACCCCAGGCTGCGACAGGCTCCGGGTCCCGACCCCCCTAGGCCTGGCCGCGCTGCGGGGACAACCCCAGGCTGCGACAGGCCCCGGGTCCCGGCGCCCCTAGGCCTGGCCGCGCTGCGGGGCCGGCCCCAGGCTGCGACAGGCCCCGGGTCCCGACCCCCCTAGGCCTGGCCGCGCTGCGGGGCCGGCCCCAGGCTGCGACAGGCCCCGGGTCCCGACCCCCCTAGGCCTGGCCGCGCTGCGGGGACGACCCCAGGCTGCGACAGGCTCCGGGTCCCGACCCCCCCTAGGCCTGGCCGCGCTGCGGGGACGACCCCAGGCTAGGCCCCGGGTCCCGGCGCCCCTAGGCCTGGCCGCGCTGCGGGGCCGGCCCCAGGCTGCGACAGGCCCCGGGTCCCGACCCCCCTAGGCCTGGCCGCGCTGCGGGGCCGGCCCCAGGCTGCGACAGGCCCCGGGTCCCGACCCCCCTAGGCCTGGCCGCGCTGCGGGGCCGGCCCCAGGCTGCGACAGGCCCCGGGTCCCGGCGCCCCTAGGCCTGGCCGCGCTGCGGGGCCGGCCCCAGGCTGCGACAGGCCCCGGGTCCCGGCGCCCCTAGGCCTGGCCGCGCTGCGGGGACGACCCCAGGCTGCGACAGGCCCCGGGTCCCGACCCCCCTAGGCCTGGCCGCGCTGCGGGGCCGGCCCCAGGCTGCGACAGGCCCCGGGTCCCGACCCCCCTAGGCCTGGCCGCGCTGCGGGGCCGGCCCCAGGCTGCGACAGGCCCCGGGTCCCGGCGCCCCTAGGCCTGGCCGCGCTGCGGGGCCGGCCCCAGGCTGCGACAGGCCCCGGGTCCCGGCGCCCCTAGGCCTGGCCGCGCTGCGGGGCCGGCCCCAGGCTGCGACAGGCCCCGGGTCCCGGCCCCCCCTAGGCCTGGCCGCGCTGCGGGGCCGGCCCCAGGCTGCGACAGGCCCCGGGTCCCGACCCCCCTAGGCCTGGCCGCGCTCCGTGGCCGGCCCCAGGCTGCGACAGGCCCCCGGGTCCCGGCGCCCCTAGGCCTGGCCGCGCTGCGGGGCCGGCCCCAGGCTGCGACAGGCCCCGGGTCCCGGCGCCCCTAGGCCTGGCCGCGCTGCGGGGCCGGCCCCAGGCTGCGACAGGCCCCGGGTCCCGACCCCCCTAGGCCTGGCCGCGCTGCGGGGCCGGCCCCAGGCTGCGACAGGCCCCGGGTCCCGACCCCCCCTAGGCCTGGCCGCGCTGCGGGGCCGGCCCCAGGCTGCGACAGGCCCCGGGTCCCGACCCCCCTAGGCCTGGCCGCGCTGCGGGGCCGGCCCCAGGCTGCGACAGGCCCCGGGTCCCGACCCCCCTAGGCCTGGCCGCGCTGCGGGGGCCGGCCCCAGGCTGCGACAGGCCCCGGGTCCCGACCCCCCTAGGCCTGGCCGCGCTGCGGGGCCGGCCCCAGGCTGCGACAGGCCCCGGGTCCCGGCGCCCCTAGGCCTGGCCGCGCTGCGGGGCCGGCCCCAGGCTGCGACAGGCCCCGGGTCCCGGCGCCCCTAGGCCTGGCCGCGCTGCGGGGCCGGCCCCAGGCTGCGACAGGCCCCGGGTCCCGGCGCCCCTAGGCCTGGCCGCGCTGCGGGGCCGGCCCCAGGCTGCGACAGGCCCCGGGTCCCGACCCCCCTAGGCCTGGCCGCGCTGCGGGGCCGGCCCCAGGCTGCGACAGGCCCCGGGTCCCGGCGCCCCTAGGCCTGGCCGCGCTGCGGGGCCCGCCCCAGGCTGCGACAGGCCCCGGGTCCCGACCCCCCTAGGCCTGGCCGCGCTGCGGGGGCCGGCCCCAGGCTGCGACAGGCCCCGGGTCCCGGCGCCCCTAGGCCTGGCCGCGCTGCGGGGCCGGCCCCAGGCTGCGACAGGCCCCGGGTCCCGACCCCCCTAGGCCTGGCCGCGCTGCGGGGCCGGCCCCAGGCTGCGACAGGCCCCGGGTCCCGGCGCCCCTAGGCCTGGCCGCGCTGCGGGGCCGGCCCCAGGCTGCGACAGGCCCCGGGTCCCGACCCCCCTAGGCCTGGCCGCGCTGCGGGTGCAGCACCACGCTGTGGTAGGCCCGGATGCAGGAGAAGGCCGTGGGTGGGATGCGCCGCGGGTCGATCAGGTTCTGCTCCAGGCGCATGGAGACCAGGCTGGAGTCCTCGGCCACCCGCGTGTCGCACACCGAGTTCAGCGGGACCTGCCTGCGGGGGAAACGGGGTGAGTGGGGTGGGGGGGAAGCCCGGACGCCTGGGTTCTCTCCCCGGCTCTGGGGGCCCAGTGGGGGTGGGGGGGAAGCCCGGACGCCTGGGTTCTCTCCCCGGCTCTGGGGGCCCAGTGGGGTGGGGGGGAAGCCCGGACGCCTGGGTTCTCTCCCCGGCTCTGGGGGCCCAGTGGGGATGGTGGGAGCCCAGACGCCTGGGTTCTCTCCCTGGCTCTGCGGGCCGAGTGGGAAGCCCGGATGCCTGGGTTCTCTCCCTGGCTCTGGGGGCCCAGTGGGGATGGTGGGAGCCCGGACGCCTGGGTTCTCTCCCCGGCTCTGGGGGCCCAGTGGGGATGGTGGGAGCCCGGACGCCAGGGTTCCCTGCCCTACCTGATGAGGTTGTGGCTCAGCCGCAGGACCTGCAGCCCCTTGAGGCCCAGCAGCCCCCGGGGCACGGCCTGCAGCTGGTTGTGGTCCAGCAGCAGCTCGGCCAGGGACCGGCCCAGCCCGGCGAAGGAGGTGGCGTGGACGCCCTCGGCCCGCAGGCGGTTGTGGGACAGACGGAGGAACTCCAGCCCTGGGCGCAGGTGAGCGAAGACGTAGCCCGGGACGCGCTCGATGCGGTTGTGGTGCAGGGTCAGCTGGCGCAGCCGGCGCGGCAGGAAGGACGGCACGTGCACCAGCCGGTTGTAGGAGAGGTCCAGGGACTCCAGCTTCCTGCAGGGGTGGAGGGATGGGGTTGGGACGCCTGGGTCCTCTCCCTGGCTCTGGGAGGGGAGCGGGGGCTGGTGGGTTAGACCCAGGACACCTGGGTTCTCCGGCACCGCAGGGTGACTCACGGCAGGTCAATCCAGGCCCGCGGCGCAATCCGATCCTCCTGGAGCTTGTTGTTGCTCAGAACCAGGACGCTGAGGTTCAGGGTCTTGTTGAGCAGCCCCTCCCGCACCTCCTCTATGTGATTGGAGTCAAGATGCAGCTCCTGGGGAAAGCCTGAGATTATAGCCCCCCACAGAGATCCCTTCCCCTTAACTCTGCCCATCAGAAACCCCCAGCACCTTCGCCTTAACTCTGCCCGCCAGAAACCCCCAGCACCTTCACCTTAACTCTCCCCCACAGTGACCTCCAGCACCTTCATCTTAACTCTGCCCCTCAGAAACCCCCTGCAGTTTCACCTTTACTCTGCCTCAAAGAGGTCCAACAAGTACCTTAAATCCACCCCAGAGAGACCCCATCCAGTCATCTTAACACTCCCCATAGACACTCTAACACCTTGACTTTAACTCTGCCCCAGAGAGCCCCCCCAGCACTTGAAGGCTGCCCCATGGAGACACGGGCTGGGGCGGGGGGCCGGGGCTGACCTGCAGGGAGGGGGGCAGGCCCGAGGGGATGGCCCGGAACCGGTTCCGATCCAGCCGCAGATAGATGAGGCTGCGCAAAGGTTTGAAGGAGGTTGGGATCACGTTCCCGTCATGCAACTCGTCCCCTTCCAGCTCCAGGGTCAACAGCTTATAGAGCCCTGCCAAGAGATGGGGGGCCTCGGGGTAAACCCCCAGAACACCCCTGCCCGAACTGGGGGAAAACCCAGGAGTCCTGGCCCCCCGTCCCCCTGCTCTGACCACCAGACCCCGCTCCCCTCTCAGACCCGCGGAGAGAACCCAGGAGCCCTGGTGTGACAAAGTGGGACTGTTCTTAATGTTTTCTCTGAATCCTGTAGGGGTGCCTCAGTTTCCCCTAGGCATTTTGTAAGTCTCTAGGGGGTGGGATAAGGCAGGGGGTGTAATTGTTGCAGAGCAAAGGGCCAGGGTCCATAAATGGCGACACTCTGTCTCCTGGCCACTGGTGGCCTGGGCCCTTCCCCCTGCCAGGTGAGAGCTAAAGGGCTGGAGAACAAAGGGATCCGGTGACCTCCTGGCCCGGGAAAGGAACAAAGCCCAGAGGAGGAGGGGCTGGAGGGAGTTTCAGTTTGGGGCTGGCTGGGACATGGAGTGAAGGGCAGACGGGGTGTCTGGCTCACTGCCCCCCAAAATGGACCCAGCTGAGGGGTCCGGTTCTCTGCACCTACAAGCTCTGTGTTAGACCCTGTTCCTGTCGTCTAATAAACCTTCTGTTTTACTGGTGGCTGAGAGTCCCGTCTGACTGCGGAGTTGGGGGGCAGGACCCTCTGGCCCCCCCAGGACCCCGCCTGAGCAGACTCGCTGGGGGAAGCGCCCGGAGGGGCAGAGGAGGCTGGAGGCTCCGGGGTCAGACCCAGGAAGGGGGAAGCCGGGTGAGCTGTGTGTCCTGCAGACAGGCTGCTCCCCAAGAGGAGACTCCCCCAGAGTCCTGCCCGGCTTCGTGGGGAGCAGGTCAGAGCATCGCCTGGGGACCCCGTGACACCTGGCTCCCCGCCCAGCCGCTCTGACCACCAGACCCCACTCCCATCCCAGAACGGGGGAGAGAACCCAGGCGTCCTGGCCCCCGCCCCTTGCTCTAACCCACCAGCCCTGCTCCCCTCCCGGAGCTGCGGAGAGAACCCAGGAATTAGCTCATTACCAGGCGAGGGGTCCCCAGATGACCAGCCCCTGCCCCCAGGGGCTTGTCTCACCTCGAAAGCTGTCACTCTGCAGGCTCTCGAGCCCATTGTCGTTCACTTTTAGCTCCAGCAGGGACGGGGGCAGGGACGGGATCCTCGTGAGCCGGTTCCCATCTAGATTCAGCCGCTTCAACTTGGTCAGGTTCTGGGGGGGGAGAAACTGCATGGGGAGGGTCTGGTGGTCAGAGCAGGGGGTGCTGGGAGCCAGGACTCCTGGGTTCTCTCCCCGGCTCTGGGAGGGGAGTGGGGTCTGGTGGTTAGAGCAGAGGGGGCAGGGAGCCAGGACTCCTGGGTTCTCTCCCTGGCTCTGGGAGGGGAGGGGTCTGGTGGTTAGAGCCAGGGGAGCCTGGGAGCCACCTGGGTTCTCTTCCCAGGGTACTCTATGGGTGAGAACCCATCGGGAGTGGCAGGGCTGGGTTCACCCACCTGGAAGGCCTTGGGGTGCAGGCCCCCGGAGTCCAGCTGGTTCTTGCTGAGATCCACCCACTCCAGGTTGGGGAGCCCCGCAAAGACCCCGCGCGGCAGCCGGGAGATCTCGTTGTCTGGGGGATGCGAACAGGCAATTAGCACCTTTCCTGGCTGGCTTCTTGCTTGGCCCCGGAGCTGGGGGGTGTCTGGGGATGGAGCCCGGATCCCGTGGCCAGGCAGGAGTGTTGTAATCATCGGGCCTGACCCCCATCCGGCAGGCCAGAGATCGGCCTCCCGTGAGCCCTAGCACACGTCAGCTGGAGACCCGCCTGCACCCCTCGAGGAACTGGCCAAGGTGAATGTGCCTCACTGCTAAAAATGGACCCCTCATCCCCGGCCCCAGCCCTGGCCCTGGCCCCTCATCCCCAGCCCTTCGTCTCCAGCCCTGGGGGACGGATGGACGGGTTCATGGGGGGGTGATGGATGGTTGGACGGACGGACGGGGCACGTGGCTGGGGACAGATGGACAGGTTCATGGGAGGGTGATGGATGGATGGATGGATGGACGGATGGGGGACATGGCTGGGGACAGACAGATGGGTTCTTGGGAGGGTGATGGTGTGATGAAGTGGGACTGTTCTTAATGTTTTCTCTGAATATTGTGGGGGTGCCTCAGTTTCCCCTAGGCAGTTCTTAAGTCTCTAGGGGGTGGAGTAAGGGGGAAGGATCGTTACAGAGCCCTAGAGGGCAGGTGTGTGCAGGGATTTGGACACAGCTAATGGCCGACACCCTGTTTCCTGGCCACTTGATGGCCTGGGCCCTTCCCCCTGCCAGGTGACAGCTAAAGGGTTGGAGAACAAAGGGATCTGGTGACCTCCTGGCTCGGAAAGGGACAAAGCCTGGGGGGGGGGCGCAGGAGGGTGAGTCAGTTTGGGGCTGGCTGGGACATGGAGTGAAGGGCAGACGGGGTGTCTGGCTCACTGCCCCCCAGAATGGACCCGACTGAGGGGTCCTGTTCTCTGCACCTACAAGCTCTGTGTTAGACCATGTTTCTGTTGTCCAATAAACTTTCTGTTTCCCCGGCTGGCTGAGAGTCACGTGTGACTGCGGAGTTGGGGGGCAGGACCCTCTGGCCCCCCCAGGACCCCGCCTGGGCAGACTGGCTGCAGGAAGCGCCCGGAGGGGCAGAGGAGGCTGGAGGCTCCGGGGTCAGACCCAGGAAGGGGGAAGCCGGGGGAGCTGTGTGTCCTGCAGACAGGCTGCTCCCCGAGAGGAGACTCCCCCAGAGTCCTGCCCGGCTTCGTGGGGAGCAGTTCCTGAGCATTGCCTGGGGACTCTGTGACAGATGGATGGATGGACGGATCAGGGACGTGGCTGGAGACAGATGGACGGGTTCCGGGGGGGGGTGATGGGTGGACGGACGGATAGGGGACATGGGGTGATGGATGGAAGGGGGATGTGGCTGGGGATGAATGGAGGGGGGACAGATATGGGTGGGGGGATGGAGGGAGGGGCGGTATGAGTGTACAGTGGATGGACTGGCTCTGCCCCCCATACCCGGCTGCTCCCCCACTGCCCGGCCGCCCAGTCCCCCCCCGGCCGCGGTGTTCTCACCTGCCAGGTAAAGCATTTTTAGCCCGGCGTCGCTCAGTGCCGGCACCTGCTTCATGTGGACGTTTCCGCAGGCGATGGCCGAGTCGGAGAGGAGGCAGGCGGTGGGCAGCGAGGGCATGATGGGTCCCCCCTCGGGCCGCGCGCCCGGCCGTGCTCTGCCCGCCTCCAGCCGGGTGGCATTGCTCCGCTGGGGGGGTGGCCCCTTCCCCAGCACCTGGTGCCCTGCGGAGCAAGGCAGAGGGTCATCCATGGGGAAGGGACCCCTGAGAGGGGGGCACCCTAGGGGACAGGATCGCCGGAGAGGGGGCACCCTGGGCAGAGCTGATTTTTGGGGTTCTGGCACTTCCAAAAAGCGTTTTTAAAATATCGTTTTGGCCCAAATCCAAAAACGGGGGGGAACGTCGGCAAATGGTGAAACGCCAGACTGGGCGAGGGGGGACGGCTGAGGTCCATGCGTCAGGCGGGGGGCCGGACTGGCCCCTGGCGAAGGAAATTCTGGCTTCTGGAAGGAAGAGAGAAGGCGGGTGCGAGGGACCGGGCCAGGAGCTGCTTCCCAGCTATTTACCTGGCGTCTTCGGCCACGCCACGTGGCTGGCGCGCGTTTGAACCGTTATAAAGCTTCTGCTTATCTGCCCCCCGTTGCCTGGCACCCCCCTTTTCTCCCCACAAAAGCTGAAATCGATAAAGGTGCAGAAGAACCAGCAGCGAGCTCCGAAGGATAAAGCAGGACAAAGCCGCCCAGGCCCGGCTCGCTGACTTTCTCTTCGTTTTCATCCATTTGAATGATCTCCATTGTGCAAACTGATGAGGGCAGGGCGGGGGTGTCACAATCCCGTGTCGAGACCCCCCGCGTCGTCTCGCTTTGCCTGGCTGGCCAGTTCCACGCTCAGCGTTGCTGGTTTACGTCTCCCCTCAGTGGTCACCAACACACACCAGACCCTTCCCGGCCTGGCTCCGGGACACCGGCCCACGGGCCCCACTCGGCAAACCCGCGCTCTCCCCCCGGCAAGCTGGCACCACCGCTACACCGGGGGCCGGCCAGAAGTTACACCAGGCGTTCTGGGGGGTTGCAAGCCACCCCCTTGTAACACGAACGCAGGAGCCGCACTGAGGGTGGACACCAGCGGGGCCGGGGCCGGGGCCGAGGGGGGCAGTGGTTAGCGGGCTCAGCCCGCCAGCAGCTCCGGTTCTCTCTCCCACTCGAACGGCGCCAGCCAGCAGCGGGGGGGTTTGAACCCGGGTCGCCCACACCCCAGCCGAGAGCCCTAAGTGCCAGGCAGGAGATGGCTGCGGGCGGCCTGGGCCTGCTGGGCGAGGGGCACTGGGGTAGTGAGAGCCCACAGCAGGGGACGTTCTGGGTAGTAGGGACCAGATCCCCCCCAGATGCCGGCCTCCCTCCCCGCTTCCCCCCACCTTTCCCAGCTCTCCTGGAGACCCCGGTGTCCTGGGCTGTGCCAACACTGTGTCTGCTGTTCCTGGCAGTGGCGGGGGGCTCCGACCTAGCCTTGGCACCCGGTGCCTTCCCAGCAGCTCTGGGGGGCCCCGTCTCCTCGCCAGGCAGGGACCCCCTCCGGGTCCCCAGGACCTCGGCCCCGTCCTGCCGCGCCTCCTGGGCCGCTTTCCCTCGCTCGGGCACCCCGCGGCGTCCCTCTGCCTTCCTCCGGCTGGGGCCTGGAGAGGGGAGGGGGTCAGCGAGGGAGGGGGAACAGAGGTGGCTGCGGGGGGTGTTGAGCCCTTCAGGCCTCCCCTCGCTCCAAGGGGTGAGATACAGAATAGGGCAGGGACAGCTGCCTGCCCCCCTCCAACCCTTCCCATCCGCCTGCCCCCTCCCCGTCCTCCTGCCCCCCTCCGTCCCTCCCCATCCGCCTGCCCCCCATCCCCACTCCTGCCACACACCCTCTTCTATCCCTCCATCTACCCCCACCCCTTCTCTCTGCTTCCCTAACCCCCCATCTACCCACCCTCAGACTCACCCTCCGTGGGGCTCAGTTGTGGGGCTGGATCCTGGGCACTCAGCTGCTCTGGGGAGCCGCCTATGAGGGCTGGGTCCTTGGTGAGGGGAGCAGATGGGGAGCTATGGTTTTTGGGGCCCAGAGCAGATGGGGGGCTCAGCACCTTGGAGGGCATCTTGGGGGCCCCCCTCCTGGCACCCTCGAGCTGAACCCACAGGAAGAGGGCCAGCAACAGCACCAGTTTCATGGCTGCAGCCAGCCAACTCCCCTGCCAGCAGCCGACTGCCGGATGGCCCAGCCCGGGGGCCCGCCCCCCATGCTCCCCCCTTGGCCACACACCTTAGCCCATAAACAAACCCCCCCCCCAAGCCGGATCCCCCCACGCCCCACTGCTGGTGTAAATCGGCCTTGACTCCTCCCCAGGCCCAGCTGCCATGGGCGCTGCAGGCTGGCAGGGATCTGGCCCCGGAGAGACAGGGCCCTTTTGTCCAGGGCCCGGGGAGCCTGGAACCGGCCCTCTAGCCTTGGCCAGGCCCAGGGGAATTGGGATGAATGGGCCCTCTGTCTGTCCGCACACAGCCAGCAACTGTCAGGGAACGGGCCCTGGGCCGCAGGGAGCCCCCTGTACACACTGGTCCCCCCTGGGGCCGGGCCAGGAACAGATCCCTGGCTGGGGTGAGCCGGCATTGACCCCGCATCGGCTAGGCCAGAAATGCCAGAGGGGGAAAGTGACAGCCAGAGGCCCCCACGTGGTTACAGACCACCCCGTTCTCTGACCCCCAAGAACTCCCAGAGCCAGGGCAGAACCCAGGAGTCCTGGCTCCCAGCCCGCTGCTGGCTCTAACCCACTAGGCCCCAGTCCCCTCCCATGCCTGGGGAGAGAACCCAGGCGTCCTGCAGGTGGAGCAGACACACTGGGCCCCTTGCGTTTACAGCAGGATTTCTGCTTTCAGGAGCAAAGTGCCATTAAAGTGACCGACAGACACTGCTGGGGGCTGCCGCAAGCCTGAGCCACCCGCCGCAAAGGGGGGAAGCTGCCCACAGCTGAGATGCAGCCACCTCTGGGGTGGGGCAGGGGCTCGGTTATAGGGGGACACCTTGCCCAGTGCTAAGACATGGCCCCAGCAGGGTGGGCACGGGGGCTGGTTATAGGGGGATGTCACGGGCTCCCAGGTCGTGCCCACTCTTGGCCCATGCGGTCCCTGGGGGGAACCCCCATCAGTGCAAGAGCCCTTCTCGGGGGTCCAGCCCCCCGCCTCCTGGAACCGCACCGCTCTGAGCCTTAGCATGTCTGTCTCTGCCGTGGGTCCCTCAAGGAGACCCCCGGGTCCTCCACTCCCAGAGGGAATAATGCCCCCACCCAGCTCCCCACCCCTAGAGGGAATAAGGCCCCTCCCGAGCTCCCCACGCCCAGAGAGAATAATGCCCCCCTGTTCTCTAGACTGGAGTGACACTCAGCCGCCATAAAGCAGCAGGGTTTATTGAGGGTCTGAACCCAGCATAGGAAACTCTCTGGGCCTCAGGCCTGGCCCGCCTCAGCCCAGCACATCCCAGTCTCCCCTGCATCCAGCTGGGCTCTGCCTGAACCCTCTCTCCAGCCCAGAGCCCCCCGGCTTCCCCGCTGGGCATCTGATCTCACCGGCCCCAAGCCCCCCCTCTGTCCATTGTCGCCTGGTAAACAGGGTTGCCTGGGCCCCTTCTGGCTGGACCGGTCACCGGGGTCCTCTCTCCGCAGCCCATTGTCCCCCCACTGGCCAGACCCAACTGGGACTCCCAAGCTGGGGCTGCCGATCCCCAGTCGCTGGGGTCTCCACTCTCCAGGCCATTGGCCGGGGTCCCACGTTCCCTCACTGGCCCTGTGTCCCCACAAACCCACTCTCTGACCCCCTTGTTAAACCCGTAACACCCAGGGAAACTGAGTCCCACCCCCTCTGCATGCAAACCACTGATAAAACCAAGAGAACCCCCCACTTTGTCACAGGGGACCCCATGCCTGACACTGGGACCGGCCTCTCCAGCTGGCATCACTTATACAGGGACTCCTTGCCTGGCACAGAGACATGGCCCCTCTGTCTGGGGCTGGTTATAGGGGCCCCTTGCCTGATGACAGGATAGCCCCCCAGTCTGGTTCTAGGGGGCCCACACCTGATGCTGGGATGTAGCCCCCCCAGCTGGGCTGGTTACAGGGGCCCCTGGCAGGAGGCTGGGGCAGGCCAGCTGGTGAGCAGTTGGACGTTATGTAAGGAAGTGCAGCCAGTGAGATCCAGCTGAATAGTGATCTCCGCTCCCCCCCGCCCCCCCCCGGGGTTGGTGGTTAGAGTGGGGGGAGGGGTGCTCACAGTACTCCTGGGTTCTCTCCCCAGCTCTGGGGCCTAGGGAGCTAGAGCAGAAAGCGGGCTGGGAGCCAGGATTCCGGGTCATAGCCGCTGTGTAACCTTGGGGGAAGTCACACCCCCTGTGCCTCAGTTTCCCTGCTCACCCTTACAATCCCAATGCAGGGGCTGCAGAGGGCCAGGTCAAGGGGAGCTGCGCAGCACCCACCCCTATAGACCCCCCAGTTGGGATCTGCACAGCAGCCAGCCTGACAGCACCCACCCCCATCTCATTCATATTCCCAGCCAGGTTTGAGTCACTGCTTCCCCTGCCAAGGGCCCGTCTAGACCAAGCCAGCCCCAGGCGGGTCAGATTTTCATTTCCTCTCCAGTAAGCCAGGGGCCCAGGCAGGGGGGTGGAGTGGGAAGGCTGGGAGGCAGGACACCTGGGTTCTATCCCCACCTCTGCCACAGACCTGCTCTATGAGTGAGGGGCAAGGATGGCCTCCCTTGGGCCTCAGTTTCCCCCCCTTTGTCTACTCCAGGCCAGGAGCTCCTGCAGGCAGGGACTGTGCCACGCCCAGCCCAGGCAGGGGAGCCATGCAGCACACAGCACAATGGGGGGCCCTGATCTCAGGCCCAAGGGTCTATAGGGGACCCCATACAACAAGAGGACTCCAAGCACCAGGAGTGGGAATGTAGCACTGCACACAGTGTGGGCCCTGACCCAGCTGTGGCATGGGAGGCTGGAGGCATATGGGGTGGTCAGTACAGGGGCAATCAGTGCAGCACCTGGCACTTCAGGTGGGAGGCCAAAGCAAAGACCCCCCCAGCCCCTGCTAAAGCCAGCATGAGGTGCCCTCACAGCCAGCCTGCCCCCCAAGCTCCCCCAGCCCATCCACTCTGATCCGCCCCCATCCTACAGTCGTGGGGTGCGTGGCACGGGCCACACAGCGCCGTCACCCACCCCCCGACCGGAGTTCCAGGCCCGAGAGGAGACAAAAGCTGTTTAATTAGAGGCAAAGTAACCAGGCCCCGGTCACGTGTCTGACCCTAGGGGATACACAGAGCAGTCCATACAGCGCATGCCCCCCCCCGGGTACCCCCCCGGCACTCCCCTGAGATCGCCAGATCTAAGTGCAAAATGGTGCAGTGAGAAAAGGGGATACTGCCTCGAAAGTGCAGGTTGAGAGCGCCCCTCCCAGCCCCACACTGAGACGCCCCTGCCCTGTACATGTGTGTGCGTGTGGGGGGAGGGGGGGTGTCTCTGAGCGCCAGGCCCGGCCCCACACCGAGACGCCCCTGCACTGTACGTGTGTGTGTGTGGGGGGGGGGGGGGGGTGTCTCTGAGCGCCAGGCCCGGCCCCACACCGAGACGCCCCTGCCCTGTTGTGTGGGTGGGTGGGGGGCTTCTGAGCGCCCGGCCCGGCCCCACACCGAGACGCCCCTGCCCTGTACGTGTGTGTGTGGGGGGCCTCTGAGCGCCCGGCCCGGCCCCTGCCCTGTAAGTGTGGGACCCTGAGCCACCCCCATGAGGGCAAGAGGAGGAGGAGGTCTCCCGCAGCAAGGCAGAGACACCGGCCAGTGCTCCGCCCCCAGCGGGCCAGCTGGCTACACCCTACTTAGCCCTGAGCGGTTAAGGCCCGGCAGCCGCCCACTGGCGGGGGCAGCTGCGGCAGAGGGCAGGGGTCTGTCGGCAGTTTGCAGCATTGAAGGCACGAGCAGTGAAGTGCGGTGCCGGTCCCGGGGCTGGCTCTGGTTGGCACCGATCCTGCATGTTTCTCTGCGAGGTCGCTGAGGTCTCAGTGCTGCGTGGGAAAAACCCAGTTACCCTCGGAGCAGAGCAAAGGGGATACCCCCACAACTCACGGCACCGATCCCTGCCCCGCAGGCTGGCACCGATATCAAGGGGAGATGGCCTGGCCACCTCACAGCTTAGCCCCACTGCCCCCTTCCTGCCTGGGGGGCAGAGACCAGCCAGGGCACAGGCCCCATGGCTGGACAACAGGTAGCCAGGGAGGTTTGCCTGAGTCTGCAGAGAGCCTGAGCCTGTCACTTGAAGAGACAGAAAGAGAGACCTCCAGGCACCTGAACTCCCACCCCAGCAAGGGGCTTTGTTGGGGGTCAGGAGCACAGGAGCCCATGCCCCCCAACTGCTGGGGACCCAGGCTGCCACCCTTGGGGGCAGGGGATGAGGGACCCCCTTCGGCCCCAAGGTCTGGAACAGGACCATGGCTGTGGGATGCAGCCAGGCCCTCCAAAGCCCCATCCTGGTTCTGTGCCACCTGGAGGTGCCCCTGAGAAGCCAGGAAGGGGGCAGGCTAACAGGCTGGGGCTGGCCTGTGCCATACCGCGGTGCTCCTGGTGCTGCGCGGTCTGGCCCGGGTGCCATGGGCCGGGCTCTCCAGGCTCTCCAGGCGCTGGGTGAGAGCCAGCTTCTGCTGGATGGCCATGCGCAGCAAGGAGCTGAGCGTCTTCTTCTCATCCTCCGCCACGGCCAGCTGCCGCTGCATCTCGTCCAGCTGGGAGACGTACTGGTCACACCTGGGGGACACAGGGGGTCAGGCTGGGGGTCACAGCCGCCCGCCCCAGCTCGGTCCCCTGTGGCTAGCCCTGCCCCGTAAGTAGCCCCGTCCCCACCCAGCAGTCCTGCTTCCTGGCGGGCAGTTCCAGCCCTGTGCCCATCGGGGTCTCCCCTCACCGGCTGGCAAACATGGCGCGTAGGGAGGAGAAGGTGGTGGCGTCCTCCTTCAAGGCCTTCAGCTCGCGGCGCAGCTTGAGCATGGTGTCCGACACCAGGGCTTTCTCCCCCTCGTACTGCCCCTTCAGCTTGGAGAGCGTCACCTCCGCCGTCTGGGAGGAGATGGGGGTGAGCCGGGTGGGCCCGTGCCCCCCCCCGCAACCCCACCCTCTGCCCTCTGGGGGAAACGGGAGGTGGGAGCTGGACGGGCCCGTGCCCCCCCTCCCGCAACCCCACCCTCTGCCCTCTGGGGGGAGAGAGCCGGAGGGCCCGTGCCCCCCCTCCCGCAACCCCACCCTCTGCCCTCTGGGGGGAGAGAGCCGGAGGGCCCGTGCCCCCCCTCCCGCAACCCCACCCTCTGCCCTCTGGGGGGAGAGAGCCGGAGGGCCCGTGCCCCCCCTCCCGCAACCCCACCCTCTGCCCTCTGGGGGGAGAGAGCCGGAGGGCCCGTGCCCCCCCCCCCAGCAACCCCACCCTCTGCCCTCTGGGGGGAGAGAGCCGGAGGGCCCGTGCCCCCCCCCCCCCAGCAACCCCACCCTCTGCCCTCTGGGGGGAGAGAGCCGGAGGGCCCATGCCCCCCCCCCCCAGCAACCGCACCCTCTGCCCTCTGGGGGGAGAGAGCCGGAGGGCCCGTGCCCCCCCCGCCCCCCGCAACCCCACCCTCTGCCCTCTGGGGGGAGCTGGGGCGTGAGAGCCGGAGGGCCCACGCCCCCACGCATCCGGACACACCCACAGACAGCTGTGGAGACAGGGGTGAGAGCCACCTGGGTCCGCAGCCCCCACCCCCACCCAGCCTCTGCCCTCTGGGGGGCGAGACCCGGACAAGCCCATGTCCCCCATGTACCCGGACACGCCCACAGCCCCCCCATACACAGAGCCTCTGCATCTCGGAGTCAGTTGGGCCTGCGCCCCCCACGCACACAGCTCCCACTGCAGCCAGTAAAGGAGACGGCTGACTGGATCCAGACAGGCTGCCCCATGGCCCCTTAAAGGGAGGGCTTAAGGTGCCCGGGGGCATGGACGAGCCCCCCGCAGCGCGCCCACCTGCTTGCTGGCCTTGAGCACAGTGCGCAGCGTGGCGATCTGCTCCCGCTTGGTGCTGAGCAGGGAGCGAAGCTTCATCACCTCTTCAGCCAGCACCTCCTTGTCCTGCTCCAGCTCAGCGGCTGGCGGGCCCTGCCCGGGGGGCCGCTGCCGCCACAGGACCAGCGCCCCCTGCAGGTGCCCCAGCTGCTCCCGCAGCACCACCGCCAGGTTGGAGACATTGAGGGGCTCCCCAGCGGGTGACTGGTCCTCACAGGGCCCCGCCCCTGGCTCCGGCTGGAGATGGGTCTTGCCCGCCGGCTCCCTCTTGCCCAGCAGCCTCCTGGTGCCGCGCCCGTCCCGGTAATAATCCAGCACCACCCGCTGCGGCGTCAGGCCACGCCAGGCGCAGACCTGGTGGTAGAGGGTGGCCAGTTCCTCCGTCAGCCCCAGCAGCTCCTCCTGGGCCTGGGCCAGCCGGGCCTGCAGCTCCCCTGCCAGCTTCCGGGAGGCCCGCAGCTGCCCCTCCAGCTGCGCCACCAGGTCCTGCCAGGGCTGGGGCTCCGGGGATGCTGGCCTGGCCTTGAGCTGCTCCAGGAGGAGGCCATTGCGCTGCTGCTGATCTGTCAAGGCCACCCTGGCGCTGTCCAGCTGCCCCCGGGCCTCCTGCACATCAGCTGCCAGGGAGGCTTTCTCCCGGTCCACCTGCAGAGAGAGAAATGGCAGGCCTGTGAGCATGGGGTCTTGTGTGTTAGAGTGGCAGGGGTTGGGGGGCGGGGGGGCTGTGATGAAGCAGAACTGTTCTTAATGTTTCCTCTGAATACTGTAGGGATGCCTCAGTTTCCCCTAGGCATTTCATAAGTCTTTAGAGGGTGGGATAAGGCAGGGGGTGTAATTGTTGCAGAGCAAAGGGCCAGGGTCCATAAATGGCGACACTCTGTCTCCTGGCCACTGATGGCCTGGGCCCTTCCCCCTGCCAGGTGAGAGCTAAAGGGCTGGAGAACAAAGGGATCCGGTGCCCTCCTGGCCCGGGAAAGGGACAAAGCCCAGAGCAGGGGGAGCTGGAGGGAGTTTCAGTTTGGGGCTGGCTGGGACATGGAGTGAAGGGCAGACGGGGTGTCTGGCTCACTGCCCCCCAAAATGGACCCAGCTGAGGGGTCCTGTTCTCTGCACCTACAAGCTCTGTGTTAGACCCTGTTCCTGTCGTCTAAAAAAACCTTCTGTTTCCCCGGCTGGCTGAGAGTCCCGTCTGACTGCGGAGTTGGGGGGCAGGACCCTCTGGCCCCCCCAGGACCCCGCCTGAGCAGACTCGCTGTGGGAAGTGCCCGGAGGGGCAGAGGAGGCTGGAGGCTCCGGGGTCAGACCCAGGAAGGGGGAAGCCGGGGGAGCTGTGTGTCCTGCAGACAGGCTGCTCCCCAAGAGGAGACTCCCCCAGAGTCCTGCCCGGCTTCGTGGGGAGCAGATCCAGAGCATCGCCTGGGGACCCCGTGACAGGGGCTGGGAGCCGGGACTCCTGGGATCTCTCCCCAAACACCCTCAGAGGGTTGAGGAAGGGGAGCAAGGGGTTTTGTGGATTAGAGCGGGGGGCTGGGAGCCAGGACTCCTGGGTTCAATCCCCAATTTGGCACAGATTGGCTGTGACCTTTGGCACACCTCTCTCCCCTCCCCCCGTTGTTCAGGGACTTGGTGTGTGCGCACTGTGCCCGGCGCCAGTCTCCATGGGGGGGAAGGGGGCATACGGCACCCAGCACACGACGGGTGGGGCTCCCGGGCCGCGGCTCCGAGTGCTGTGCGGGGTCGGCAGGAAGCCAGAACGCAGCGTTGTGGCTACCAAGCACAAGGGCGTGTTGTGGAAAGCCCCAGGGGCTGGATGGTTACCGCACCTGTTTGCAGGGGCTCGGAGATCTGCTGGGTACCAGAGACAGCTTGGGGGAGGGGGCTCCGCAGAAGCCACGCCAGAGCTGGCACGGAGGCCTGGCGCAGCGTGAACCTGGCAGGGCCCAGGTGCAGCCAGCAAGCGAGACAAGATGCGCTCTGCGGGGGGCCTGCTGCTGCAGGATGTGGGGTGTACCAGTGGCTTCCTGCCTTGCTCCACCCCCTCAGCAAGGGCGAGGGCGCAGGCGAGAGCCAGCTGCGGGCGACGCTGGGGGACTCACTGCTCGGACCAAGCGCAAGGGATTCCCAGTTCACACCAGCTGGAAGCCAGCCCGGCTGACTTCAGTCTGTGACATTCCAGGGGCAAAATGGGTGGGGGCAGGGAAGGCTGCTTCCTGGTTACTGAAGTCTTAATGGCCTCATTAATGTGCAGAGAAGGGGTTAACTGATGACATTTCCCCCCCCCCCCCCCCCGCAGCTGCTCCTGCCAATCGGGCTGCCCATTGCTGTGGCTGGGCCCCTCTTCACCCACCTAATGGGCTCAGCCCTTCATCCACTCCTGGATCTGAACCGGGCTCGGGTACAGGGCAGGAGACACCAGGCCACCCTCCCCTGGGAGCCCCTGGCACAAGACCCCCACCGCGAGGTGCTCAGCCGCCCCATACCCTGCCCTGAGCCTCCAGGCCCCCTCCCCCTAACACAAGATGCTCCGGGATCTTCCCTTACCCGGAACGGCTGGAACCCCGAGACCTGCCCCCACCTTGAGGCAGCAAGAAACCCCCATGCCCCCACCCACAACCTGGAGCAGGCCGCGCCCCACTGGCCAGAGCAGCAGGGAACCCCCCAGGCCCCGCCCCTGACCTGGAGCAGCTGCTGCCGCAGCTTGGGCACCTCGGCCAGGCTGAGCTCACTGAAGAGGTCGGCGACGAGGCTGGGCGCAGGGCGGGCGTGGGGAGTGGACGCCCGCTCCCCGAAGTCCCCCACGCTGGCGCTGCCATTGGCGAAGCCGCTGTCCAGCTCCTCATCCTGGCTTAGCTCCTCCAGGCCGGCCTGCAGGCTGCCCAGTGAGCCCGGGCGGCCCCCGGTGCAGGCCGCCAGCTCCCGCCGCAGCTCCCGCCGCTGCTCCCGCTCCACCGCCAGCGTCTCCAGCACCTCCTCCAGCTGCCGCTCCGCCAGCTCCCGCAGCCGCCCCAGCTCCTCCAGCTGGGCTCCGGCCAGCACTGCCTCCTCATCCCGGCACCGCAGCTCGTGCTTCAGGGCCTCAAACTCCACCTGCCGGGGGGGGCGTCAGGACTCCTGGGGTCTCCCCTCAGCTCTGAGAGGGCAGTGGGGGCTAGTGGGTTAGAGCAGGGGGCGCTGGGAGCCAGGCTCCTGGGTTCTCTCCCTGGCTCTGAGAGGGCAGTGGGGGCTAGTGGGTTAGAGCAGGGGGCGCTGGGAGCCAGGCTCCTGGGTTCTCTCCCTGGCTCTGAGAGGGCAGTGGGGGCTAGTGGGTTAGAGCAGGGGGCGCTGGGAGCCAGGCTCCTGGGTTCTCTCCCTGGCTCTGAGAGGGCAGTGGGGGCTAGTGGGTTAGAGCAGGGGGCGCTGGGAGCCAGGACTCCTGGGTTCTCTCCCTGGCTCTGAGAGGGCAGTGGGGGCTAGTGGGTTAGAGCAGGGGGCGCTGGTTGCCAGGCTCCTGGGTTCTCTCCCCAAACACCCTCAGAGGGTTGAGGAGGGGAAGCAAGAGTTAGCACAGGCCACATAAGCGGTTTCCTCGCCCTCTCCTGTCCCAAGTGAGGCACAATCAGCCCCTCTAGCACAGGGGCCCCAGGCGATCTTCCCACCATCCCGAGAGGCTGGGGGTGAGGTACCTGGTTGCCCTTGAGCAGGGACACCTGCTTCTGCAGGGAGATGTTCTCCTCCTCCAGCTCAGCGCAGTCCTGCAGCTGCCGCAGCTCCCGGCTCTTGTACTGCTTCAGCTCCTCCCGCAGCTGGGCCTTCTCTGCCTCCAAGGCCTGGCACTCCTGGGGTAAAGGGGCACCATTAATGCCCCCAAGGAGCAGGAGAGGGCCCACCCAGGATCCCTGGGGGAAAGGAGAGAGCCCGGGGACCCAAGCTACGGCACAGCCCACCTCAGGGGCATCGCGGGCCCCGAGTGCTCACTGGCCTAAGGGGGGAGTTTGGGGGGGGGGGGGCAGAGACAGAACCTGCTGTAACACTTGGTATGAATCCTGCGTGCTCCTCACTTTCCCCAGCTGGTAACTAGGTGGTGGGGAAAGGCTGCTCGCTCTCGGGGAGGTGGGAATGGCACCTGGCTGTCCCAGGTTTGGGGCCCAGGCCAACATGTAGACAATGGCAAATCCAATCACCGGGTGTGACGAAGTGGGACTGTTCTTAATGTTTCCTCTGAATAGTGTGGGGGTGCCTCAGTTTCCCCTAGGCAGTTCTTAAGTCTCTAGGGGGTGGGGTAAGGGGGTATGATGGTTGCAGAGCCCTAGAGGGCAGGTGTGTGCAGGAGTCTGGACACAGAGAATGGCCAACACCCTGTTTCCTGGCAACTGATGGCCTGGGCCCTTCCCCCCTGCAAGGTGAGAGCTAAAGGGCTGGAGAACAAAGGAATCAGGTGACCACCTGGCCCCGGAAAGGAACAAAGCCCAGAGGAGGAGGGGCTGGAGGGGGTTTTCAGTTTGGGGCTGGCTGGGACATGGAGTGAAGTGCAGACGTGGTTGTCTGGCTCACTGCCCCCGAGAATGGACCCAGCTGAGGGGTCCCGTTCTCTGCACCTGCAAGCTCTGTTTTAGACCATGTTCCTGTCGTCTAATAAACCTTCTGTTTCCCCGGCTGGCTGAGAGTCCCGTCTGACTGCGGAGTTGGGGGGCAGGACCCTCTGGCTTCCCCAGGACCCCGCCTGGGCGGACTGGCTGGGGGGAAGCGCACGGAGGGGCAGAGGATGCTGAATGCTCCGAGGTCAGACCCAGGAAGGGGGAAGCTGGGTGAGCTGTGTGTCCTGAAGACAGGCTGCTCACAGAAAGGCAACTGCCCCAGAGTCCTGACTGGCTTCATGGGGAGCAGTTCCAGAGCATCGCCCAGGGACTCCATGACACCGGGCCATTTACTACCTAGCAACTAAGGACCACACACACCCAGCCACTGCAAGCAGCAAGGGAACCAAGAGCTATGGGGGGGAGGGGGGCAGGTGGGATGGGACAGAGGAGAGAGGGACAAAGCAGGAGCCAAGGGGACACCCTTTGGCTGGGCTCTGGGTAACCAGGCCAGACCAGGCCGTAACTTCCTGTTCTCTGCGCTAACCAAGGACCATCTACGCTGGGTCCAGACACCCAATAACCCCCTGCCGAGAGCCGCTGAAGGGGGCAGTGCTCTCTCTTGGGGTACAAGCCTCCCACAGGTCTCAGCGTAGCAGCCGTGTTAGTCTGTATTCGCAAAAAGAACAGGAGGACTTGTGGCACCCGAGAGACTAACCAATTTATTTGAGCATGAGCTTTCGTGAGCTACAGCTCACTTCATCGGATGCATTTGGTGCAAAATACAGTGGGGAGATTTCTATACAGAGAGAACATGAAACAATGGGTGTGACCAGACACACTGTAACCAGAGCGATCCCTTAACGTGAGCGGTTACCAGTGGCAGAGCGGGGGGGGGGGGGGGGGCTTTTGTAGTGATAATCAAGGTGGGCCATTTCCAGCAGTTGACAAGAATGTCTGAGGAACAGAGGGGGGAGGGGGGGAATAAACATGGGGAAATAGTTTTACTTTGTGTAATGACCCATCCACTCCCAGTCTCTAGTCAAGCCTAAGTTAATTGTATCCAGTTTGCAAATGAATTCCAATTCAGCAGTCTCTCTTGGAGTCTGGTTTTGAAGTTTTTTGTTGAAGTATTGTCACTTTTAGGTCTGTAATCGAGTGACCAGAGAGACTGAAGTGATCTCCGCCTGGTTTTTGAAGGTTATAATTCTTGACGTCTATTTATGTCCATTTATTCCTTTACGTAAAGACTGTCCGGTTTGGCCAACGTACATGGCAGAGGGGCACTGCTGGCACATGTCACACTGGTAGACGTGCAGGTGAACGAGCCTTGGTAGCGTGGCTGATGTGATCAGGCCCTATGATTAGCCTCCCACAGGCGTCCCATTGAGGTGGGCTCGCTGCAGGGAGCGTCCAGCATGAGGCAGGGGTGCGGAAGGCTCCGAGGGTCAGTCCCAGGAGGCTGGGGAAGCCAAGGGGGAAAGAGGGCACAGGGGACCGCAGGGCACTCACCTGGCGCAGGCCCTGCAGGGCGGCGCGCAGCCGCTCGCTCTCAGCGCCCGCGTTGCTCAGCCGGCATTGCAGCTGCCTCAGCTCCCCCCGCTGCTCCCCCAGGCGGGCTGCGAGCTGGGCCTCACTGGCTGCAGCCTCGCGCACCAGGCTCTCCTCCCGGGTCTCCCCGGCCACCGCCGCCCGCCGGTGGCTGCTGTGGTACTCAGCCAGGGCCTGCCGGACGCAGGGCAGAGAGAGGTGACTGGGGAGGAGGTGTCCGTCACGCGACATGCTCTGCAGAATGCTGGGTGCAATGGGCATACACAGGGCACTGGGCCAGGGGACGTGGGGGGCTCCCCCGGCAGTGCCCAGGCTGACCCCATTCTGGGCACACACACAGGGCACTGGGCCAGGGGACGTGGGGGGCTCCCCCGGCGGTGCCCAGGCTGACCCCATTCTGGGCACACACACAGGGCACTGGGCCAGGGGACGTGGGGGGCTCCCCCTGGCGGTGCCCAGGCTGACCCCATTCTGGGCACACACACAGGGCGCTGGGCCAGGGGACGTGGGGGGCTCCCCCGGCGGTGCCCAGGCTGACCCCATTCTGGGCACACACACAGGGCGCTGGGCCAGGGGACGTGGGGGGCTCCCCCCGGCGGTGCCCAGGCTGACCCCATTCTGGGCACACACACAGGGCGCTGGGCCAGGGGACGTGGGGGGCTCCCCCCGGCGGTGCCCAGGCTGACCCCATTCTGGGCACACACGCAGGGCGCTGGGCCAGGGGACGTGGCGGGCTCCCCCGGCGGTGCCCAGGCTGACCCCATTCTGGGCACACACGCAGGGCGCTGGGCCAGGGGACGTGGCGGGCTCCCCCGGCGGTGCCCAGGCTGACCCCATTCTGGGCACACACGCAGGGCGCTGGGCCAGGGGACGTGGGGGGCTCCCCCCAGCAGGGCCCGGGCTGACCCCATTCTGGGCACAGGGCGCTGGGCCAGGGGACGTGGGGGGCTCCCCCGGCGGTGCCCAGGCTGACCCCATTCTGGGCACACACGCAGGGCGCTGGGCCAGGGGATGTGGGGGGCTCGCCCTAGTGGTAACTGGGCTGACCCTGTTCTGTGCCTGCCAGCCCCTTACCTCCTTCATTTGGGACAGCTCCGAGCTCAGCCCCTCCAGCTGCCCCTCCAGCTCCCCGCAGCGCTGCTTGAGCTCCCCGTTCTCCTCCAGCACCGCCAGCCCGTACTGGGCGGCCTGGACCTTCTCCTGCGTTGCCTCCTGCAGCTCGGCCGCCAGGCGCCCCACCTCCGCCTGCAGCTGGGCCAGGTCTGCGGGCGCTTTCACCAACTCCATGGTGGGCACCGGGTGGCAGGGCTGGGTCCCGGCGGGGGGCAGCGGGCATGCCTGTGGGCAGGGACAGGCTGTAACCTCCTGCAGACACCACACACCTGTGCCCTAGCCCCCTCCCGTATGTGGCCCTGAAGTGGGGGGAGGGCATGGAAGGGGGGAGATGCAGACCTACCACTCCATGGGGAGGCAGGAGGGTGCAGGGGGAGGGGCAGAGGGGGCCCCCCCAGGAGCGGAGGGGAAGGGAGGCGACGAGGGGGGAGGGGCAGAGGGGCCGGGGCGGGGCCCCCCCAGGAGGGGAGGGGCAGAGGGGGCCCCCCCGGGAGCGGGGGGGAAGGGCGGCGACGAGGGGGCCCCCCCCGGGAGCGGGGGGGAAGGGCGGCGACGAGGGGGCCCCCCCCGGGAGCGGGGGGGAAGGGCGGCGACGAGGGGGCCCCCCCCGGGAGCGGGGGGGAAGGGCGGCGACGAGGGGGCCCCCCCCGGGAGCGGGGGGGAAGGGCGGCGACGAGGGGGCCCCCCCCGGGAGCGGGGGGAGGGGCCGGGGCGGGGCCCCCCCAGGAGCGGGGGGGAAGGGCGGCGACGAGGGGGCCCCCCCAGGAGCGGGGGGAGGGGCCGGGGCGGGGCCCCCCCAGGAGCGGGGGGGAAGGGCGGCGACGAGGGGGCCCCCCCAGGAGCGGGGGGAGGGTGGCGGGGAGGGGGGAGGGGCAGAGGCCCCCCCCCCCGGGAGCGGGGGGGAAGGGCGGCGACGAGGGGGCCCCCCCCGGGAGCGGGGGGAGGGGCCGGGGCGGGGCCCCCCCAGGAGCGGGGGGGAAGGGCGGCGACGAGGGGGCCCCCCCCGGGAGCGGGGGGGAAGGGCGGCGACGAGGGGGCCCCCCCCGGGAGCGGGGGGGAAGGGCGGCGACGAGGGGGCCCCCCCCGGGAGCGGGGGGAGGGGCCGGGGCGGGGCCCCCCCGGGAGCGGGGGGGAGGGTGGCGGGGAGGGGGAAGGGGCAGAGGGCCCCCCCCCCAGGAGCGGGGGGAAGGGCGGCGACGAGGGGGGAGGGGCCGGGCGGGGCCCCCCCAGGAGCGGGGGGGAAGGGCGGCGACGAGGGGGCCCCCCCAGGAGCGGGGGGAGGGGCCGGGACGGGGCCCCCCCAGGAGCGGGGGGGAGGGTGGCGGGGAGGGGGGAGGGGCAGAGGGCCCCCCCCAGGAGCGGGGGGAGGGGCCGGGACGAGGGGGGAGGGGCCGGGCGGGGCCCCCCAGGAGCGGGGGGAGGGGCTAACGGTCCCCGCGAGGCGGTTGGCTCTGTGGCTCCCCTCGCGCCCGGCGCCCCGGACCGGCGCGGCCGCCCCCTGCCCCTCGGCGCTCACCCGGCCTCTGCTCCGCGGCCGCCGCCCGGCCCGGCCCCGCCCCCGCCTCTATATACGCCCCGCCCCGCCCCGCCCCGTTTGAAATTCCTCGCGCGCCTCACGGAGCGCACGCCCCGTCCCTGTTCTGATTCGCCGGGCAGCACCTCATCCCGCCCCCTTCCCCCTCTTCCGATTGGTCGCTGCCTTTCTTTCTCTCAGCCGATAGGCCGAGCTCTTAGGTAGCCCCGCCCCGCCACGCCTTGCGTGCTTGGCCGCCTTGCAGCCTCTACAGCACCTCCTTCTCATTCGATTGGACGAGCTCCGTCTAGCCACGCCCTTCCTCTCTCCGGGGTCTCTGATTGGTCGTTTTCTCCCATCCTTCCCGCCTAACCCACGAAGCGCGAGGCTTCCCCAGGGCTTCGTCTCCTGATTGGCTGGAGCTTCCCTTCGCCCCTCCAGACCCGCCCATTAGTCGGAGGAGGTCGAAAAGCTCTGATTGACAAGGCCAAAGCCAATGGGAACGAACCTCCTTGGGGCTGGCCCTCTCTGCCATTGGCTCAGAGATAGCCAGAGGGGCCCGCGCTTCCCTCTGCCGCCCTGCGGTGGGGGGGCAGGGGAAGTGCCGCCAAACATATCCCCCAGGAAACGCCCCCCGCCCAGGGGCTGATGGGAGCGACGCCAACGGCCCTGCCCCAGGGGCCGACGGGAGCGACGCCAACGGCCCTGACCCTGGGGCCGACGGGAGCGACGCCAACGGCCCTGCCCCAGGGGCTGATGGGAGCGACGCCAACGGCCCTGACCCCGGGGCTGATGGGAGCGACGCCAACGGCCCTGGCCCCGGGGCCGACGGGAGGGGCGCCGAGCGGCTGCCCTGACGGCCCCCCTTGGCCCGAGCGACGCCAACGGCCCTGCCCCCGGGGCCGACGGGAGGGGTGCCGAGCGGCTGCCCTGACGGCCCCCCTTGGCCCGAGCGACGCCAACGCCCCTGCCCCCGGGGCCGACGGGAGGGGCGCCGAGCGGCTGCCCTGACGGCCCCCCTTGGCCCGAGCGACGCCAACGCCCCTGCCCCCGGGGCCGACGGGAGGGGTGCCGAGCGGCTGCCCTGACGGCCCCCCTTGGCCCGAGCGACGCCAACGCCCCTGCCCCCGGGGCCGACGGGAGGGGTGCCGAGCGGCTGCCCTGACGGCCCCCCTTGGCCCGAGCGACGCCAACGGCCCTGACCCTGGGGCCGACGGAAGGGGTGCCGAGCGGCTGCCCTGACGGCCCCCCTTGGCCCGAGCGACGCCAATGCCCCTGCCCCCGGGGCCGACGGGAGGGGCGCCGAGCGGCTGCCCTGAGGGCCCCCCTTGGCCCGAGCGACGCCAACGCCCCTGACCCCGGGGCCGACGGGAGGGGCGCCGAGCGGCTGCCCTGACGGCCCCCCTTGGCCCGAGCGACGCCAACGCCCCTGACCCCGGGGCCGACGGGAGGGGCGCCGAGCGGCTGCCCTGACGGCCCCCCTTGGCCCGAGCGACGCCAATGGCCCTGCCTCCGGGGCCGACGGGAGGGGTGCCGAGCGGCTGCCCTGACGGCCCCCCTTGGCCCGAGCGACGCCAATGGCCCTGCCCCCGGGGCCGACGGGAGGGGCGCCGAGCAGCTGCCTTGACGGCCCCCCTTGGCCTGAGTTATGTCAACAGACAGCCCTGCCCCCGGGCCGCATGGGAGTGAGAGGAGCACTGAGGGCCCCCCTAAGCATAAGGCCGGGCTGAACCTCTCATGCAGGGCCTGTGCGGGCCCTGAACTGCTCTATCCAGGAGCCTGCTGAACAGCAGCCAGCCCCCTGCTCTGCTTCCCCTCACAGAGTCACACCAAGCCAACGCCGTTAAACCTTTTATTTAGAAGCGTAGGTGAAGGGAAGCTGCCCTGTTGGCGCGGCAGCAGGCCCCGTAAGAGAAATGGGTTTGGTCGTTTCGAACACTGACCGAGCCAGGGGAATGGATCACGCCAGAACGTTCGGGTAGCAGCTGAAGACACGGCGCTGCTGCATTAATGGGGGTCTCCTTCCCCAGGAGCAGAGCAGGAACAGGACCGCCCAGAGCAGAGCGCAGCTATTGGACGAAGCCTGCACCGCACCAGCTTCAGGTAGGACAGGTACCGCTTGGTCCATCGCAGTGCCTGTGAACACCTACTCCCCACTATCTACCCCAGGGCAGAGGCGCCCCTGGCCATGGGGAGAGGGAGCCTCGCCTTGCCCTGAAGAACCCCTGCCCTGGTGGCTGATGGGAGCCATGGCAGGCCGTGCTTAAGCTACTCATGGGTTAGCAAGGAATGTCTACTCCCTCGGGGGAGTGGCTGGAAGTTGCTCAACCCGCGCTGCTAGAGAAATAACCAGCGGGACTTGGGCAAGTGGGTGAGTCATGTCCCAGCCCTGGGGGGAGGAGGAGGGGGATCAAAATCCCCGGAGACCTGATCGTAGCAGTTTCGGTCACATTGAGCAGGAAGTTAGTAGAAAGAACAGAGGTGGGAGTGGAGGACAGAAAAGCAACTGGTTCTCCTCGCCCTAGACATGGACGGAGCGTTAGTTGGCAAAGGTGCTCTTCACAGCTGCTATGATGTTCTTGGCGTTGATCCCGAAGAGGTCCAGGAGTTCGGCCGGTTTGCCACTCCGGGGCACACCAGACACCGCCAAGCTTTGGAGCACTATGCCAGGCTCCCCGGACACGGCCGCGGCCACTGCTTCCCCGAGCCCACCTAGCAAAGAGACAGAAGGGTCACACTACATGGGACTAGCTCTCCTTTCCAGAGGTGTCTCGGTTGCTTAAAATGCGCTAGTCACAGCCCCTCCGTGAGATGTGTCACTTGGTCAGGACAGGCTTGCAGGACACCTGGGTTCCATTCCAGCTCTGTCACCAGGCCCTGGCTTTTCCCAAGCCAGCCCTGTGACCCAGGAGATCCCTTCCAGTCCTTGCCCAGACAACCTGTCACAATGCAGCTTCCTGGCAGATTCTCCCCCCACCCTCCCCTTGGGATTCTGTTCCAGACCCTCCCTCTGATGGCTGGAAACCTTAGTTCCAGTGTCAGTCGATCCTTGGCCAAGTTCACGCCCCTTTGTTCTTGGGCCAGCATCCTCCTTTGGTTTCAACAGCTCTTCTCCCGCTGTATCCAGCGGGCGCCCAGACCTGTCCGGTTTGTAATTTAGGCTACACAACGCAAGCTGTCAGTCCCCTCTGCCCCATCCCAACCCTTCTCTGCACCCATCCCAGCAGAGATTCCTCAACACCCTAGTCTTGCTGGGGTTGCCCAGCGCCAAAATGGGAAATAACCCTCCTACTCGGGATTCCCCAGCTATCCAAGGCTGGCTTCGGCCCATGCTGGGAGCAAGCAGCCAGCCGGCCATTGCTCCCCAATCCTGCACAGGCGTTCGGGAGTCCCCGGCCAATAGCCTCCTACCCTCTCTGTAATGATCCTCCACAGTGATGATGCGCCCTCCAGTAGCCCTGGCACTGGTGATTATGGTGGCTGCATCCAAGGGCTTGATGGTGAAGGGGTCGATGACACGGATGCAGGTGCCTGGAAGGGACAGAGGGTCAGAGGAGGAAAGGGGCGGAGGAGCGAGCTCATGGCCATCCCCTGACAGCTGGTTACCTTGCTTGGCGAGCTCGTCAGCAGCAGCCAGGGCCTCATGCAGCGTGACCCCGGCTCCGATCACCGTGACCCTGTCAGCGTCACTGTTACGCACCACCTGGGGACAGAGACGTGAGTTACCAACACTGGAAGGCCAGACCCATTCTTGCAGCCAAGGGTCAGGCCTCCCAGTCCTTCCCTTCCCTTGACAGGTGGGTCCCTGCACTCCCTCAACCCACTGGCTTAGCAGGCACCTTCCCCCTCCTTGCATTAAAATCTTTCTTTGGATCTGCTCACCAGACCCTACTCCCCTCCCAGAGCTGGGGGGAGAACCCAGGAGTCCTGGCTCTCAGCTCTACCCACCAGACCCCACTCCCCTCCCAGAGCTGAGGATTTCTGGCTGAGACTTCATGGAGTCTCCTGCCACGTAGTGGCAGATTCATGGCTATCACAGTCACCGGGTCTGGTCTCTGCCCTGGCCTGGGGCCAGTCTCCCGGGAGTGACCCCTTTAGCAAACCGGGCCCCAAGGCCCCACATAGTTGCACCGGGGGAAGCCCATGGGTCTTCGGCACCAGTGCTCCCTGTCCCTCTCCAGAGAGAGTCCAGCCCAGCCAGCCCCCTGTGGGAGGCTGGTTCAGGCCGCCCGGCTTCCCAAGTGTAGGGACAACCACAATGGCCACCTTTGCAGAACAAGGAGCCATTGATAGGTCACCTGGCCAAGCTGCTGCCCTCAAGGGCCACCCAAGCTGAGATTGCTCCTGGCCTTAGCTCCCTCTTTCCCCCATTCTGCCCAGGGGAGGACTCCAAATCCCTCCCAAGGGCAGCCCTTTTCCCTGTCACCCAACCCCTTCCCCCCTGGCTCTCCAGCCCTGTTCCCATGCCCTGCCTGCTCCAGCCCGCCGCCCAGGTCTTGGAGCGTTTCTGGCTGGAGTCCCACTTGATTTTCGGCCTGGTCTGTAATGGCGCAGCCAGCTGCTGACGCCTGCCCACCCACAGCTCGTTCTGCCCTGGGAGCAGGCCTGGACTAGGTCTACACGGAACCCACTACAGCAGGCCAGCGTAGACACTCCCTGCTGCACTGGGAGGGGCTCCCCACCACTGTGGTAAATCGCCCTGCCCCGAGAGGAGGTCTCTTCTCCGGGCCACCTAGCTGCGTCTGCCTGGGGACATGGGTCAGCCCAGCTATGGAGAGCCGGGGGAGGGGGAGATTCCCCCCCGCCCTGAGTGACGTAGCTGGGTTAACGTGATTACCTAGTGTAGACCAGCTGAGCTCTTCCCCCCCCACTGGGTCGCCATGGAAGGCGGAGAAGGAAACAGGCATGCACAGGAATCATGTTACAGATGCTGCCCAACACACCAGCAGGGGCTGGCACGGGACACCTCTGTCCCGCTTGACTGGACTCCCCTGGGCTCCAGAGTCCTGCCAGACACCGCTGCCCTCAGCACGCTCACCCCTCCTTTAAAAACTAACCACTTCACGCTCCCACCCCGCACAGGAGCAGCTCAGGAACAGAGTGGAGCCCCTTTCTGCTCTGGCCCAGGGCCGGACTGGAACCCAGCATGCCTGGGCTCTCTGCAACGACCTGCCAGGTAACCTTGTGCCTCAGTTTCCCCTCCCACCCCACCTCTAGGCTGTAACCTCTTTGGGTCTCTCCCCAGCTCCCTGTGCCCCCGATCTCCCTCAGTCCATAGCCTGGGAACCCTTCGCCCTGAGGCATTTGGGAGGCAGCTTTGCCAGCGTCCCCCCACAACTGGCCTGGGCAGACAGGAGCGGGGCCAGTTCCCTGCACTGCCACAGGCCCAGAGCGGAAACAACGCCTCCCACCCCCGTAGGGTTGTGCAAGAGAAGCACCCAGAGGCTGGCAGAGCAAGGACCCTGTGCTGTGCCAGGTGCTATCTAGACCCCCACCCCACACTGGACTGGGCACTGCCCAGACAGCTCCTGGCACTCCGGGGCCCTGAGCTCCACACACGCCCTGCCCCCTCTCCCAGCATCGCGTGAGGCCCCGTCCCCAGAGAGCCTCCAATCCAGACAGGGCAGGAGGAAAACGGAGGCACGGAGTGAGGCCACCATTCAAGGCCCCCCACATTCCTCCCAGCCCCTTGCCTTGGCCTGGCCAATCTCAAACTTCTCCTCCGGCGGGTAGACGACTGGGGTCTCTGGGCGGCTGGTCCGGATGAAGCAGATGCCCTAGGGAGCAGAGGTGGCGGCCGAGGAGCCAGGCAAGGCAGGTCACAGGCAGGCTCAGAGCTTTGTGCCAACAGGCAGCTGTGTCCCTTGCTGACCCCCAGCCACGGTGGGGCCCTGTGATCCCACACACAACCGGGCAGGTCACCCAGGAGGCCGATAGACCTGGGCTGGGTGACCCAGCAGAGCTTTCAGGCCGAGCCATCGACAGCCGCTCCCCCGAAACGCGTGCAGCACCCACCCAGGACAGCTGCAGGATTCCCAGCATGCCGTCAAATGACTGGCAAAGGGACCCTACAAGGGGAGGAAATCCAAGGTCGCGCAGATCCGACGATAGAACCCAGGAGTCCTGGCTCCCAGCCCCCCTGCTCTGACCCACCAGACCCCCTCCCCTCCCAGAGCCGGGGAGAGCACCCAGGAGTCCTCCCTCTCTCTCGGGGGCAGGCGAATCGAGGGCGGGATAACTGGCATGGCCAGGCCCAAGGACAAGGAGTCCACCATCGGTGCCACCCAGAGCCAGAGCCCGCAGCTGGCCCCTGAGGACGCCCCACAGACCCCACTCCTGAGGCAGCAGCGCAAGGAGCCCCCCAGAGCCGTTACCTTGGTGTTGGCAGCCAGGCAGACAGCGCGTTCAGCAGAGACGGCGTCGCTGGGGTAGAAGACAGTGCAGCCGGGAATGGCTCGGAACATGGCTATGTCCTCCAGGGCCATCTGCGAGGGGCCGTCCTCCCCTGTGGGGAGCCAGGAGAGGAGCCGGGCTAGAGAGCAGGCTCGCTCGGCAGCACTGGGGGCCGGCGGCCTACTCCCCCGGCCACGCAGCCTCCCGGAGCCCTGACACCTGGGTTCCGCTCCCAGCCCTGCCACCAATCTGCACGTGGCCCTCCGGCAACGCAGCCAAGGCGCCAGGGCCTGGGGGGTTCACAGGGCAGCACAGCGTCCCCCCATGCCTACCGATGGAGACCCCGCAGTGGGAGCCACACAGGTTGAGGTTGGTCCGGGAGATGGCGCCCATGCGGATATGGTCGAAGGCCCGGGTGAAGAAAGCAGCGAAGGTGCTGGCGAAGACCACGGCCCGGTCCCTGGCGGCGCAGCCCAGAGCCACGCTGACCTGGGGGGATAGCGCATGAGAGCCGGCCCCAGAGAAACCCCCCGCCCTCCCCAGCCCCCAGCCCTCACCATGTTCTGCTCGGCGATGTAGCACTCGATGTAGCGCTCGGGGTGCACCTGCTTGAACAGCTCGGAAAAGGTGGAGTTCTTGGTGTCACCGTCCAAGGCCACCACACGCTCGTTGGCACCACCCAGCTTCGCCAGGGCCACGCCGTAGGCCTTCCGTGTGGCCACCTGCAGGGCGGGAGAGCGTCATTTCCCTCCCCTCTGGCAACCCTGGGAGGCTATGACGGGGTCAGTCCAGACCCCCTTCCCCTAGCCCCCTGCTCTCCCAACCCTGGGTGCCCCCCTTCCCCCACCTTGTCCCCAATGGCGTATTCCGGCGGCGAGGGCATGCAGATGCCGGCGATGCTGATCTGTGGGACGTCCTCAATGGGCGGCTGCGGTACCAGCACCTCGTGGGTCTGGATCCGGCTCTGGATGGCACCGATGATGGACTCCACCTTGTCCTTGGGCATGGGCTTGCCATGCCAGTTCTCCGCATCCTCCACACCTGGCACAGAACCACCCCCGGGGAGTGAGCAGAAGTGAGACAGGACTCCTGGGTTCTCTCGCCCACTCAGAGAGGAGCAGGGTCTGGTGGGTTAGAGCCAGGGGAGGCTGGGAGCCAGGACTCCTGGGTTCTCTCCCCCGCTCAGAGAGGAGCAGGGTCTGGTGGGTTAGAGCCAGGGGAGGCTGGGAGCCAGGACTCCTGGGTTCTCTCCCCCGCTCAGAGAGGAGCAGGGTCTGGTGGGTTAGAGCCAGGGGAGGCTGGGAGCCAGGACTGCTGGGTTCTCCCCCCGGCTCTGAGGGGAGCAGGGTCTGGTGGGTTAGAGCCAGGACTCCTGGGTTCTCTCCCCAACTGTGGGAGGGGAGGACCTCTCCTGAGGTCCCTACTCTGTCGCACCCCACAGTAGCTGTCAGCACGAGAGAAAGAGCCACCGAACACTCTCCCCGCCCCGGCACTCCTTCCCACCAGGCCTCACCAGCCAGGGAGCCAGCCATGGGGCCCCTGGCCAAGGCCTGCAGCACTCAGAGCCGAGGGGGACACTCACCAGGGATGCCCCGTCCCTTGTAGGTCTTGGCCACGATAGCCGTGGGCTTCCCCTTCACCTGGGCCGCCTGCCGCAGGGCCTCGTCCAGCTCCTCCACGGCGTGGCCGTCCACCACGTAGGTGTTCCACCTACCAAGGAGGGAGGGGTCAGCCGGCCCCAGGGCCACCCCCACCCCACCCACGGCCCCGCCCCCACAACACTCACCCGAAGGCCTCCCAGCGGCGGCGGTGCACGGCCGTGTCGTGGCACAGCGGCGCCGCCTCGCTCTGGCCCAGTCGGTTGACGTCCACGATGGCCACCAGGTTGTCGAGCCGGTAGTGGGATCCGAAGGCCAGAGCCTCCCAGACGGAGCCCTCCGACGCCTCCCCGTCACCCAGCAGGCAGAACACCCGATAGCTGGCCAGAGGGGCGGGATCACTGCCAGACCACGCCCCCCCGAGCTCCCCCCAGCTCAGAGAGGGCGGGGTCGCCACCAGACCACGCCCCCCCGAGCTCCCCCCAGCTCAGAGAGGGCGGGGTCGCCACCAGACCACGCCCCCCCGAGCTCCCCCCAGCTCAGAGAGGGCGGGGTCGCCGCCAGACCACACCCCCAAGCTCCCCCCAGCTCAGAGAGGGCGGGCTCGCCGCCAGACCATGCCCCCGAGCTCCCCCCAGCTCAGAGAGGGCGGGATCGCCACCAGACCACGCCTCCCCGAGCTCCCCCCAACGCAGAGAGGGCGGGGTCGCCACCAGACCACGCCTCCCCGAGCTCCCCCCAATGCAGAGAGGGCGGGGTCGCCACCAGACCACGCCTCCCCGAGCTCCCCCCAACGCAGAGAGGGCGGGGTTGCCGCCAGACCACGCCCCCGAGCTCCCCCCAGCTCAGAGAGGGCGGGGGTCGCCGCCAGACCACGCCCCCGAGCTCCCCCCAGCTCAGAGAGGGCGGGGCCGCCGCCAGACCACGCCTCCCCGAGCTCCCCCCAACGCAGAGAGGGCGGGGTCGCCGCCAGACCACGCCTCCCCGAGCTCCCCCCAACGCAGAGAGGGCGGGGTCGCCGCCAGACCACGCCTCCCCGAGCTCCCCCCAACGCAGAGAGGGCGGGGTCGCCGCCAGACCACGCCTCCCCGAGCTCCCCCCAGCTCAGAGAGGGCGGGCTCGCCGCCAGACCACGCCCCCCCGAGCTCCCCCCAGCTCAGAGAGGGCGGGATCGCCACCAGACCACGCCCCCCCGAGCTCCCCCCAGCTCAGAGAGGGCGGGGTCGCCACCAGACCACGCCCCCGAGCTCCCCCCAGCTCAGAGAGGGCGGGGTCGCCACCAGACCACGCCCCCGAGCTCCCCCCAGCTCAGAGAGGGCGGGGCCGCCGCCAGACCACACCCCCGAGCTCCCCCCAGCTCAGAGAAGGCGGGGTCGCCGCCAGACCATGCCCCCGAGCTCCCCCCAGCTCAGAGAGGGCGGGATCGCCACCAGACCACGCCTCCCCGAGCTCCCCCCAACGCAGAGAGGGCGGGGTCGCCACCAGACCACGCCTCCCCGAGCTCCCCCCAACGCAGAGAGGGCGGGGTCGCCACCAGACCACGCCTCCCCGAGCTCCCCCCAACGCAGAGAGGGCGGGGTTGCCGCCAGACCACGCCCCCGAGCTCCCCCCAGCTCAGAGAGGGCGGGGGTCGCCGCCAGACCACGCCCCCGAGCTCCCCCCAGCTCAGAGAGGGCGGGGCCGCCGCCAGACCATGCCCCCGAGCTCCCCCCAGCTCAGAGAGGGCGGGATCGCCACCAGACCACGCCTCCCCGAGCTCCCCCCAACGCAGAGAGGGCGGGGTCGCCACCAGACCACGCCTCCCCGAGCTCCCCCCAACGCAGAGAGGGCGGGGTCGCCACCAGACCACGCCTCCCCGAGCTCCCCCCAACGCAGAGAGGGCGGGGTTGCCGCCAGACCACGCCCCCGAGCTCCCCCCAGCTCAGAGAGGGCGGGGGTCGCCGCCAGACCACGCCCCCGAGCTCCCCCCAGCTCAGAGAGGGCGGGGCCGCCGCCAGACCATGCCCCCGAGCTCCCCCCAGCTCAGAGAGGGCGGGATCACCACCAGACCACGCCTCCCCGAGCTCCCCCCAACGCAGAGGGCGGGGTCGCCACCAGACCACGCCTCCCCGAGCTCCCCCCAACGCAGAGAGGGCGGGGTCGCCGCCAGACCACGCCTCCCCGAGCTCCCCCCAGCTCAGAGAGGGCGGGGGTCGCCGCCAGACCACACCCCCGAGCTCCCCCCAGCTCAGAGAGGGCGGGGCCGCCGCCAGACCACACCCCCGAGCTCCCCCCAGCTCAGAGAAGGCGGGGTCGCCGCCAGACCATGCCCCCGAGCTCCCCCCAGCTCAGAGAGGGCGGGATCGCCACCAGACCACGCCTCCCCGAGCTCCCCCCAACGCAGAGAGGGCGGGGTCGCCACCAGACCACGCCTCCCCGAGCTCCCCCCAACGCAGAGAGGGCGGGGGTCGCCACCAGACCACGCCTCCCCGAGCTCCCCCCAACGCAGAGAGGGCGGGGTTGCCGCCAGACCACGCCCCCGAGCTCCCCCCAGCTCAGAGAGGGCGGGGCCGCCGCCAGACCACGCCCCCGAGCTCCCCCCAGCTCAGAGAGGGCGGGGCCGCCGCCAGACCATGCCCCCGAGCTCCCCCCAGCTCAGAGAGGGCGGGATCACCACCAGACCACGCCTCCCCGAGCTCCCCCCAACGCAGAGAGGGCGGGGTCGCCACCAGACCACGCCTCCCCGAGCTCCCCCCAACGCAGAGAGGGCGGGGTCGCCGCCAGACCACGCCTCCCCGAGCTCCCCCCAGCTCAGAGAGGGCGGGGGTCGCCGCCAGACCACACCCCTGAGCTCCCCCCAACGCAGAGAGGGCGGGGTCGCCGCCAGACCACACACCCCCGAGCTCCCCCCAAGGCAGAGAGGGCGGGGTCGCCGACAGACCACACCCCCCCGAGCTCCCTCCAGCTCAGAGAGGGCGGGGTCGCCACCAGACCACGCCCCCCCGAGCTCCCCCCAGCTCAGAGAGGGCGGGGTCGCCGGCAGACAACGCCTCCCCGAGCTCCCCCCAGCTCAGAGAGGGCGGGGTCGCCGCCAGACCACGCCTCCCCGAGCTCCCCCCAGCTCAGAGAGGGCGGGGTCGCCGCCAGACCACGCCTCCCCGAGCTCCCCCCAGCTCAGAGAGGGCGGGGTCGCCGCCAGACCACGCCTCCCCGAGCTCCCCCCAGCTCAGAGGGCGGGGTCGCCGCCAGACCACGCCTCCCCGAGCTCCCCCCAGTTCAGAGAAGGCGAGGTTGCCGCCAGACCACGCCTCCCCGAGCTCCCCCCAGCTCAGAGAGGGCGGGGTCGCCGCCAGACCACGCCTCCCCGAGCTCCCCCCCAGCTCAGAGAGGGCGGGGTCGCCGCCAGACCACGCCTCCCGAGCTCCCCCCAGCTCAGAGAGGGCGGGATCGCCGCCAGACCACACCTACCCAAGCTCCCCCCAACGCAGAGAGGGCGGGGTCGCCGCCAGACCACGCCTCCCCGAGCTCCCCCCAGCTCAGAGGGTGGGGTCGCCGCCAGACCATGCCCCCGAGCTCCCCCCAGCTCAGAGAAGGCAGGGTCGCCGCCAGACCACGCCTCCCCGAGCTCCCCCCAGCTCAGAGAAGGCGGGGTCACCGCCAGACCACGCCTCCCCGAGCTCCCCCCAGCTCAGAGAAGGCGGGGTCACCGCCAGACCACGCCTCCCCGAGCTCCCCCCAGCTCAGAGAAGGCGGGGTCACCGCCAGACCACGCCTCCCCAGGCCCCCCCACAGCCCCAGAAGGTGGGGGAGGGTCACAGCCGGGCCACGCTTCCCCCAGCTCCCCTCCCATGTTGCCAACCAGTTCTCCCCAGCCACCTACCCCAGGCTGAGGGAGCTCCCCCCACCCCAGGGCACTCACCTGGCCTTGTCAAAGTACTTGCCTGCGTAGGCCATCCCGCAGGCCGCGCCCAGGCCCTGCCCCAGTGAGCCCGTGGCTACGTCCACGAAGGGCAGCCTCTGGTGGGGAGAGTGGCCACGTGACAGCAGGGAGCCGTGGGGAGACCTCCACAGCCCCTCCCAGCCCCACCACTGGGGCACCCCTCAGGACCATTGATCCCATTATCAGCAGTCCCCCCACTGCCCGCACTCCCAACTGTGGGTCCCCAGCTGGGATGGGCCCTGTGGCCTTCCACCCCACAGGGAGCAGAGAGGGAGGGGTGGTGTCACGGAGTGTGGGGGAGTCCAGGCCCTGCACCCCTCTTCCTGGGATTCACGGAGACTCTCAGCCAGCCGGGGAAACAGAAGGTTTATTAGACGACAGGAACAGGGTCTAACAGAGCTTGTAGGTGCAGAGAACAGGACCCCTCTGCCGGGTCCATTTTGGGGGGCAGTGAGCCAGACAACCCCGTCTGCCCTTCACCCCTCGTACCCAGCCAGCCCCAAACTGAAAAACTCTCTCCTGCCTCCCCTCCCCTGGGCTTTGTCCCTTTCCCGGGCCAGGAGGGCACCGGATCCCTTTGTTCTCCAACCCTTTAGCTCTCACCTGGCAGGGGGAAGGGCCCAGGCCATCAGTGGCCAGGAAACAGGGTGTTGGCCATTCTCTGTGTCCAGACCCCTGCACACACCTGCCCTCTAGGGCTCTGCAACGACCATACACCCTTACCCCACCCCCTAGAGACTTAAGAACTGCCTAGGGGAAACTGAGGCACCGCCCACACTATTCAGAGGAAACATTAAGAACAGTCCCACTTCGTCACAGGTGGCGGGCTGGTATCCCGGGGAGCCCCACACTCACCGGGGTGGGGTGTCCCTCCAGGTCACAGTCGATCTTGCGCAGATTCAGCAGCTCTGGCTCCTTGAGGAAGCCAGCCTCGGCCCAGGCCGCATACAGCAAGGGGGCAGCGTGGCCCTGTGGCCAGGGGGCAGAGTTAGACCCCAACTCCCCAGCACCTCCACGGTCCAGGCCATCCCCCCAAGTGGAACAAGAGGGGAGACTGCAGAGGGGAAGCCGCATGCCCATCCCCCATAGGCCAGCCACGGGGACCCCTCCCCCAGGCCAAGGGAGACCCCTCCCCGATCCCCCCATAGCCCAGCCACGGGGACCCCCCACCAATCCCCCCCGGTAGCCAGCCACGGGGACCCCTCCCCCAGGCCAAGAGGGGACCCCCCCACCGATCTCCCCCATAGCCCAGCCACAGGGACCCCCCACCAATCCCCCCCGGTAGCCAGCCACAGGGACCCCTCCCCCAGGCCAAGGGAGACCCCTCCCCGATCCCCCCATAGCCCAGCCACGGGGACCCCCCACCAATCCCCCCCGGTAGCCAGCCACGGGGACCCCTCCCCCAGGCCAAGAGGGGACCCCCCACCGATCTCCCCCATAGCCCAGCCACAGGGACCCCCCACCAATCCCCCCCGGTAGCCAGCCACGGGGACCCCTCCCCCAGGCCAAGGGAGACCCCTCACCGATCCCCCCATAGCCCAGCCACGGGGACCCCCCACCAATCCCCCCCGGTAGCCAGCCACGGGGACCCCTCCCCCAGGCCAAGAGGGGACCCCCCACCGATCTCCCCCATAGCCCAGCCACAGGGACCCCCCACCAATCCCCCCCGGTAGCCAGCCACGGGGACCCCTCCCCCAGGCCAAGGGAGACCCCTCACCGATCCCCCCATAGCCCAGCCACGGGGACCCCCGCCCCACCTTGGAGAGCACAAAGCGGTCATTGCTGGGGTGGGCCGGCCGGCTGGCCCGGTAGCGCATGGCCTGGAAGAACAGCACCGCCAGGATCTCGGCAGCGCTGCAGCAGGAGGTGGGGTGGCTGTGGGGGAGAGGGGGCAGAGTCAGCCGGCGCCCCCCTGCGGGATCCCAGCCAAGCCCTCCCCCAATCTGCTCCCGCCCAGCCCAGGCCCCGCCCCCAGCAGCCAAGCCCCACCCCTCCGGGCGAGGGGCGTGGCACAAGGCTTGAGCAGCCCCCCATGGAGTGACACTCGGCCCAGCCAATCAGAGCAGTGAGCAGCTCACTCCCCTCACTCGCCCCCACACCTGGAAGAGGGGCGACCCCCCCCATCCCCGCGCCCGACCTGCCGGGAGGGGGGTTAACCCTTGACAAACCAGCGTCCCGCCCCCACCCCAAGCAAGAGAAGCGCTCTGAGACTCCCCCCGCCCCCAGCGATTCCCGCCTCTTCCCCCCCAAGGGTAAATGCCCACCCATTAGAGGCTGGGCATACACCCCCACGTCCACCGATCCCCCCTTTGCAATGCCCCCCCCGGGGAGAGGGGCGGGCGCGGAGGGGGGCCCCCCCCGGGAGAGGGGCGGGCGCGGGCGCGGAGGGGGGCCCCCCCGGGGAGAGGGGCGGGCGCGGAGGGGGGGCCCCCCCCCGGGGAGAGGGGCGGGCGCGGAGGGGGGGCCCCCCCCGGGGAGAGGGGCGGGCGCGGAGGGGGGCCCCCCCGGGCAGAGGGGCAGCACCGAGGGGGCCCCCCCCGGGGAGAGGGGCGGGCGCGGGGGGGGCCCCCCCGGACAGGGGCAGCACCGAGGGGCCCCGCGCGCAGGCCCCGGCCCCGCTCACCCCGAGCCCGCCGCGCACGTGGCCCGCAGCGAGCGCACCCGCAGCCGGTTCGCCGCATCGCGCAGCGCCTGCAGCCGGGACTGGCCCGGCCGGGGCTCGCCGCTCATCGCGCCCCGGCCCCGTTCGAGCCGGCCCGGTCCGCGCCGAGCGTCCGCCCCGGGAGCGAGCTGCTGCCTGCGGCTCCCGGCCTCCCTGGGCGGTGCAGGGAGCTCGCGGGGGGCGGAGCTGCGCTTGGCCCGGGCCGAGAGCCGGATCCGCGGCTCCCTCCACACTCCTGGTCTTCCCCCGCCCCGTGTCTCCAGCACCCCCCCGCTCTGCTCTGGCTGAGCCCCCGTCCACACCTGGACTGACCCCGGGGCAGCTGCGCTCAGAGCCCAGCCCTGCCCCCGAGGCAATCTGGGCTGACTCCGGAGTGACCCCGGGGGAGCTCAGCTCAGAGCCCAGCCCTGCCCCCGTGGCTATCTGGGCTGACTCCGGAGTGACCCCGGGGGAGCTCAGCTCAGAGCCCAGCCCTGCCCCCGTGGCTATCTGGGCTGACTCCGGAGTGACCCCGGGGGAGCTCAGCTCAGAGCCCAGCCCTGCCCCCGTGGCTATCTGGGCTGACTCCGGAGTGACCCCGGGGGAGCTCAGCTCAGAGCCCAGCCCTGCCCCCGTGGCTATCTGGGCTGACTCCGGAGTGACCCCGGGGGAGCTCAGCTCAGAGCCCAGCCCTGCCCCCGTGGCTATCTGGGCTGACTCCGGAGTGACCCCGGGGGAGCTCAGCTCAGAGCCCAGCCCTGCCCCCATGGCTATCTGGGCTGACTTCGGAGTGACCCCGGCGGAGCTCAGCTCAGAGCCCAGCCCTGCCCCCGAGGCAATCTGGGCTGACTCCGGAGTGACCCCGGCAGACCTCAGCTCAGAACCCAGCCCTGCCCCCGTGGCAATCTGGGCTGACTCCGGAGTGACCCCGGGGGAGCTCAGCTCAGAGCCCAGCCCTGCCCCTGTGGCAATCTGGGCTGACTCCGGAGTGACCCCGGCAGACCTCAGCTCAGAACCCAGCCCTGCCCCCGTGGCAATCTGGGCTGACTCCGGAGTGACCCCGGCAGACCTCAGCTCAGAACCCAGCCCTGCCCCCGTGGCAATCTGGGCTGACTCCGGAGTGACCCCGGCAGACCTCAGCTCAGAACCCAGCCCTGCCCCCGTGGCAATCTGGCCTGACTCCGGAGTGACCCCGGCGGAGCTCAGCTCAGAACTCAGTACTTCAGGGCGCAGATGCGTGCAGACTGAGCGCTCCCATGCGTGTGTGGACCCCACATGTGGCTGGGGCCCTGGGCTTTGCAGGCTCCAGGAGGCATGGGGGGTGGGCGTGCGGTGCTGGGGTGCTGGCATCATGCCCAGGGACGGTGTTAGCAGCTGCTTGGTGCCTTGGCAGGGGAGACGCGCCTCAGAGCCTCTGGGGTGGGGCAGGGGGCTGGTGACACGGGGACCCCGCCCGGTGCCGGCACGCAGCCCATCGGGGGCAGGGCAGGGGGCTGGTTAAATGCTTTTGGGGCTCTCTGGGGTGTATCTGGAATGTTCCTGATAGACCGACTCACTCCACTCAGGAGCCAGGGCACCCACACTGCCCCGAGAGCAGGAGTGATTCTTTTACCAGGGCGGGAAACTGAGGCGCGCACACGCATCATACAAATGTTACACAAAATTCCCAGTGGGTACAGCACCCCTGTGACCAAGTGGGAATGTTCTTAATGATTGTCACGGGGTCCCCGGGCGATGCTCTGACCTGCTCCCCGTGAAGCCGGGCAGGACTCTGGGGGAGTCTCCTCTCGGGGAGCAGCCTGTCTGCAGGACACACAGCTCCCCCGGCTTCCCCCTTCCTGGGTCTGACCCCGGAGCCTCCAGCCTCCTCTGCCCCTCGGGGCGCTTCCCCCAGCGAGTCTGCCCAGGCGGGGTCCTGGGGGGCCAGAGGGTCCTGCCCCCCAACTCCGCAGCCAGACGGGACTCTCAGCCAGATGGGGAAACAGAAGGTTTATTAGACAGGAACAGGGTCTAACACAGAGCTTGTAGGTGCAGAGAACAGGACCCCTCAGCTGGGTCCATTTTGGGGGGCAGTGAGCCAGACAATCCCGTCTTCACTCCATGTCCCAGCCAGCCCCAAACTCCCTCCCCCTCCAGCCCCTTCTCGTCTGGGCTTTGTCCCTTTCCTGGGCCAGGAGGTCACCGGATTCCTTTTTTCTCCAACCCTTTAGCTCTCACCTTGCCGGGGAAGGGCCCAGGCCATCAGTGGCCAGGAAACAGGGTGTTGGCCATTGTCTGTGTCCAGACCCCTGCACACACCTGCCCTCTAGGGCTCTGCAACAATCCTTCCCCCTTACTCCACCCCCAGAGACTTAAGAACTGCCTAGGGGAAACTGAGGCACCCCCACAATATTCAGAGGAAACATTAAGAACAGTCCCACTTCGTCACAATGATCTTGCTGAATACTGTGTGGGTGCCTCAGTTTCCCATGGCATTTCTCAAGTATCCAGGTGGTGGGATAATGGGGGTGATTGTTGCAGAGCCTTGGGGTGGAGCGTGATGGTGTCCGCACAGAGAATGGCCGACACCCTGTCTCCTGGCCACTGATGGCCTGGGCCCCTCCCCTGCAAGGTGCCGACTGAAGGGGTTGGGGAACAGAGAGATCAGGTGACTCCGCAGCACAGCATGGGGAGGAGGTGACCAGCCCTCTGTGGAGAAAGTGGTTCGGGACTATTTAGAAAAGCTGGACGAGCACAAGTCCATGGGGCCGGATGTGCTGCATCCGAGAGTGCTGAAGGAATTGGCGGCTGTGATTGCAGAGCCATTGGCCATTATCTTTGAAAACTCATGGCTATCGGGGGAAGTCCCGGACGACTGGAAAAAGGCTAATGTAGTGCCCATCTTTAAAAAAGGGAAGAAGGAGGATCCTGGGAACTACAGGCCAGTCAGCCTCACCTCAGTCCCTGGAAAAATCATGGAGCAGGTCCTCAAAGAATCAGTTCTGAAGCACTTAGATGAGAGGAACGTGATCAGGAACAGTCAGCATGGATTCACCAAGGGCAAGTCATGCCTCACTAATCTAATCGCCTTCTATGATGAGATAACTGGCTCTGTGGATGAGGGGAAAGCGGTGGACGTGTTGTTCCTTCACTTTAGCAAAGCTTTTGACACGGTCTCCCACAGTATTCTTGTCAGCAAGTTAAGGAAGTATGGGCTGGATGAATGCACTATAAGGTGGGTAGAAAGCTGGCTAGATTGTCGGGCTCAACGGGTAGTGATCAATGGCTCCATGTCTAGTTGGCAGCCAGTATCAAGTGGAGTGCCCCAAGGGTCGGTCCTGGGGCCGGTTTTGTTACTCTGAGATAGCGCGTATCTGGAGGATGGTGTGGATTGCACTCTCAGCAAATTTGCAGATGACACTAAACTGGGAGGAGTGGTAGATATGCTGGAGGGCAGGGATAGGATACAGAGGGACCTAGACCAATTGGAGGATTGGGCCAAAAGGAATCTGATGAGGTTCAATAAGGATAAGTGCAGGGTCCTGCACTTAGGACGGAAGAACCCAATGCACAGCTACAGACTAGGGACCGAATGGCTCGGCAGCAGTTCTGCGGAAAAGGACCTAGGGGTGACAGTGGACGAGAAGCTGGATAGGAGTCAACAGTGTGCCCTTGTTGCCAAGAAGGCCAATGGCATTTTGGGATGTATACGTAGGGGAATTGCCAGCAGATCGAGGGACGTGATCGTCCCCCTCTATTCGACATTGGTGAGGCCTCATCTGGAGTCCGGTGTCCAGTTTTGAGCCCCACACCACAAGAAGGATGTGGAAAAATTGGAAAACGTCCAGCGAAGGGCAACAAACATGATTAGGGGACTGGAACACATGTCTTACGAGGAGAGGCTGAGGGAGCTGGATTGTTTAGCCTGCAGAAGAGAAGAATGAGGGGGGATTTGATAGCTGCTTTCAACTACCTGAAAGGGGGTTCCAAAGAGGATGGCTCTAGACTGTTCTCAGTGGTAGCAGATGACAGAACGAGGAGTAATGGCCTCAAGTTGCAGTGGGGAAGGTCTAGGTTGGATATTAGGAAAAGCTTTTTCACTAGGAGGGTGGTGAAACACTGGAATGCGTTACCTAGGGAGGTGGTAGAATCTCCTTCCGTAGAAGTTTTTAAGGTCAGGCTTGACAAAGCCCTGGCTGGGATGATTTAGTTGGGGATCGGTCCTGCTTTGAGCAGGGGGTTGGACTAGATGACCTCCTGAGGTCCCTTCTGTTACAAAGTGGGACAGTTCTTAATGTTTCCTCTGAATAGTGTGGGGGTGCCTCAGTTTCCCCTAGGCAGTTCTTAAGTCTCTAGGGGGTGGGATAAGGGGGTATGATCATTGCAGAGCCCTAGAGGGCAGGTGTGTGCAGGGGTCTGGACACAGAGAATGGCCGACACCCTGTTTCCTGGCCACTGATGGCCTGGCCCTTCCCCCCTGCGAGGTGAGAGCTAAAGGGCTGGAGAACAAAGGGATCCGGTGGCCCCCTGGCCCGGGAAAGGGACAAAGCCCAGAGCAGGGGGGGGCTGGAGGGGGTTTCAGTTGGGGGCTGGCTGGGACATGGAGTGAAAGGCAGACGTGGTTGTCTGGCTCACTGCCCCCGAGAATGGACCCAGCTGAGGGGTCCCGTTCTCTGCACCTGCAAGCTCTGTTTTAGACCATGTTCCTGTCGTCTAATAAACCTTCTGTTTTCCTGGCTGGCGGAGAGTCCCGTCTGACTGCGGAGTTGGGGGGCAGCACCCTCTGGCCCCCCCAGGACTCCGCCTGGGCGGACTGGCTGTGGGAAGTGCAGGGAGGGGCAGGGGAGGCTGGAGGCTCCGGGGTCAGACCCAGGAAGGGGGAAGCCGGGGGAGCTGTGTGTCCTGCAGACAGGCTGCTCCCCGAGAGGAGACTCCCCCAGAGTCCTGCCCGGCTTCACGGGGAGCAGATCCAGAGCATGGCCCGGGTCCCCGTGACAGCCCCACCCCAGAGGGGCCATGTCCCAGCCCTGGGCAAAGGGTCCTCCTATGAATGCCCCTGTGTCACGGAGTCCCTGGGCGATGCTCTGGAACTGCTCCCCACGAAGCCAGGCAGGACTCCGGGGCCGTCTCCTCTCTGTGAGCAGCCTGTCTGCCGGACACACAGCTCACCCAGCTCACCCCTTCCTGGGTCTGACCTCGGAGCATTCAGCATCCTCTGCCCCTCCGTGCGCTTCCCCCCAGCCAGTCCGCCCAGGCGGGGTCCTGGGAAGCCAGAGGGTCCTGCCCCCCAACTCCGCAGTCAGACGGGACTCTCAGCCAGCCGGGGAAACAGAAGGTTTATTAGACGACAGGAACATGGTCTAAAACAGAGCTTGCAGGTGCAGAGAACGGGACCCCTCAGCTGGGTCCATTCTCGGGGGCAGTGAGCCAGACAACCACGTCTGCCCTTCACTCCATGTCCCAGCCAGCCCCAAACTGAAAACCCCCTCCAGCCCCTCCTCCTCTGGGCTTTGTTCCTTTCCCGGGCCAGGTGGTCACCTGATTCCTTTGTTCTCCAGCCCTTTAGCTCTCACCTCGCAGGGGGGAAGGGCCCAGGCCATCAGTGGCCAGGAAACGGGGTGTCGGCCATTCTCTGTGTCCAGACCCCTGCACACACCTGCCCTCTAGGGCTCTGCAACGATCATACACCCTTACCCCACCCCCTAGAGACTTAAGAACTGCCTAGGGGAAACTGAGGCACCCCCACACTATTCAGAGGAAACATTAAGAACAGTCCCACTTCGTCACACCCTGTACCCCACCCCAGAGGTGGCGTGTCTTGGCACCGGGCAAGGTGTGAGGATGTGACGCAGCAGGGAGGGGGGAGTGTTGCCCTGGGACCGTGCCCTGGGGGTGGGAGACCTGAGAGCCTGTCACCTGAGCCGGGGGTGGGGGGGTGACACCTCTGCCCGGGAATGTGGACAGAGGCTGCAGGAGGGGGCCTGTTGGGGGGGTTTAGTTTCAGTTTGGGGGCTGGGTGGAGGAACACAGGGAACCCCAGGGCTGGGGTCTAAGCTCCCTGCTCCCCCAGAAGGACTTGACTGAGGGGTCCTGGGGGTACCCACAAGCTCTGTTTTGGACTGTGTTCCTGTGGTCCAATAAACCTCCTGTTTTACTGGCTGGCGGAGAGTCCCGGTGAATCCCAGGAAGAGGGGTGCAGGGCCCGGACTCCCCACACTCCGTGACACGAGGGGTCCCCATATAACTAGCCCCCTGCCCCACCCCAGAGGGGCCGCATCTCAGCTGAACACAGGGGTCCTGCGATGGCATGCCGCTCTCTTGGTTATTCCGGTACTCTGAGATAGCGCGTCAGGGCGTGGGGAGGGAAGGACTCAGCCCCTTTGGTCTGCCCCGGCACCCATGCCCGCTAGAGGGGACTCTGCCAAGGCACCTCCCCCACCCAGAGGGGTATATGCCCGGGTCCTTATCCCCCATGGGCAGCGGGCAGCGCCCAAAGGTCAGGGCCGAGGGAAGGGCCAAAGCCCTGGTGGTGCCACCCTCCATGTCCTCATCTCACTCACCAAGGGGGGCTGGGGGAGGCCCTCTGGGCGGCAGAGGGCCGGGACAGCGCCATGGCTGCATCCCCAAGCACCCCGTGCCCAGGAGAGGGTGAGCCGAGGCAGGTGCAGGATGGGAAAGGGCAGGGCACTGACCCATCCACCTTGCCCAGCGCTGAGACACGGCCCCGCTCGGGAGAGGTGCGCGGGTGGGTTATATGGGGACCCCTTGCCTGGGGCCAGGACGCGGCCCCTCTGGGGTGGGGCAGGGGCTGGTTATCTCAGGACCCCTAGCCCGGTGCAGGGATGCGGCCCCCCAGCTGAGGCTGCCCCTGCCCGGGGAGAGAGCGATTCCAGTGTTATTTGCTCTCAGTTCTCCAGGGCAGCTGGAAAATGCCAACTTGAAAGAGGAGGGCGCGTTGGCAGGTGCATTGTGGGATGGCGGGGGGACAATATGGGGGATTTGCTCACTCCCCCCTGCCCATCCCTCACTATCTGTGTCCCCTCCACAGGTGGACCCCAACTCCCCCCCAACACCCGTGGAGCCCCCCCGATGCCAGCCCCGCCCAGACGCCCCCTCCAGAGCTGGCTGGCCAGGACGGGAGCCACGTTCGGAGGCTGATGGGCAGCAGGGGGCACCGCTGGCCCAGGGGGTCGCCCAGCACTGCCAGGTCCCACGCCTGGCGCCGGGCCAGGGCGCGGAGCGGCAGAGGCTGGGCAGGGCCAGGGGGCCTGCCAGGCCTCGCGGGCCAGGAGCTGCGGGGCGAGGTGGCGATGCTGAAGGAAGGCCAGGAGGCACTGGGAGGCCGGTGGCTGGCAATGCAGGCGGGCTGGTGCCACGCACAGCACCAGGAGCTGGGGCAGCTGAGAGAGGAGAAGAAGAGGTGAGGAGGGGATCCGGGGTCAACCCTGCCCCCCAGCGCCCCAGACCTGGCACGCCCTGCCCCCCAGTGCCCCATGCCGGGCACCGCCCTGCCCCCCAGTGCCCTAGACCTGGCACCGCCCTGCCCCCCAGCGCCCCAGACCTGGCACGCCCTGTCCCCCAGTGCCCCATGCCGGGCACCGCCCTGCCCCCCAGTGCCCCAGGCCTGGCACCGCCCTGCCCCCCAGTGCCCCAGACCTGGCACGCCCTGCCCCCCTGTACCTCAGGCCTGGCACCACCCTGCCCCCCAGTGCCCCATGCTGGGCACTGCCCTGCCCCCCTGTACCTCAGGCCTGGCACCGCCCTGCCCCCCAGTGCCCCATGCCGGGCACCGCCCTGCCCCCCAGTGCCCCAGGCCTGGCACCGCCCTGTGCCCCCCATTGCCCCACACCGGGCACCGCCTTTTGCCCCCTATGATGTCGCACTCCTGGTACCGGTGCTGCCTATGCATTCCCTACCCGTCGCCTCCTGCCCCCAGCCACTTCCACCCCACCCGTGGCCACGTCAGACGAGGGGACAGAGCCAAATCCCCACGCAATCCCATCTGCACCACTGCAGCCTAATGGGATGAGCCAGCTGGAGCCCCCGGGGCACTGACCGGCAGTGTCCCCCCTGCAGACACCGGAAGCTGCAGGAGCAGATGAATGCCGCGATAAGGCTCACTGTGGAGAGGTGGGTACGCTGTGCCACAACGTGGCCTGCGTGGAGGAGAGGATGGCCTACAGCACCCACGAGAGAGCCAGGGACGTGTGGGTAAGGGCCGGGCACCGGGGGGAGGGGAGGTGTGGGTAAGGGCCGGGCACCGGGGGGAGGGGACGTGTGGGTAAGGGCCGGGCACCGGGGGGACGGGGACGTGTGGGTAAGGGCCGGGTACCGGGGGGAGGGGACGTGTGGGTAGGACCGGGCACCAGGGGGAGGGGACGTGTGGGTAAGGGCCGGGCATCGGGGGAGGGGACGTGTGGGTAGGACCGGGCACCGGGGGGAGGGGACATGTGGGTAGGACCGGGCATCAGGGGGAGGGGTCATGTGGGTAGGGCCGGGCACCAGGGGGGCGGGGTCGTGTGGGTAACGGCCAGGCACCGGGGGGGCAGGGACTTGTGGGTAAGGGCTGGGTACCAGGGGGAAGGGTCCTGTGGGTCAGGGCCGGGCACTGGGGGGGCGGGGATGTGTGGGTCAGGGCCAGGCACCGGGGGGAAGGGTCGTGTGGGTCAGGGCCAGGCACCGGGGGAAGGGTCGTGTGGGTAAGGGCCAGGCACCGGGGGGCGGGGTCGTGTGGGTAAGGGCTGGGCACTGGGGGTGCAGGGATGTGTGGGTCAGGGCCGGGCACTGGGGGGAAGGGTCATGTGGGTAAGGGCTGGGCACTGGGGGGCGGGGTCATGTGGGTCAGGGCCGGGCACCGGGGGGGCGGGGATGTGTGGGTCAGGGCCGGGCACTGGGGGGAAACGTGTGGGTAAGGGCCGGGCACCGGGGGGAGGGGACGTGTGGGTCAGGGCCGGGCACCGGGGGGTGGGGACATGTGGGTTAGGACCGGGCACCGGGGGAAAGGTCGTGTGGGTAAGGGCCAGGCACCGGGGGGAAGGGTCGTGTGGGTAAGGGCCAGGCACCGGGGGGCGGGGTCGTGTGGGTAAGGGCTGGGCACTGGGGGTGCAGGGATGTGTGGGTCAGGGCCGGGCACTGGGGGAAGGGTCATGTGGGTAAGGGCTGGGCACTGGGGGGCGGGGTCATGTGGGTCAGGGCCGGGCACCGGGGGGGCGGGGATGTGTGGGTCAGGGCCGGGCACTGGGGGGAAACGTCGTGTGGGTAAGGGCCGGGCACCGGGGGCAGGGACGTGTGGGTAAGGGCCGGGCACCAGGGGGAGGGGACGTGTGGGTCAGGGCCGGGCACCGGGGGGAAAGGTCGTGTGGGTAAGGGCCGGGCACCGGGGGGAGGGGACTTGTGGATAAGGGCTGGGCACTGGGGGTGCAGGGATGTGTGGGTCAGGGCCGGGCACTGGGGGAAGGGTCATGTGGGTAAGGGCTGGGCACTGGGGGGCGGGGTCATGTGGGTCAGGGCCGGGCACCGGGGGGGCGGGGGATGTGTGGGTCAGGGCCGGGCACTGGGGGAAAACGTCGTGTGGGTAAGGGCCGGGCACCGGGGGGAGGGGATGTGTGGGTCAGGGCCGGGCACCGGGGGGTGGGGACGTGTGGGTTAGGGCCCGGCACCAGGGGGCAGGGACGTGTGGGTAAGGGCCGGGCACCAGGGGGAGGGGACGTGTGGGTCAGGGCCGGGCACCGGGGGGAAAGGTCGTGTGGGTAAGGGCCGGGCACCGGGGGGAGGGGACTTGTGGGTCAGGGCCGGGCACCGGGGGGTGGGGACGTGTGGGTAAGGATGGGAGTCTCGTGACATGGGGGTAAGAGCTGGGCATTGGGGGCAGGGAGGGGTGGGTCAGGGCTGGACACTGGGGTTGGGGACCTGTGGGTAAGGACCTGGGGGGCAGAGACATGGGGGTAAGGGCTCTGCACTGGGGTTGTGTGGGCAACAGATGGTCACTTTCTTACTCCCCAGGGTCTTCCCCATGGTCAGCTCCCCAGGATCCATGGGTCGGGGCTGGGCTGCCAGGCCAGGCCCCAGAGCGCCCTGCCCCATGGCGGGAGTCCTCATCCATGGGCCGGGGCCCCAGACTGCCTGCCCCAAAAGGTGGAGCCCACGTTCCCCGTGGGCAGTGGAGCACAGCTGGGCCACCAGCCGGGGCAAAGCCCTTCATCCCCGGGACCCACCTCGGCCCCCCATCGCCCCACAGGAGGTGCTGGACGCTTTCCACACCTGCCTCTCCCAGCTGGAAGCCCAGCAGCAGGCAGCCCAGCTGGAGAAGCAGGACCGGAGCGGTGCCCCCCAGTGCCACCTCCACGGGCAGCTGGTGAACCTGGCCGTGGCCACCATCCTGCTGGTGTGCATCTCGGCCGCCTGGGCCTGCGGCCTGCCCCTGCTCCGCAGCCGCCGGCGGGCGCTCTCCACGCTGGGCGTGCTGGCTCTGCTCTCGCTGGCCGGGCACTGCTGGGAGGGCACCTGCTGGTAGCCAGGGTCCGCCCCGCCCGCCGGCACCAGCTCAGCAGCCAGGCGGCCATCGTGGGATGGTGCAGGGAACCGGGCGTTAGCCGTGGCAGGGTGCATCGTGGGACGGTGCGGGGGCAGGCAGGGTTAGCTGTTGCCGGGTGCACCATGGGACGGTGCAGGGAACTGGGCGTTAGTCGTGGCAGGGTGCATCGTGGGACGGTGCAGGGAACCGGGCGTTAGCCACGGCCGGGTGCATCATGGGACAGTGTGGGGGCAGCCATGTTCGCCGTGGCCGGGTGCACCATGGGACGGTGCAGGGAACCGGGCGTTAGCCGTGGCAGGGTGCATCGTGGGACGGTGTGGGGGTAGCCACATTCGCCGTGGCCGGGTGCACCATGGGACGGTGCAGGGAACCGGGCGTTAGCCGTGGCAGGGTGCATCGTGGGACGGTGCGGGGGCAGGCAGGGTTAGCTGTTGCCGGGTGCACCATGGGACGGTGCAGGGAACCGGGCGTTAGCCGTGGCAGGGTGCATCGTGGGACAGTGTGGGGGCAGCCACATTCACCGTGGCAGGGTGCATTGTGGGATGGTGCAGGGAACTGGGCGTTAGCCACGGCCGGGTGCATCGTGGGACAGTGTGGGGGCAGCCATGTTCGCCGTGGCTGGGTGCACCATGGGACGGTGCAGGGAACCGGGCGTTAGCCGTGGCAGGGTGCATCGTGGGACGGTGTGGGGGCAGGTGGGGTTAGCTGTGGCAGGGGCCATCGTGGGACGGTGCAGGGAACCAGGTGTTAGCCGCGGCCGGGTGCATCGTGGTACGGTGTGGGGGCAGCTGCGTTCACCGTGGCAGGGTGCATCGTGGGACGGTGCGGGGGCAGGCGGTGTTAGCCGCGGCAGGGTGCATCGTGGGACGGTGCGGGGTACTCTGAGATAGCGCGTCAGTGTTAGCCACATTAGCATCGTGGGACGGCGTTAGCCGTGGCATTGGCAATCTTAGCTCCTCATCTGTTGTGAAAGGGCTACCCCCAACTACACCCCCAGAATCCCAGCTGCTGCCCTGGCTGGCGATATGCCCCTACTAAAGGCAGCTCCACCCCTGAATCCTGGACCCCCGCGGCACCCGTGTGGGCTCCTCGGAGAAAGCTGGAGAGCTGGGTACAGAAGTTACAAACCTTTATTGGCTACGGTACAGGCCGGCCGTGGCGCCAGCCCCGGTGCACCGAGGGGTGGCGCCTGGCTGGGCATTTGTCCGGTTCTCTGTCCCTGCGTTGCTAGCTAGGCTCCTTATCAAACACTATTTACAGGGGGGCTGGCCAGGGCTGGGGCCGGGGCACGGCCAGCCTGTGGGGGGTGGAACGTGAGCGGGGATGATTCTCCGTCGCTCCGCGCAGGTGCAGCCACCTCTGGGGCAAAGCAGCATCACCCCACACACCTGCCCTGCTGAGATGCAGCCACCTCGGGCGGAGGGACCTGTCCCCACACACCTGACCCCACTGGGACGCAGCCAGCTCCGGGGCAAAGTGTCCTCTCCCCACACAGCCGGCCTGGCTGAGATGCAGCCACCTCTGGGGTGGACCCAAACGCTCCCAGAACAGCTCAGGTTCCCTTTCCAGTAGAGCAATGACTTGTGCTCGAGGGGCGGAGCGACAGAGAATCATGACGGGGGCGGAGCCCAGGCAGCTCTTGTGGGGAGGTGGGGCTGTTGCTTTACAAAAGCTAAACTCTGCTGGCCCCTGCTGGACAGAAAGGGGCCTCACCCCCCCTCCCCCGTGTGAGGGCGGAGCCAACCATTGGTGGGGTGGAGTCTCCTGAGGAGGCGAGGCAAAGTGGGGGAGAAGAGACAGTACTTCATATGCTCAAGAGGGATCCATACTGTGTGGGGGGCGGGGGGGGGAAGAGTCCCATCCGTCCGTCCATCTGTCTGTCGGTCCGTGGGGGTCCCTCCTATGCCGGCGACACCGAGGAGTTGGAGACGGAGGAAACCTCGGTACGGGAGGTGGAGGAGAGCTCCGAGCCGTCGTCCACCTTCTTCCCAAACAGCTGCATTATGCAGTTACGGAACTGGGGGGAGAGATGCAGGGTTGGGGGGGGGCACGGCGCTGGGAGGTCCCCCAGAGGGCCGGGCAGGCAGCTGCTCCTGTCGTGAACCAGGTTCCCCATCTACTTCCCCCTCCATCCCTCCACCACTCACCTGCACCTTCACCCGTCTGTCCGTCCACCTGCACATCGACCACCCCTTCCTCCATCCATCCATCCATCGATCTACTTGTCTACTATCCCTTCATCCATCCACCCACCCCTACATCCACCTACCTGTCTACTGTCCCTTCATCCAGCCACCCACCTACCCACTACCCCTCTATCCACCTACCTGTCTACTATCCATCCACCTACCCACTACCCCCCGTCTATTCATCCACCCACCCACTATCCCTTCATCCATCCATCTACCCACTACCCCTCTATCCACCTACCTGTTTACTATCCATCCATCCACCCACCACACCTTCATCCATTCATCCACCCCTCCATCCACCTACCTGTCTACTATCCCTTCATCCATCCATCCACCACCCCTTCATCCATTCATCCACCCCTCCATCCACTTACCTGTCTACTATCCCTTCATCCATCCATCCACCTACCCACTACCCCTCCATCCATTCATCCACCCACCCATCCATCCATCTATCCGCTATCCCTTCATCCATCCATCTACCCACAACCCCTCTATCCATCTACCTGTCTACTATCCATCCATCCATCTACCCACTACCCCTCTATCCACCTACCTGTTTACTATCCATCCATCCACCCACCACCCCTTCATCCATTCATCCACCCACCCATCCACCTACCTGTCTACTATCCCTTCATCATCCATCCACCACCCCTTCATCCATTCATCCACCCCTCCATCCACTTACCTGTCTACTGTCCCTTCATCCATCCATCCACCTACCCACTACCCCTCCATCCATTCATCCACCCACCCATCCATCCATCTATCCGCTATCCCTTCATCCATCCATCTACCCACAACCCCTCTATCCATCTACCTGTCTACTATCCATCCATCCATCTACCCACTACCCCTCTATCCACCTACCTGTTTACTATCCATCCATCCACCCACCACCCCTTCATCCATTCATCCACCCACCCATCCACCTACCTGTCTACTATCCCTTCATACATCCATCCACCACCCCTTCATCCATTCATCCACCCCTCCATCCACTTACCTGTCTACTGTCCCTTCATCCATCCATCCACCTACCCACTACCCCTCCATCCATTCATCCACCCACCCATCCATCCATCTATCCGCTATCCCTTCATCCATCCATCTACCCACTACCCCTCCATCCATTCATCCACCCACCCATCCATTTACCCACTACCCCTCCATCCATTCATCCACCCACCCATCCACCTACCCACTACCCCTCCATCCATTCATCCACCCACCCATCCACCTACCCACTACCCCTCCATCCATTCATCCACCCACTCATCCATCTACCCACTACCCCTCCATCCATTCATCCACCCACCCATCCATTTACCCACTACCCCTCCATCCATTCATCCACCCACCCATCCACCTACCCACTACCCACCCATCCATTCATCCACCCACCCATCCACCTACCCACTACCCCTCCATCCATTCATCCACCCAACCATCCATTTACCCACTACCCCTCCATCCATTCATCCACCCACCCATCCACCTACCCACTACCCCTCCATCCATTCATCCACCCACCCATCCATCCATCTATCCGCTATCCCTTCATCCATCCATCTACCCACTACCCCTCCATCCATTCATCCACCCACCCATCCACCTACCCACTACCCCTCCATCCATTCATCCACCCACCCATCCACCTACCCACTACCCCTCCATCCATTCATCCACCCACCCATCCACCTACCCACTACCCCTCCATCCATTCATCCACCCACCCATCCACCTACCCACTACCCCTCCATCCATTCATCCACCCACCCATCCACCTACCCACTACCCCTCCATCCATTCATCCACCCACCCATCCACCTACCCACTACCCCTCCATCCATTCATCCACCCACCCATCCACCTACCCACTACCCCTCCATCCATTCATCCACCCACCCATCCATCCATTCATCCACCCCCCATCCATCCATCCACTTACCTATCTATTATCCCTTTATCCATTCATCTACCCACTATCCCTTCTTCCATGCATCTACCCACTACCCTCCATTCATCCATCCATCCATCCATCCACCTGTCTACTATCCCTTCATCCATCCACCCACCTGCTCTTTGATCCGTCTGTCTGTCCACCCATCCACCTACCACCCCTTCATCCATCTACCAACCTTTCATCCATCCACCCATCCTTCTACCCTTTCATGCACCCACTCACCCTCCACTATCCCTCCCTCCATCCACCCACTCATCTACCGATCTGTCCATCACTCCATCTATCCACCCATCCATCCACCCATGCCTCCCTCCCTCCCCCATCCACCTATCCCTCCAACCCCGACACACTGCTCCCCATACACGCCCATCCCTCCATTCATCCATCCATCCACTCACTTAACCATCCATCCCTCCAACCCCTCCATACACCCCCTCTGTCTATGGACCCCAGAGCCCAGGTGGCGTGCCTGGACCCGTCTCCATTTCCCCGAGTGCCGCAGGCCGTGAGCGACTCACCTGCCTGTTCATGAAGACGTAGATAATGGGGTTGTAGATGGTGGCGCTCTTGGCAAAGTAGGCAGGCAGAGCAGCCGCCAGCGGGTGGAAGGCGTAGCCAGGGTTGGCGGCAGCGAAGCAGGCGAAGAAGGTGTAGGGGCCCCAGCAGAAGATGTAGGCAATAATCATGACCACCACCATGCGTGACACTTCCTTCTCCGCCTTCTGGGTGGACTCCGATTCCTTCTGCTGGGCTGCCACCTGCCGGGGAGAGGAAGCCAGGGTGAGAGCAAGGCCTGGGGGTTGCGAGCTGCCAACTGTGACGAAGTGGGACTGTTCTTAACGTTTCCTCTGAATAGTGTGGGGGTGCCTCAGTTTCCCCTAGGTAGTTCTTAAGTCTCTAGGAGGTGGGATAAGGCGGGGGTGTAATGGTTGCAGAGCAAAGGGCCAGGGTCCATAAATGGCTGACACTCTGTCTCCTGGCCACTGATGGCCTGGGCCCTTCCCCCTGCCAGGTGAGAGCTAAAGGGCTGGAGAACAAAGGGATCCGGTGCCCTCCTGGCCCGGGAAAGGGACAAAGCCCAGGGGAGGGGGGGCGGGAGAGAGTTTTTCAGTTTGGGGCTGGCTGGGACATGGAGTTAAGGGCAGACGTGGTTGTCTGGCTCACTGCCCCCCAAAATGGGCCCGGCTGAGGGATCCTGTTCTCTGCACCTACAAGCTCTGTGTTAGACCATGTTTCTGTCATCCAATAAACCTTCTGTTTCCCCGGCTGGCTGAGAGTCCCGTCTGACTGCGGAGTTGGGGGCAGGACCCTCCGGCTTCCCCAGGACCCCGCCTGGGCAGACTCGCTGGGGAAGCGCCCGGAGGGGCAGAGGAGGCTGGAGGCTCCGGGGTCAGACCCAGGAAGGGGGAAGCCGGGTGAGCTGTGTGTCCTGCAGACAGGCTGCTCCCCGAGAGGAGACTCCCCCAGAGTCCTGCCCGGCTTCGTGGGGAGCAGGTCAGAGCATCGCCCGGGGACCCCGTGACACCACCAAGCTGTTAGTCAGTCAACCATCCATGGCAAGCTGGGCTTACTCTGAGATAGCGCGT